>NC_083887.1:6591893-6894924 GCF_032452875.1 Bos javanicus | reverse complement strand
CATATTCTTTCCCTCCTCAGACTGTGTACCAGTACCCGTGGGGGGCTCTAGGCGACAGAGGAAGTGTGGTGCCCCGTCCCGTGCTTGGCATTGCATAGGACACTGCTTGGGCAGCGATCACAGGGTAAGGGTAAAATGGCGAGCGTGCTGGGCACTGCTAAGGGGAGTAGCATGAGGCGGCGTGCTTCTCTGGGCAGGTCCCTGGGCGGGACAGAGAGCTAAGGGTTACATGCGAATTAATTAGGCAGATGGGAAGGAAGAGTTCTCAAGGACAATCAGAACCTCTTGTGCTAGGCAGAGCTGTAGCGGAGACAGTCTGGTGGGGAAGGCTGAAAGCCGGCCCAGCATCTGCAGGACATCGTGATGGCTGTGGTCAAGGTGGACCGACGGCGGCCAGGGAGATAGGTGCGGCCTTGAAGGGCTTGTTAAGAATTTTTATCTTTTACCTTGAAACCTGAGGGTGATTTATCTCTGTTTCCATCTTGAAAAGTTAACTTTGTCTGCTGTGTGGAGGACATGGGACTATAGAGTGGCAGGATGGATATACAGAGACCAGACAGATTACTGCACGTGTCCTCATGAATGACGGTGGTGGTGACTTAGGCCAGAGGAGATATGATGGCCATGGAGAAATGAGGATGGATTCAAGTGATACTTAAAACCGTAGAACCAGTAGGACATTGTACTGGATTATACTAAGTTATTTGGATGGGTTTCTTTCCTTGAAGACATAAATCTCTGTCTTATTTATTTCTTGGTTCCTCATACCTAACTGCAGACGTTGCATTTTGTAGGAGATGATCATTAAATTTGAAGAATTGATTTGCATACAGAGAGTAAAGGTTTGAGGAAATCCAAACCAAAAGGTGCATTTTGATGCAAAAAGAAGGGGCAGGTCCCACCCTGCTGAACAGTTCCTGAGGAAGGCAGATTGAGTTGGGTACCCCAGGGGTGCATGTCAGGGCCCGGCGTGGAGACACAAAAGGCAACTCTGTCTCTCTCATACCTCTACCTGATGGCACAGGCATGGAACCACTTTGCCGAAAAAATGGAATCATACGATCACTCTCCTAATGGATTAGGAAGTTAGATGGACCCCTATCAAGACATGTAGTTCCAACTACTGAAGGAAGAGAGATTTGAGGACTTATTTCAAATTAACATTTTGCCATAAAGAGCAGTTGCTGGACCACTTCAATTCCTATGGCAATTATTATTTTTAGATGTCAGAATCTGTGCCTGAAGGTAGAGGAAACAAACAAATGAACGGAGACTTCGCTGGTGGTCCACAGGCTCACACTCAGTGCCCCCATGCAGAGGGCGCAGGGTCTGAGCCCTGCTCAGAGAATTAGATCCCACACGCTACAACTCGGGGTGCTGCAGCTAAGACCCAGCACAGCCAAATAAATAAACAATCTTTTTAGTCTAAAAAAGAAGAAGAAGAAGCCACAATGGCCCAAGAGGTGGCTTTTTTGTTTGTTTTTGTTTTTATGAATTACTGCAGCTCAGAATACTCAGTGTGAACCACCAAACAGCAGTTATTGTGATCAACAGTGCTTGTGAAGACCGGAAGTATAAAACCATTTCACTCCAGCCATAAACAGAGTTAACTTCTGTCAGAGATGCTGAAGAAAGTTCTAGACTCAGAGGTCAATTCTTGCCTCTTTTGTTTCACTCCTGACGCGACTCCATGCCAGAAACAAAGGCCTCCTTGTCCTCTCTCGTCTCCCTCTTCACTCTAAGAAATGCTAGCATTCTCCCTAAACCTTTCTCACTGACCCCACACCATAATTACAGTCCAAACTGAAACTTTCCCAGTGTTCAATGGCTCTCACCTAAGGGACAGACTTAGAAATGGAAAAATATTTTCTTTGAAACACAGCAGTGCTGTCAACAGCTGTGATGGTTTGTAAGTGATTAGACTGTACAGGAACAGGGGTAGTTTAAGGGAATTGCAAAACAGCCACTGGTCATGGGTAACCGGAGGGAAAGAGGGTGCCTGGGGGGAATTGCTCTGTCAGGGCTTCTTTTTCTTTTCCTTTTTTTTTTTGTTGTTCCTGCCCTTAGTTGCTGTCTGAGTCTGAAAAGGTCATAGGCCTAATTATACCTGTGGACACCACATAATAGAACCATTAACATGGGGCCCAGTGACCCGCCAGAGAGCTCCTCCTGCCCCCTGCCTGAAAGTTCCCAAACCAGTCACATCAAAAAGCCCATGAAATGGGGATGACATTAAGGAAATACTAAGGGATTTTTTTTAGATGTGATCATGATATTGTGGGTATGTTCAAGAAAGAGAAAGAGAGAGAGGTGAACACGGAAATATTAACATGAAAACTCAGAATGTCTGGGATCGTCCACAAGATGACTGCGGGTAGGGGAGGGGTGGAGAATAAAGGAAGCATGTGGGCCTTGTATCGATCGATGCTGCCACTGGGTGGTGGGACCGTGAGGGTCGGCACACAATGCTTGCCTTGTGTGTGTGTTGGGGATTTTCTGTGATAAAAAGGTTTTAAAATACTGCAGGCAGGTTCTTCTTTCTCAGAGACACTAAGCAAGCCAGTCTTTTGACACCCAGAAACCTCCACCTTGGCCAGGACGCCAATCTAAATGTGTTGGTTTTATTGCATGCTCTTTGCATTTCTAAAACATTACGTGTTGAACTCTTTGCCTCCAGAGACAAGCAAACCTACAATGAAGGTAAAGATCCTCCCTCTCTCACTGAGCCAAAATATGCATCGCCTCAACATTGTTTGCCCACTTCTAATCATGGGTGCCCCAGGCCTGCCAGATTTTAGCCAACCAGTTCATTTCAGAAAAGTTTTTTAAGTTCTACAACTGTTGCCATTAGGGACAAGGCCCTTGGGTAATGCACTCCTGAGAAGTGGTTAGAAAGTCTGCATTCAGAATAGCATCTCTTCAGAAGACATACCCACAACCTCACCAGTGAACATCCCCTGCTGGGGGTTTTGGAATCCCTCAGGGCCTGGAGGTCTCCCTTAGACGGCTTCTCAGTCCCTCTGTCTGCCTTCACAGCAAGAAACTGAAACCACTCTTCTGGAGTTTCCCCCACCCCCTGGTCTCTCCTTCCTTTGCAGAGAACTGTCCAAGTAGGGCACCTGTCCCGTGTTGACTCAGGTGTTCTCACCAAGCAAATCAAGCAAGGTCGACAATGATCAACGCAGCAACTCCCGAGTGCCCAGAACTGTCCAGTGTCCCAAAATAAACAGGAGAGAGAGAAAAGAAGGGTGAGGTGGAGGGAGGCGGGGAGGGAGGGAAGCAGTGCGGTAGGACGGCAGGCGGGGAAGGAGATGAGGACAGGAAAGGGAGAGAGAAAACTGAGGAAGGGCAAGGAGGGAAGAAAGTAAGAAAGAGGGAAACATAACTTCTTAATTAGCTATCTTCTGTGACTTTCAGACACTAATACAAAACTTCAAGAGGGAAAGAACTAAGCCTGACGTGCAGAATTTTGCCTTTACTTTTTCTCTCTTCATCATCCATCACTTCGGTTCGAGAGGCTAGTTCTGCAGCTGCATCATCTGGGCCCAGATCATTTGATGCAGGCAGCATCCAACTTGATGATTCAATTGACTCAATGGGTGACTAGACAGTTTTAAAGGCCTTTGTGTCAGCACAGCTCATTTGTCTGTATCAGAGGCAAAGGCAGCTCTACAGATGCTTCAAATCACCCTCGAAGGCTCTCCCAAGTGGATTGGACACCATGATTTGTCAAAAAAAAAAAAAAATAGAACACTACCTGGTAGACTTCTTCCCAAACAATGGTTCCAGATGTGAGCTTGAAAAATGTCCCTTGTGCTTGTTTCATTTTAAAGCATGTGGTTAAGACTTTGGCATGATTTATTTGTTGGTTGGACATGTGGTGGAGCAGAGGGAAGGGGGCAGAAATTACATGACGATTTAAAACGTAACAGATTTTGTTTGGCACTCCTTGGTGGGAACTTGAAATCAAATACAGTAGCAAAGTCATCCGTCAAGGGCAACTTGCTCTGATGTCCAAGAGAACCTCCTTAAAAACCTATAAGTCATCCGTGTAAGAAATAGGTGACACTTTCATTCCTTCCATTCTTCATGTCTCGGGGATATAAGATGCAGAGAATGAGATCTTGGATTGTAAATCATAGTGACTGGTTGTTAAATCTGAGACAAGGCCCATAGGTTAGTCTTTGCGTTCAACATTATTCGTTTCCATCTCTCTTCCCACCCCTGTCACCTCCTGGACGCCTCAGACCCAGTTGGCTTGTTATCCGCCTTCATTTATCTTGGTATGAATGACATAATGGGAAATTGTTAAGGCTTGAAGGAATTGTAAAGAAATGGTCAGCTGAAAGATTAAATGTGGTCCTACCCCCATTTTGAGGGACTTGTGATAAAACTTAATGATAAACGAGGGGAAGGGGGAGAAATTGAATTAAACCAGCAAGTTGTTTTCTCATCCTGAAACCATACAATCGACTCTAATCCAATTCTTTGTGACTGTGACTTCACATGAGCAGCTGCTTGGAAGATCTTTCATAATCTGATGACTCATCCGAGGATGTAAATGCCAGCTTATGTCCTCTCCTGCACCTAAAAGAAGTCACAATTGTAAAGGGTCTAGGTCATAGAAAGAAAATAAAGAAATTACTTTAGGGGACTTCCCTGGTCCAAAGGATAAAACTCCACACTTCCAAGGCAGGGGACCCAGGTTCCATCCCTGGTCATGGAACTAGATCCCACACGCCACAACTAAGACCCAGCAAAGCCAAGTAAATAAATAAATACTTTAAAAAAAAAAAAAAAAGAAGTTGCTTTAGAGGTGGGGGAAGGATGGACTGGGAGGTTGGGATTAGCAGATGCAAAATATTATATATAGAATAGATGGACAACAAGGTCCTCCTGTATAGCACAGGGAACTATATTCAATATCCTGATACAAACCATAATGGAAAAGGATATAAAAATAATGTATGTATATGTTTAACGGAATCACTTTGCTGTATGGCAGAAATCAACACAACATTGTAAATCAACATACTTCATATTTTTTAAGTTAAAAAAAGTTGCTTTACTTTATGTAACACCAGCTTAAATGTGGCCTTGAGTCCCATTTACAGAAGTGTGTGTGTGTGTGTGTGTGTGTGCATGTGTGTGTGCGCGTGTGCACACGCACACATGCGCGAATGCACACATTAGGGAAATACAGGAGAGGAGTAACAAGTTGGATCACTCTGGCCATTTCCAATATCTGCACCTGGAACCTTTCTGTCATTCAGTCATTAAGTCACGACTGACTCTTTGTGACCCTAAGGATTGTAGCACGCCAGGCTTCCCTGTCCTTCACCATCTCCCGGAGTTTGCTCAAAATCATGTCCATTGAGTCAGTGATGCCATCCAACCATCTCATCCTCTGCCGCCCCCTTCTCCTCCTGCCCTCAATCTTTCCCAGCATCAGGGTCTTTTCCAATGAGTCAGCTGTTCGCGTCAGGGAGACCTTCTACCCGAGCTCAAAGCTTCCACACAGTTCTGGAGAGGATGCTCCTGGGGGCTGCCAATCCTGGATGTGGGAGGTCTCTGCTCCGCACAGTCCTGCATGCAGTAGAGCCCGGAACCCAGGAGGGGATGTGGCAGGGTGACGGAGCAATTATCTCCTTCCACAGTGTCAGAGTGCCCAGTGCTCCTACACCTCCCCAGGGACACAAGGAGGGTCAGGCTAACCCCATCTGAAAAGCTCTTTTTGCAGAAGGAAAAAAAAATTATTTCAGTCGAGAAACTGACACATTGATTTACATTGGTTCTGGCAGGGAGCTGGCAGGAGAGGAAGTTTTTACAAATGGATAGTGGACGCTGTGGCCCTCGAAATGGCCCACAGCCATCAGTCATTAACAGCCTCCATGTCCCAGCGTGGCATCCTCCTGAGCAGAAGCCTTGCAGAAACCGTCTTTTCACATGTGATTATCTAGGTCCTCTGAGAACAGTAAGAGGGCAAAGGGGATCAAAACAGTGGGTGGAAAGAAATGGAAATAAATTAAAACACACATGCAACGAAAGCACAAGCTGGGAGGTGAATGTGGAGTCATTCTTCTAGTCCAGCCCATAGCATCAGAGTGGTCAACAGCCCCCACGAGAGCCCACCGCTGACACCCCATTCTTCTCTTCAAGACCAGGGAGAAGACTCAGGCTAGAGGGCTTCCTATGATCCAGGTCAAGGAGAAAAGCCTGCTCATCTACAAGCCATTCTTCCTTCTCTCCTTATCCTGGACACCCTCCATGGCCTGTTTCCCAGGGTTACAGGAGATTTGCCTGCAATCTCAAATTCGGGCTTATTAATTTAGGGAAAAACATAATGGTCAAAAGGACTGGACTTCTCCTGTCCGTGCCCCACAGACATTGAGCTTGGGGTCTAGAGCCCGGGAGCCACAACTACTGAAGCCACAAGAGAAGCCACAGCAACGAAAAGCCCACGCACCACGCCTAGAGAGGAACCCCTGCTTGCCAAGACTAGGAAACAGCCTGAGCAGCAAAGAAGACCCAGCACAGCCAAAAGTAAGCAAAACATTATTTAAACGTCATGGGGATGTAATGTACAGCATGATAACATAGTTAATAATATTATATTGTATTTTTAAACACTGCTAAGAGTAAACATTAGAAGCTGTCATCACAAGAATAAAAAGATTGGTAACTATGTATGGTGTTGAATGTTAACTAGACTAGACTTATGTGGTAATCATTTCAAAATGTATACAAACAGTCAAATCATTGTGTTGTACACTTGAAACTAATATAATGTTATATGTCAATTATACCTCAATAAAAAAAATTTTTTTAATTGAGCTCTGTGTAGGGTCTCCATGCCTCCCAGGAGCCAGGGGGCACAATCCTGCCTGCCATCACCTGGACTGCTTGAGTCCTGAGAAGAATATGCTACCTGCCGTGTTCCCACCCTTCCCGCATCCTCAGCCATCTCTGCCAAAGACGGGGAGAGCAAAACACTTTTTGTCCTTCTCCAAGACCTGGGTAGTTTTATTCGACAGAGCTTTGTTTCCAGAGAAACTATTCATTTGGGTATATCTGTAGATTGCTTGGCATCTTTTCTGTTAAGCATCCATATGCTCCTGGGATAAAATTATTTAGAGTACTGACATATTCTTCAGGTGCAGATGAACACAAGTATAGTCCCAGAGGGGGCTCAGGAGGAAACGATTATGAAAAGAGAAACCAGAATCTATTTTATCACAAACAAAGTAAATAGTCATCACCATGCCAAACATGTAACTTATGAAACCTTTCCCTTGGTTTCATAAAATGAAATTCTTTATACCCATCTATCTAAAAATTCCACTTACAGATTTCACATATGTAAAGATACTCATTGTAGAATTCTTTTTAATAATTAAAAAATTTGAAGAAGTCTGAGTAAATGATAATAAACTATTATAGATCCACATTTTATAATACCCCCCGAAACTTTAAAAGAATTATATAAATCTTCATGGAGTGACTTGGAAAGATGCCTAAAATATACTAAGAAAAAAAAAAACAAGTTACTTAACAAATATAACCCCGTTTGTGTTAAAATATGTACACACATATACCAAACAAAAACAAAATATATTTTTCTACAACATGTAAATGTTAATGAGTAGAGAAAAGGGGAAATGGGAGTCTGATTCATGGAGAGTTTTGATTTCCCTGTATTATTTGCGTATTTTACAACACAAATGTATTTTTGCATAAGGAACATATTTACGTATGAATTTTTAAAGGAAATATTAGGAAATATAATGAAATACTTTACCTCAGTTGGATGAAAAGAAGTGGTAGAGCAAAAATGTCATTTACAGCAGGAGAATTCTCTTGGCATTTACCAGCCCTTTCAACAATGAAGAGACCATTTTGTTTGGCATAAAAGAAAAAACCTGTGGCGAAGATCCAAGAGAACAGGAGGATCATATATTTTAATAAAATTAGGTTTAACCATCTGGTTAGATTAAAGATAACCCATCACCTGTTGAGAGCCACAAATCATGTACTAAATTTGAATCTACCCACCATGCAGGCAAAGATTAATTTGCCAAGCCCAGCAGAGATCCAACCCCAATCACTGCTCTCCCACCAACAATATCTTTACTGAATAATTTTCCAGCTCTCTTCTGTTTATAAAATGGAAGCAGAGAGCATAAGTCACATCTCACACAGCAGGGTGGCCGACATGCAGTAGGGAAGACGAGCAATTCACATAAGGTTTTCATAAATTCTCAACTCTTCATTCAATATCCTGTTGTGGAATATAATAAAAGGATGATTGGAGCTGTAAACACAGAGCTAACTGTTGTTGGATTATAACGTTTATGTTAATCAGCCTTTTTTTCAGCTACTCAGCTGCAAAATTTCATCTACTTTCAAAGATAACTCTTCCTGATAAGTAAAATGTTGACGAGACATTCTGCATCAAGATCACACACAATTTGAAAGGCATTGATTCAAGCCTTACCACCCTCTCCCCCCAAAAATAAAGAAAGCAGGGAGTGAAGAACCATCACTTCCATAGTGAGTAGCGTAATTTTGAAACTCATTCTCCCAGGATGCTGTCAAGAAAAGTTTGAATAAATTCTAGAGACACAATGGGCATAATTGCTTTCATTGTTTCCAAGGCATTTTAACAACTATTGTTGGTGATACAACAACACTATGGAATAGGCAAGCAGAAATAAGAGTTCCCACGTCACAGACGCTGAAATCGTGATAGATTTGAGTCCAAGATCAGAGAGCTAGTTAGCAACAGTGCCAGGGTTAGAATCCAGGTGTGTTGACTCCCAAACAAGGTCTTGGAAAATTGCTTAAGTAAAATATCAATTTCCTAGTTGGCAAAGACTACTTAGTCTTTAAAAATGACAAGATGCGTCATTTAGTCAAGTCTTAGAGAAATGACCTTCAACTTAGGGCAGGCCTTGAGCTCCTCTTAAAGAGGAATAGAAATGGCCCCTGTCTGGGCCACACTCCTGCTGTTTTGCAGATCAGTCCTTTGCAGCTTCTAGTTGTTTTAAATGTTTACACCAAACACTTGTCACAGCCCACAACGTTTCCAACCAAATCATTTTAAGGTCAGGACGCACAAGATCAGAAACACATTGGAAGGTGGCTACCCCGTGCTTTCTGATCTTAAGACGCTTGCACTGCCCATGGGCTCCCCAACAAGGCTCAGGGTAAGCAGCAAGGGACCTTATCGATCAGTCCTTCAAACTTTTCCACCAAGACGACAGCCCACACCCTTATTAGTAAAGCTCCCAGATCTTAGAAATGACAGTTTCCTGGCTTCGGAGATGACTGGAGTTATCTGGGGATGTCTCCCTTCACACTACTCAGCAGACTCTCTCCTTCCCTGGAGAAGGACTCGTGCACAGGACTTGGGGCTGTTTTTGCAGGATCAATGACCTGAATACATGGGAGTAAAACTCCCCTAGAGAATTAGATTCATGAGACTTGAAGCTTCCCAGGAATCTGAAAGAAATGGTATTTCAGTTTTCATGGCCCGCTAGAGCCGGTTGAAAGGTCAGAAATAAAAGGTTATTGACCCGGGGATTTTCTTGGGAGGAGAAGGGCACAGAGACTGTAGTGTCTGGGTCCCTTCAACTCAGGGACCATAAAGGACCTTGCGGAGGCCACTGATTCTGGAGCAAATCAAAGCAGGGAAATGACTGGAAAATCTACTCTGCATTTTACTGGACTTTTATTGAAGGGTGTTACTAGGGGATGCTGTGCTTCCAGAAAGAAAAAGTTATATAGGCTTGTCTTGAGTTTCGTGCTCAAATTCTTATTCCTTTAATAATTTCTGCACTGGAGGAATTCCCTTACGGTCTAGCAGTTAGAACTCTGTTCTCTCACAGCCAAGGGCCCAGATTCCATCCCTGGTCAGGAAACTAAAATCCCATAAGCTTTGCAGCTCCCCCCTAAAAAAGATACCTAATAATTTCTGCATTGGGACTTCCTGAGGTCCACACAGCTCAGTTCCTGGTCTCCAAATCAGTAAAGAATTGGGTCTCTGGGGACTTCTCTTGTTATCTCCTAAAAAGCACTCCCTTGCCTTGCAACCAGGAAACAGAGCAATCATAAAAGTCTCCTTAGCTTTGATCAGGACAAAACGCCAGTCATCTGAAACTGCATTTGACAGAGGCGATGTCCACCAGGAAGTGAACTAGTAAACCGGCTCGTGAAATTGGAGAAAAGGACAAAAGAAAAAGTTCACTGATCAAAAAGCCATCATAGCCACTAAGACTAAACGTCTCCAGACACGACACTGAACACCCTTTTGGAAAGATTAGCCTTGTGGAAAGTGCTGGTGTAGACTTCCTCAGCGTGTCCGAAACATTCTCCAGCTCAGAACAATCAAGAGGCCATGAAAATGCCACTTTCCCTCGGAACCGACAACAACCTGGAAAAGCCCTGTTCCTGGCCACTGATTACACACGGCCTGCACCATTAACATGCAGCTTCACATGCTTCTTGGAGTCTGACACAGGTTGAGCTTGTTTTTCTGGTTCCCTGGGGCAAAAACAAAGCACTAGCAGTCATTTCACATTTTAAAATGCCCTTTTTTCTCCCAAACTTCTCCCCCGCCACCATCACCATGCAATACCTGAGCTCATTATCAGGAGAGGAACACGAAACACACATGTCAGCAGTCGGTGCCTCCCAGGCAAATAATGGGCCGTTGGTCATGGACAGTTGGCCACCAATGACTGGACCGAGACCAGTGAACAAGTTTACACAGGCCTCTGAGCAGCCATTAAGTGGGGAGAACTAGGGGCTGAGTTAGGCTTGAATTAAATGACTTGCTAAGGCCTCTCAGGTCACCATCCATCTCCAGTCTTACAGTTCTCTGTGTCTTTTGATGGTTTCTGATCAGTGCGACATGTCCAAATTCCAGCTCTTCCCTTGGGTGCATTACAAAGTAGAAAGGGACAAAAAGCAAATACACTGTTTGCATAGCAGTATGTCCAGGATAACAGTCATTATCAGTCACCAACAGTAGGGCTGTCATTCCTACAACGGCACAGCTAGGAAACTTTAGGAGATAAAGCCCCAACGTCTATGTGTACAGCATTCCTTTCTTTCCTCGGAGTCTAAAAAGAACTGGGGTTTTGCTCCTCCAGCTCTGGTCTCTGTGCTTTTGGTGCAGAATGAGAGAAATCGTAAGAATAGAGACGCAGACGTAGAGAATGAACTTGTGGACACAGCAGGGGAAGGAGAGGGTGGGACAAATTGGGAATGTACATTGACAGATATACACCGCCATGTGTAAATGAGATAGCTAGTGGGAAGCCGCTGTATAGCACAGGAAACTCAGCTTGGTGCTCTGTGGTGACCTAGAGGGGCAGGATGGGGCTGGGGCGGGAGGGAGATGGAGAGAGAGGGGATATACATACACATATAGCTGATTCTGTTGATGGTTGGGGGGGGGAGGGGGGTGGCTGTGTTCCCTCCTTGTTATTTGACCTGAGGCCAAACTACGGTGGAGTTAATGAAGATAATGTTGACCTCCTTCAAAAGGTCCCATGCACACACTGCAGCACTCAGGGCCCCTAGCCCTGCAGCAGGCCACCACTGACTCACGTCTGCCGGAGACTCCTGGACCCTGACGGGCAAGTCTGGGTCAGTCTCTTATGGGGTCACTGCTCCCTTCTCCTGGGTCCAGGTGCACAAGATTCTGTTTGTGCCCTCCAAAAGTCTGTTTCCCTGTCCTGTGTAAGTTCTGGTGGCTCTATGGTGGGGTTAATGGCGACCTCCTCCAAGAGGGCTTATGCCACACCCAGGTCTGCTGCACCCAGAGCCCCTGCCCCTGTGGCAGGCCACTGCTGAGCCATACCTCCTCAGGAGACACCCAAACACGGCTCTGTCTCAGTCTCAGGGGGGTCTCTGCGTCCTAGTGAGCACAGGTATTTTTGAGCCCTCTGAGCGTTTCTGGCGGGTATGGGGTTTGATTCTAAAAGCGATTCTGCCTCTCCTACCACCTTGCTGGGGCTTCTCCTTCACCCTTGGGTGTGGGGTGTCCCCTCAACGTCGCTCAGCGCAGCTGCCGCTCCCGCACTGCTGCTTTGTTTTACTGGGCCTGGCCCTGCCCATCTAAACAAGACCCAATTTCCCCCTCAGTCAGTCTCTCCCATCAGGAAGTTTCCATAAACCCCTTATCCTTATCCATTAGAGGGCAGACAGAATGAAAGCCACAATCACAGAAAATTAACCAATCTGATCACATGGACCACAGCCTTGTCTAACTCAATGAAACTGTGAGCCATGCCATGTAGGGCCACCCAAGACAGACGGGTCATGGTGGAGAGTCCTGACAAAACATGGTCCACTGGAGAAGGGAATGGCAAACCACTTCAGTATTCTTGCCTTTAGAACCCCATAAACAGTATGAAAAGGCAAAAAGATAGGACACTGAAAGATGAACTCCCCAGGTCGATAGGTGCCCAATATGCTACTGGAGATCAGTGGAGATAACTCCAGAAAGAATGAAGGGATGGAGCCAAAACAAACAAACAAACAAACAAAAAAACCCACCCAGTTGTGGATGTGACTGGTGATGGTAGTAAAGTCCAATGCTGTAAAGAGCAATATTGCATAGGAACCTGGACTGTTAGGTCCATGAATCAAGGCAAATTGGAAGTGGTCAACAGGTGATGGCAAGAGCGAACATCAACATTTTAGAAATCAGCAGACTAAAATGGACTGGAATGGGTGAATTTAACTCAGATGACCATTGTATCAACTACTGTGGACAAGAATCCCTTACAAGAAATGAACTAGCCATCATAGTCAACAAAAGAGTCTGAAATGCAATAGTTGGGTGCAATCTTAAGAATGACAGAATGAACTCTGTTCATTTCCAAGGCAAAGAGAGGAAAACAATAGAATGGGAAAGACTAGAGATTTCTTCAAGTAAATTAGAGATACCAAGGAAGCATTTCATGCAAAGATGGGAACAATAAAGGACAGAAATGGTTTGGGCCTAACAGAAGCAGAAGATATTAAGAAGAGGTGGCAAGAATATACAGAAAAACTATACAAAAAAGATCTTCACGACCCAGATAATCACGATGATGTGATCATTCACCTAGGGCCAGACATCCTGGAATGTGAAGTTGTGGGCCTTAGGATGCATCATTATGAACAAAGCTAGAGGAGGTGATGGAATTCCAGCTGACATTTCAAATCCTAAAAGATGATGCTGTGAAAGTGCTGCACTCAATATGCCAGCAAATTTGGAAAACTCAGCAGTGGCCACAGGACTGGAAAAGGTCAGTTTTCATTCCAATCCTAAAGAAAGGCAATGCCAAAGAATGCTCAAAGTACCGCACAATTGTATTCATTGCCCACACTAGCAAAGAGATGATCAAAATTCTCCAAGACAGACTTCAACAGTACATGAACCATGAACGTCCAGATATTTAAGCTGCATTTAGAAAAGGTGGAGGAACCAGAGATCAAATTGCCAATATCTGTTGGATCATCAAAAAAGTGAGAGAGTTCCAGAAAAACATCTACTTCTGCTTTATTGACTATGCCAAAGCCTTTGACTGTGTGGATCACAACAAACTGCAGAAAATTCTTAAAGAGATGGGAGTACCAGACCACCGTACCTGCCTCCTGAGAAATCTGTATGCAGATCAAGAAGCAACAGTTAGTACTGGACATGGAAAAACAGACTGGTTCCAAATCAGGAAGGAGTAGGTCAAGGCTGTATGTTGTCACCCTGCTTATTTATATGCAGAGTACATCATGAGAAATGCTGGACTGGATGAAGCACAACCTTAAATCAAGATTACCAGGAGAAATATCAATAACTTCAGAAATGCAGATGGCACCACCCTTATGACAGAAAGCAAAGAAGAACTAAAGAGCCTCTTGATGAAAGTGAAAGAGGAGAGTGAAAAAGTTGGCTTAAAATTCAACACCAGAAAATGAAGATCATGGCATCCGGTCCCATCACTTCATGGGAAATAGATGGGGAAACAGTGGAAACAGTGTCAGACTTTATTTTTCTGGGCTCCAGAATCACTGCAGATGGTGACTGCAGCCATGAAATGAAAAGACACTTGCTCCTTTGAAGAAAAACTATGACCAACCTAGATAGCATATTAAAAAGCAGAGACATTATTTTGCAACAAAGGTCCATCTAGTCAAAGCTATGGTTTTTCCAGTAGTCATGTATGGATGTGAGAGTTGGACTGTAAAGAAAGCTGAGCACCAAAAAATTGATGCTTTTGAAATGTGGTGTTGGAGAAGACTCTTGGGAGTCCCTTGGACTGCAAGGAGATCCAACCAGTCCATCCTAAAGGAAATCAGTCCTGAATATTCATTGGAAGGACTGATGCTGAAGCTGAAACTCCAATACTTTGGCCACCTGATGGGAAGAACAGATTCATTGGAAAAGACCCTGATGCTGGAAAAGATTAAAGGCGGGAGGAAAAGAGGACAACAGAGGATGAGATGGTTGGATGATATCACAGACTCAATGGACATGAGTTTGAATAAGCTCCAGGAGTTGGTGATGGACAGGGAGGCCTGGCGTGTTGCAGTCTATGAGGTTGCAAAGAGTCAGACACGACTGAGCGGCTGAACTGAACTGAACTGATAGCTGATTCACTTTGTTGTACAGCAGAAACTAACACAACATTGTAAAGCAATTATCCTCCAATTAAAAATAAATTAATAAAATAAAGAATGAGGGAATCAGATGGAGAGCCAGAGAGGAGACAGAAAAGGAGGATACAGGAAATAAAGCGGGGAAGAGAGGGGCTAGACCGACTGAGTATAGGAGAGCTTTTGCTTGTTGGTGTTTGGTTATTTTGGGGTTAAGAATCAAGACTGCAAAAAAGAGAAGGAGGAGGACCACTCCTTTCTCCAAAGTCCTCTTGGAATGGGAAGACAAGATGTTGAAGATAATTTGGTATAAATTAAGGGTGCATTTTCCTCTGTCTTTTTGTGGTTTCTCCAGACACAAGTTAGAAATAAAGTCGCTCTTAGTTACATTTTTTTTCAGTTACACAATTATTTCTTTAAACCACCCAGAGACAGGGGCACATGAGGCCCCACTTGTAATCAAGTTATCACTGAAACCAGCAGTGTAAAAACAGCACTCAAATAGGATTTTATAATCATGGCTGCTCAGAGCCCCTTTCAGTATTGAAGCCTATTTTCGCCAACATGGCCCTTTCTTATCTATTGATAAGGATGACACCTGCATGACTGCTAGCCCTTGATGTACTTGAGAGATAAAAGTATCCCGGGGTGACACTGACCATAGCACTACACTGATAAAAGCATTCAATCAACCAGATATCTGCCCTTGAGTAAACAGAAGATCTAGATGATGAACTGGACTTTTCTTTTCATCTGGATGTTTGCTATGAGGGAGACGTGGTCACTGACATCGCAAGCATTCAAACCTTGGTAGGTTTGATGCAAGGCATGCTGCTATCTCAGCAGAAAATAAGCCAAAAATAAAAGGACTAAGAAAGATGGATGATGGAATGGGTCCCTTGGGAGAAAAGATGGTCTACAGTCCAAATCTTGTATTCAGCAAGCACTGTGAACTCAGGCTCAGGGCCATACCTGGAGTACTTGACATATGGAGCAAATCATTTCTAAACTTTCCCTCTCTTCAAAGGGCTTCCCTTGTGGCTCAGCTGGTAAAGAATCCACCTGCAGTGCAGGAGACCTGGGTTTGATCCCTGGGTTGGGATGATCCCCTGGAGAAGGGAAAGGCTACCCACTCCAGTATTCCGGCCTGGAGAATTCCATGGACTGCATAGTCCATGGGGTTGCAAAGAGTTGGACATGACTGAGTGACTTTCACTCCCTCTCTTCAAGACAACAAGATTATTCTTAGTGGGATTTCCCTGGTTGTCCAGTGATTAAGACTCTGAGCTTCCAATGCAAGGGGCACTGGTTTGATCTCTGGTCAGGGAACTAAGATCTCACAATGCTTCTCAGCCAAAAATAAATAAATAAACCCTGATGCCTTTGGTAATAGTTGCACAACTCTGGGCTTCCCCAGTGGCTCAGCAGTAAAGAATCTGCCTGCAATACAGGAGGCACAGAAGATACACGTTCGATTCCTCGGTTGGGAAGAGGAGGGCATGGCAACCCTTTCAGGTATCCTTGCCTGGAAAATCCATGGACAGAGGTACAGTCCATGGGGTTGCAAAGAGTCAGACACATCTGAAGTAACTTAGCACCCACATACACACAACTCTGTAAATATACCAAAATCGTTGAATTGTGAGATTAAAGCAAATGAATTGTACGCTAGGTAAACTATAACAATAAAAAGTTTTAAGTTATCACAGTAAGATTTAAAAAGACAAAGTCATTCTTAGTAAGTCATGAAGTAAGCCTGAGAAGAATCATGGCTAGAAAGGAAACAAAACAGTGAAAATGTATTTTTACTGAACTGCCTGTGTATAATTGTGCCTGTAAAAAATAATAATAATAGTAAATAATACAACACTGCAAGTATATAAAAGGGAAAAACTAATGTGAAAATACTTTTCAATTTACATTACTGTATTTTTTTGAAAAAAAGAAAAAACTTGCACATACACAGTGATCTGTTCCAGTAATGAATCTTGCACTTTTGTCTGCTCCACTGTTTCAAATTTTAGACACAAGTCAAAGCTCCGAGTGATCACCTTTCTTCATGCTGATAATCACTGTCCCATTATTTTCATTTTGAATCTCCTCTTTAAATGCAGGACTATCTGGTCCCAAAGGGGTTGGAGACACTAATTGGTGCCCCGAGCCAGCTCAAATGATTCTAAATTGTTACAAACTTAGGGAAAACCTCCAATTCTGCCTACGTTGGAGGACTACTGTATAACTAGCAGTCCCTAGAATTTAATTCCATGTTTTCATGAAATATAAAGGATGATAATAAAATATGTAAGATCTTATGGGGGGGATAAATGGAGAAGGAAATGGCAACCCACTTCAGTATTCTTGCTGGGAAAGTCCCATGGACAGAAGAGCTTGGTGAGCTACAGTCCAGGGGGTTGCCAAGAGTCAGACACAACTTAGCAGACTAACCACGCATGGAAAATAACACAAACTTTTTGGGCAACCCAATACTACAATTGCATTCAAATATGTATAATAACTGTGTTAAATTACAACATGTTCAGTTCCGTTGCTCAGCCATGTCCGACTCTTTACAACCCCGTGGACTGCAACACACCAGGTCTCTCTGTCCATCACCAACTCCAGCTTGTGCTTCATCCAGCTCAGCATTTCACATGATATCCTCTGCATATAAGTTAAAAAAGCAGGGTTACAATATACAGCCTTGACCTACTCCTTTCCAAATTTGGAACCAGAATGTTATTTCATGTCACATTCTAACTGTTGCTTCTTGACCTGCATACAGGTTTCTCAACAGGCGGGTCAGGTGGTCTGGTATTCCCATCTCTTGAAGAATTTTCCAGTTTGTTTTGATCTACACACTCAAAGACTTTGGTATAGTCAGTAAAGCAGTAGATGTTTTTCTGGAACTCTCTTGCTTTTTCGATGATCCAATGGATTTTGGCAAATTGATCTCTGGTTCCTCTGCCTTTTCTAAATCCAGCTTGAACATCTGGAAGTTCACAATTCATGTAAGCCTGGCTTGGAGAACTTTGACCATCTCTTTGCTAGTGTGTGTGATGAGTACAATTGTGCGGTAGTTTGAGCAATCTTTGGCATTGCCTTTCTTTGGGATTGGAATGAAAACTGACCTTTTCCAGTCCTGTGGCCACTGCTGAGTTTTCCAAATTTGCTGGCATATTGAGTGCAGCACTTTCACAGCATCATCTTTTAGGATTTGAAATGTCAGCTGGAATTCCATCACCTCCTCTAGCTTTGTTCGTAGTGATGCATCCTAAGACCCACTTGACTTCACATTCCAAGATGTCTGGCTCTTGGTAAGTGATCACACCACCATGGTTATCTGGGTCATGAAGATCTTTTTTGTACAGTTCTTCTGTGTATTCTTGCCACCTCTTCTTAATATCTTCTGCTTCTGTTAGGTCCAAACCAGTTCTGTCCTTTATTGTGCCCATCTTTGCATGAAATTTTCCCTTGGTATCTCTAATTTACTTGAAGAAATCTCTAGTCTTTCCCATTCTATTGTTTTCTTCCATTTCTTTGCATTGATCACTGAGGAAGGCTTTCTTATCTCTCCTTGCTATTCTTTGGAACTCTGCATTCAAACAGGTATGTCTTTCCTCTTCTCCTTTGCCTTTAGCTTCTCTTCTTTTCTCAACTATTTGTAAAGCCTCATCAGACAATCATTTTGCCTTTTTGTATTTCTTTTCTTGGGGATGGTCTTGATCACTGCCTCCTGTACAATGTCATGAACCTCTGTCCATAGTTCTTCAGGCACTCTGTCTGTCAGATCTAATCCTTTGAATCTATTTGTCACTTCCACTGTATAATTGTAAGGGATTTGATTTAGGTCATACCTGAATGGTCTAGTGGCTTTTCCTACTTTCTTCAATTTAAGTCTGAGTTTGGCAATAAGGAGTTCATGATCTGAGCCACAGTCAGCTCCCAGTCTTGTTTTTGCTGACTGTATAGAGCTTCTCCATTTTTGGCTTCAAAGAGTATAATCAATCTCATTTTGGTATTGACCATCTGGTGATGTCCATGTGTAGAGTCTTCTCTTGTGTTGTTGGAAGAGGGTGTTTGCCTTTGATCTGCTTTGTTTTGTACTCCAAGGCCAGATTTGCCTGTTACTCCAGGTGGCTCTTGACTTTCTACTTTTGCATTCCAGTCCCCTATAATGAAAAGGACATGTTTTTTGAGGGTTAGTTCTAGAAGGTCTTGTAGGTCTTCATAGAACCATTCAACTTCAGCTTCTTCAGCATTACTGATCAGGGTATGGACTTGGATTACTGTGATATTGAATGGTTCGCCTTGGAAATGAACAGAGATCATTCTGTCATTTTTGAGATTGCATCCAAGTACTGCATTTCGGACTCTTGTTGACTATGATGGCTACTCCATTTCTTCTAAGGGATTCCTGCCCACAGTAGTAGATATAATAGTCATCTGAGTTAAATTCACCCATTCCAGTCCATTTCAGTTCATTGATTCCTAGAATGTCAACGTTCACTCTTGCCATTGCCTGTTGACCACTTCCAATTTGCCTTGATTCATGGACCTGACATTCCAGGTTCCTATGCGATATTGCTCTTTACAGCATCGGACTTTACTTCCATCACCCGTTATATCCACAACTTGGTGTTGTTTTTGCTTTGGCTCCATCCCTTCATTCTTTCTGGAGTTATTTCTCCACTGACCTCCAGTAGCATATTGGGCACCTACTGACCTGGGGAGTTCCTCTTTCGGTATCCTATCATTTTGCCTTTTCATACTGTTCATGGGGTTCTCAAGGCAAGAATACTGAAGTGGTTTGCCATTCCCTTCTCCAGTGGACCACATTCTGTCAGAACTCTCTGCCATGACCCGTCCGTCTTGGGTGGCTCTACACAGCATGGCTCATAGTTTTTTTTGAGCTGTACAAGGCTATGGTCTATGCAATCGGTTCCATTAGTTTCTTGTGATTGTGATTTTCGTTCTGTCTGCCCTCTGATGGATAAGGATAAGGGGCTTATGGAAGCTTCCTGATGGGAGAGACTGAGGGGGAAACTATATTAAAGGACAATAATAAAAGTATGCTCATTTCACTTATACATTATTAGAATCAATTGCTTAGAACTTGGAAGATATACCCTCTTATTTTTTGCACACTGCGGGGAATTGTTTCCACTGCCCTGCCATTAAAATGCAACTGTATAGGCATGTTCTGGCCTGATGTTATCTGTTTTGATAGAAGGAGCCCAGCTGAAGGAACCTCAAGGTAGTTTCAAGATGAGAGAAATGAAGTCTAAATCAGAAACTGGACAAACATATGGGAGTCAGGATGCATTACTGAGTGCTCATTAGCCACTCAAGACAGACTCCACTCCCCCACTGCTCATAAGAACTGGATATTTAATTTCCTAAGTTTGGTCCTGAAGACTTAGGACCAAGTGGGTGGGTGGGTATCTGGGGAAAGTTCTTTGAATCTGAAGTTGAGAGGAGTTGGACAAGCCAGGGCCAGCTTAGAATGGTCCTTCAGGGGATGTTTTATCAATATCAGACAATGAGAGGAAGACAGTCACAGCTTTTGGTTATCAAGCAAGTTATTTTTCAGTTGCTAAGTCACATCTGACTCTTTGTGATCCCATGGACTGCAGAATGCCAGACTTCCCTGCCCTTTACCATCTTCTAGAGTTTGCTAAAACTCATGGCCATTGAGTACGTTCACATTATTATTCCAAAGTGTGGAGAAGGAAATGGCAACCTACTCCAATATTCTTACCTGAAAAATCCCATGGACAGAGGAGCCTGGCAGGCTGCAGTACAAAGGGTCACAAACAGTCGGACACAACTGAGAGACTAAGCACTCACATGGTTATTGTCAATGTGCATGTTAATTTGGGGAAGTCTTCATCTGTCTTTTTCATGGAAGAATTAAAGAAATGAAAGGGATAAATAAAACAATGCTACCCTAAACCATTTCTCTGACTGCTTTCCCTTGGGTTTCTGATGTGATCACTCCTGAAAAGCTTCTCAGATTTCCCAAGTTATTATGTGACTGGAGGGCTTCAAAAATCACCTGCCTGGCAGTTCCCAAGCAAACCTAGATTGTTAATGATTATACCCACCATTTATTTATTGGGCATAACTATGTCCCACGTACGGTGTTAAGCTACATCTATAAAAGTGATACTAATAATTGATCTCGGTGCAGATTTACAAAGAGATAGTTCCCCATCACAAATAAGAACAGACAGAAAATAGCTCAGAGGAATTAGTCATCATCTCAGCTGATAGATATAATCACACCAAAGTATGTCAGAGTCAGGAAATACCACGAGGTTAAGAAGATTACAAAGAATGAAGATGACTGTAATTACTTATGTTTAACTGAATAGTATAATTGAATCATATAATTCTTTTCCACTATTTAAGTTCCTGGCTTACAAGTCAGGAATGACCTATAGGCCACTTCACTCTTGGCTAGTCGAAGACTACTGAGGAGGGAGGGGGGTGGCATTCGCTGTGGCAAATAAGGCTCTCCTGCCCATCCCTCTCCCACCATTCCACCCACTCTCCCGCTGGAAATTCAGAAACAAGTGAAGGCTCTGCCATTGTTAACTACAAGAGGACAAGGCTTTGACTTTTCTAGGGTGTGAAGAGTTCTAGGAAACAACCAGAAAAGTAAGCAGGAGACTTCCCTGGGGGTCCAGTAGTTAAGAGTCCAGGCTTCCAATGTAGGGGGCACGGGTTTGATCCCTGGTCATGCAACCCACATGCCACATGGCTCAGCCAAAGCAAAAAAAAAAAGGAACAAATGAATTAAAACTATAAACAAAGAAAAGCAACCATCTATATGACCGTGCACTGAAGCAGGGCTGTGTGTTAGGAAGAAAGCAAGATGCAACGACACATCTGATAGTGAGTCTCCATTCATAGCTAACTGGTTTGGGACCGCTGCAAGTCAGAGTCTCTCAGATTTCTGTCTGTGAAATAATGATAATGACTCTGTTCCGCTTCCCTTGCCGCTCACCTGTGAGGGTGACGTGGATGATGACCTGAGCACACTGGGGTGGGTCACAGAGTTTACAAAGGGAAAAGACCACGTATTCTACACACGTGTATTCTACCTTCTATCACATGCTAATGACCTCTGTTTTTCTAAGCAGTGGATAATGCGCAATTCAAAATATACTTCATCATAACAATTATTTCAAGCGATGCCTAAAATAAAAGTTTTTAATTGTCTCTTGTGAGAAATGGCTTAGTCATTTTGCTGTCATCCAGTCTGCTTTTTTTTAAAAATACTCTTTTGACCTCACCCCACAGGCACGTGGGATCTTAGTTCCCCAGTCAGATGGAATGCTTGCCACCTGCCTTGGAAGCACAGTCTTAACCACTGGACCACCAGGGAAGTCCCCCGTCTGCTTTTAATCTTGTTATTCCATTGGGCCAAATGTGGAAACTAGAAGTTAGGCAAGCAATAGGAGATTGAACCAAATTCTTTCATGCTTCAGATCCACAGAGGACTCTGTGAGAATGACACAGTTTTTAGGATTTGGGGGATGGTGGGGAGGGCGAAGTGAAAAAAATCCAGGGAGAGTGGGAAAGTATTTCCAGTTCTGTGACAGTATCGCTGGCCAGGACACAAAGCCTCGGGGCCTTGGACTCCAGAACGGCATCAGCTCAGGGTCAGTTTGAGCCCCCAACCAACTCAGCCCTCAGCCCTACTGCTCTGTGACTGGAGTCCAGTCAGAAAGCCTTTAGGGTCTGACTGTGGGGTCTTTAGGACTGGGTGCATTTTGCTGTTGCCCATGGCCTGGAGGGCAGTGTTGATACCGGAGCGTGTTTACTTCAGCCGTGGCCAGACTGTCTTCCCCAGAGCAGATATTTGCCGAAACCCCAGAGCTCATTAGATAGCTTAGGAGCTCTTTGCTTACTCTGTCAAGCCCTCGGGCTGTCTCCCTGGCGTGGTGTCCGGGTGTCCTGGAGCTCTGGGTTCCGTTGTTTGTGTGGCTGGACGAGTGTGGCTTGCAGAGCATACATGTAGGAAGGATCTCTCAACTCATTATCTCAAATAAGAGTTCATTTCAAATAATCTTTTCTCTTTTTTTCAGCCTCACCATACATCTTGGGGGATCTTAATTCCCCAACCACAGATCGAACCCATGCCCCCTGCAGAGGAAGGACAGAGTCCTAACCACTGGACCACCAGGGAATACCCTTAAATAATCTATCTTTAATGAAAAACGAAGCTTTCATTTGGAAGGACTAGGCCATTAGCTAAATTGTATTTCTGGTTCTACCACACTTCTTTTTGTTTGTTTGTTTTTTTGGCTGCACCACATAGCAGGCAGAGCTTCCTCAACCAGGGATCAAATGCATGCCCCCCACTTTGGGAGTGCAAAGTCTTAACCACTGAACCACCAGGGAAGCCCTTTCTCTGTGAGTGTGAATTTTTAATTTTTTTTTTCTTGTGAAAATTTTGACCATGTTCACATTTTCTGATTTCCAATTTGCTCTGATACCACAAATATTATCTTGCCTGGGAATAGTACACAATAAGGGGGAATTAAGTCAGGATATCACTAGACGTTGATTCTCTGTCATTATTCATTTCACACTATGTGCCTGACAGAGGTGCCCCAGGGTTAAACGGAAGTGTGCATGTCTGCAGGTTTTCCTCCAACCTCCTCACCTTACTTAACAGGGGCAAGAGAAAGCCTGCTCATCCAGAAGTGACAAGAAAGAGCCCAATGCCCAGAGACCACTAAGATCAAAGTTAACATTACAACCCTTTTGGAGTTTCTTATTGGAAGCCTGGACACTTGGAAGAAAAGCACAGCATCACTAAGAACCAGGTAATCGGCTATTACCCTCGGGCACATTCTTAGTCTCTCAGAACCTCAGTTTCTCTATCTGTAAATTGGGGATAATCATGGTAGTTTATGATGTGGTTGTGAGGAATCTCTGATAAAATGTGTATAAAGCAATTAAAACAGTACCTAGAGTATATCAAATGCTCAATAAGCGTTAGTGTCAAGACCTCAACTGCACACATGAACAAGTTTGCTGCTAAAAAGGTCAAGATTGTAAACACAATAAAATGGACAAGAGACAGTCTTTCCAACAAATGGTGCTGAACCAACTAGACATCCAAGCACAAGACAATGAATCAGACCCAGACCTCACACTCTTAACAAAAGTTAACTCAAAATGAATCATAGACCTAAATGTAAAACGCAAATTTGTAAAACTCCTAGAAGATAACATAGGAGAAAACTTTGATGAGTTTGGTACAGTGGTTACTTTTTGATATGAAATCAAAAGCACAATCTAAGAGAAAGTTCTTAATCTGGACTTCATTAAAATGAAAGCTTCTGCTCTGAAAAACACATTGTCAAGAGAAACAAAAAACAAAGCACAGGCTGGAAGGAAATATTTCCAAAAGACATATCTGATAAAGGATTGTTATCCAAAATACACAAAGAACTCTTAAAACTCAACAATAAGAAGTCAAACAACCTGGTTAAAAAATAGGCCAAATACCTTAGCAGATACATCACCTAGGAAGATACATACATGGCAAGTAAGCACATGAAAAGATGTTCCACCTCATACACCATCAGGAAAATGCAAATTAGAGTGACAAGGAGCTACCAGCGCACTATCTGACTATTAGAGTGGTCAAAGTCCAGAATACTGATAGCACCAAACGCTGCAAGGATGCAGACCAACGAGAACGCCCATTCATTGCTGGTGAGAATGCAGAAGGGGACAGCCACTTTGGAAGACAATTTGGCAGTTTTTACAAAACTAACCACTCTCTTATCTTATGATCCAGCAATCTTTCTCCTTGGTATTTATACAAGGAATGTGAAATGCTGTGACACAGAAAAACAAGCAAGTGGCTGTGTAGCAGCTTTGTTCATAACTGCCACAACTTGGAAGCAACGAAGGTGTCCTTCAACAGGTAAATGGGTAAACTGTGGTACAGACAGAGTGTTGTTCAGCGTGAAAGAGAAGTGAGCCGACAAGCCAGGAAAAGGCACGGAGGAAACTGTAACGCATATTATTAAGAGAAGCCAATCGGAAAAACCTGCATATTTTATGATCCCAACTGTACGTCTTTCTGGAAAATGTAAAACAAAGCAACCTATGGAGAAGGAAATGGCAACCCACTCCAGGATTCTTGCCTGGAGAATCCCATGGACAGAGGAGCCTGGCGGGCTACAGTCCATGGGGTCGCAAGTCAGCCACAACTTAGCAACTAAACCAACCGACCACAGATACAGCAAAAAGATCAGTGGTTACCAGAGGTTGGCGGGGAGGGAGGAACGAATAGGCAGAGCACAAAAACTTTTAGGGCAGTGAAAATATGCTGTATGATACTTTAATGGTAGATATATAGACATTTGTCCAAACCCATAGGATGTACAATCTAAGGGTGAACACTAATGTAAAAACTATGGACTTTGCATCTTAATGATGTGCTGATGTATGTTCATGATAATAAATGTACTACTCTGATGGAGGATCTTGATAATGGAGTTGGCTATGCATGCATGCAGGGCCAGGGAAATTTCTGTTCCTTCCTCTCAATTTTGCTGTGAACCAAACACAAATTTAAAAGATGAAGTCTTCAAAATAAAAAATTTGAGCTTCACCTTTGAGCTTGAAACCCCAAGCCCAAAGGCTTATACATCCCTACCCTCTCTTGTAGTATCTATGCATATTCCTATATAAATCATTCTCAGAAAAGTCTCTGCAACAGAAGTATAGATGGAGTAGTGTTATCTTAGCATTTTGAGGAACTTAAAAGTGTTTGAAGCAATGGGGTTATTCTCCAGAAAAAATATACTGCATAAATTTGCATGAAGTTTTGGAAAACTATGTATCCACCACTTCCACAGCCATTTTCAACGTCCAGGAAGACTGTGGGACCTGGGCTCAAAGAAGGAATCAGAGTTCGGGGCATAAAATATTTGCTGCCCCAGAGGAAGGGGAACCTGGCCTCTCTTGCACCCCAAAGAAAGATTGTCACCCCACCCTTTGTACTTGGTTGATTCTTCCTGGAAACCAACGATGGAAGTATTCGGCTCACCTCAGCAATAAATTTTGGTGGCTCCCAGGTTTGGAGCAAAGCCGCACTATGATCATCTCTGATGATCTCAGGTCATCATCTGAGGTCCTTCCCAGGGACCTGGACCAAGGAGAGAGAGCCTCCAGTATGCCCTGCCTGGCCAGCACAGAAGACTTTGTCTATAGTCCTTGGACACTTTTGCTTTCACACTATCAATCAAGTTCTTATGAAACATGTACTCTGCCTCCAGCTTAAAACCAGGTACTATGGGAAATGGGGCATTTCCCAAAAATGTCTCCTAATCTCGGCTCCTAATCTCCTTGGGGGCTACAAAACAAACACATATTTTAAGAGGCAAGAGAAACCATGTAGGTCAGAGGTTCATCGTGGTCTAAGTCCAGAATATTTTCTAAAGGCCAGTGTGCTGTATGAGCTGAGGGCCCACAGAGGATAAAAGACTTTCAGGAAAAGGTGGGACTTGTGCCAGGCTTGTTTTATATGGCCCTGTAACAACCGTTGTCCTTAAAGTACACTTTCTTCTACCCACCTCCACCTTAATCTACTAGAATCCACCTCTCAAATATTGTCTTAGCAACCCGTTTACTGATTAACCCTAATGAGCCAGGCAGGTCAGCATGAATGCTGCCGCTGAAACTCAGACCTTTGTTTCTAGGCCACTTTTATCCCATCACAGAGTTTCAAGGTCAGGAGGGACTCCAGAGGTCACCTAGTCTAAACTCTCTGCTGTTGCTTCGGAAAGAGACCTCTGGGCTTACTTTCTCCAAGCTTCCTAGGAGAGCAAACCCGGGAGGGGGAGTCTGGTCAATGAGAGAAGCCTCATGCCCACAAAGAAGCAGGAGCTGTCAGACAGGACACAGAGCACACCCAGACAACCTTACTGATGCGCAAAGAACACAATCAGCTTCAGGATTCAGACTGTCACAGCTCCCATTTTTGCGACTGTGTCCATCTCCTGAATTACCCATTCAAGCGACCAATGTCCACCAGCCCAGCCACACTGTAGTCGTCAAGCACACATCTCAGAGTCGGTGTGGAGGTATGGTGCTTCGTACCCAAGCTCACTCTTGCCCAACTTAGAGCTCCTCAGGGGAAAGGACTAAGCCCGCCTCTCGTGCATCTCGGGGGCTAGTACACCGCCTGATACACAAGAGGTAGCTGTGTGTGGCTTTGGTGAATGGGACTGAAATGCACAAACGAAACTGTACTGAATGACACAGAGTTTGTCACTATGAGTGCAAGCAATATCAGGTTCAGGAAACATGACAGTGGTTGGAAAGGAATTACAAGATAAGTAGTTCCTCACCTCCCCAACCACCTCAGGATCTCTTAATCCAGAGAGAGACAGTCATTCATAAACCCCAGTGAGATGGAGATGCTGATTCCATCTGGAAACAGTTTTTCTAAAACCAACATGCATGAAGACCTCCACATGTGGCAGGCGCTGTGTAAATCCCTTATGCTGACTCCTCATACGGTCCTCTGAAGTAAGTTCTCATAGGATCGCCATCTCACAGATGGAGAAACTGAGTCTTAGAAAAATTGGGACCTTCAGTAAGTACAGAAGTGGGATTTGGTTTTTTGGAAGAAGTAGAATGGAGTTGGGTTTTGAAGAAAGGGGAAGACTTTGTTATCGATATGTGGATAGAAAAGGAGGGGATAAATACGAGAAGACATCGTTAGATGGACAGGAGAGGCCAGCACACAGCAATGTCCCAACAGCCCAGAGGAGGCGGGGCTTCAGAGAGAGAACTGGAGGAGTTTTGACAGCAGCAAATTAGATAAGGACTGAACTTTCCATTCAAGGTGGCAATTAGGAGGGAATTAGGAGATCAGAGTTGACATTAGCAGGAGCAGTAAATGAAAGAGCTGAAATGGAAGCCAGGTTGCAGTGGCCAGAACAGCAATGGGAGTCAGAGGCCCAAGAGGAGACCTGTTTGGGGGTCACTGGATGGAAGAAGCCCAGCTGGATGTGGAGAAGAATTAAAGGTCCCTGGCTTCCCTAGTGGTCCGGTGGTTAAGACTCCTCACTTCCACTGCAGGAGACACAGGTTCAGTCCCTGGTTGGGCCATGAAGATCCCACATGCTGGGCAATGTGGCCAAAATAAAAAAGAAGAAGAAGGGATCTTTATGGTAGAAAAGTCTTGACCTTCTTCACAGGTAAAGCGGCAGGAGTCAGTCAAGTGTGAGAGGCTGAGCATGTAAGAGAAAGAGGGAGGGTGCAGATGGAGGGGGATTTGCACTAGAACCACAAATGTATAACAATCAAAACATCATGTATCTCAGTAACCATTCTCTTCCCATACCCCAGGCACAGATTTTCATGAAAAAAAAAAAAAAAACGTTTTGTATGGTTTTTCCTCTTAAAAAATGGCAAAACAAGAAAACTCCCTCTTAGCAAGTGAGTATTCTCTGTCAAGCTTGGTACCAGGTAATTCGACACTTACGGGATCATTTAAAAGTCTCAGAGGCTCAGCTGGCTGCAGGAGGTGGAGATGCCAGCAGGGTGACATCTGGTCCCCGTTCTGTGAGACTGGAGTTTAGGGCATCAAAAATGCCTGTGCAGAAGGGCCCTGACGGAGCAGCCAGCCTGCTGCCATCTGCCCACTGAATGGTCCAGAATGGCAAAGATAGAATGACTGGTCCCTGGCAGGCCTCCAGTGACCCTCTTCCCCATTGCTGTTGTTCAATTGCTCAGTTGTGTCCGATTCTTTGCGATCCCATGGGTTTCCCTGTCCTTCACTATCTCCCGGAGTTTTCTCCAACTCATGTCCATCGAGTCGGTGACGCCATCCGACCATCTCATCCTCTGTTGCCCCCGTCTCCTCCTGCCCTCAATCTTTCTGAGCATCAGGGTCTATCAGGGTCTTTTCCATTAGTCAACTTCTAAGTCAGGCAACTTAATCACAAAACATCATCTTCTTTTTTCATCTTGTAGAGGAAAATAAAATACCCTCAAGCATTTATAACTTGCTTATTCCGAATGCATCTTAAGCACCTATTAGATGCCAGGTTTCAACCATTTGCTTTTTCTGCGTGACAGTTCACCCCAGAACAACAAGCATCTATTATTTTTCATGATTCTGCATGCCCAAGTAAAAACCAAGGATTCTGATAAAGGGACAGTGGCGGCACAGAGATGGATATGGCCATTTCTTCCCGTGGAACTCAGGGAAGCCTCTGAAAAGAGAAGGACCTAATGGAGGTCTCAGCCGTCAGACAGAGATAGGCAAAGAAGGTGGGGGAAAGGAGGTTATCTGGGAGAAAGAGAAATAATAGGTCAAGTCAGAGCAATGTGAAGCGACAGAGTGGGTTGCTTCAGAACCCACTGAAATGTGCAGAAATCAGTGTGCACAGGGTGAGGCGGGGTGGTAGCAGGTGACAGGAGGGGCTGGAAGAGTCAGGTCTGGAAGGATGGTAAGCAACGCCAAGGTTCGCTTTGCTGAACTAAGGGGAAGACAATGGAGAAGAGCATTTTCTAAAGCTATGTTGGAGCAGCTTGACAACTGGAGGCAAAAAGTCACCCAAGAGAGAGAATGAACTCGAGAGAAAGAAAGAAGGATGAGTCCCAGGTCCCGGCCTGTGTTAGTGGATGGGCAGCAGTGCCCTTGGTCAGGGGGGGTGCAGGGAAAGGAGGGCAGGAGCAATGATGCTGAGTTTGCAGAGTCTCTGCCATGTCCTGGGAGGGCTGTGCAGTGGGTGCTGCTAAACACTGGTTTGCACTCAGAAGGAGAGCTGGGGCTGGGGAATTCAATTTACAAGCTGTCATCATATGTAGTGCTTTGGGGATATGATAAAGAATAGTGAGCTTAAACCCATATTTCATTCCAACTATAAAAAAAAATAAAAGGGAAGAAGAAAAGTAATTTCTTTTTTTAAAAAGACCAATCATTTTCAAATTCTTTTCTCTCCCAACAAAAGAATTAGCCAAGGGTTTGTTTCAATGCCAAACAAAAACGGGGAAGAGATCAGCTTTCTACATGAATGCAATGGGTAATTCATGAAGCTCTGAAAAATACAGCTGCTGTTTTGCCAATAATTTCCTGTGCCCATGTAAACAGTACCATATTCTCTGAAGCCTTCTCCCCCTCTGAAAAGGTAAAGTGTGCCTTGCCACTAAGTAGGGGCAGAATAAGTATCCAGTCTCCATGTTCTTTCTGCTAAGACCATGTTCTTTCAGAAAAGTCTTCAGATGGTAGCCCACTTCGGTTACCGCTGAGCTGCAGAACTGGGTTACAAACATGTCCAAGTGATCAAGTGGTGAAGTGAAATTTGCTCAGTCATGTCTGACTCTTTGTGACCTCATGGACTGGGGACTGCCAGGCTCCTCTGACCATGGAATTCTCCAGGCCAGAATACTGGAGTGGGTGGCTTATCCCTTCTTCGGTGGATTTTTCCAACCCAGGAATCGAACCAGGGTCTTCTGCGTTGCAGGTGGATTCTTTACCAGCTCAGCTACCAGGGAAGCCCTGTAGAGTCAGCTGTTATTACTCACAGAGCTGAGGAAGACTGAGGAGCAAAGGAAGATGGATCCCAGTAACAGATTTATCACCTCAGCATTTCCCCACATGGTAGGAACTATGTGCTCCTGTTTGAGGAATATTTTGCTACTCCACCAAAAAGACAAACACAGTCTGTTTGCGATCATATAAACTTGGCGAGTACTAGACACTAAATCCAGTGTCCAGTAGAGAACCACAGTAGTGAAGAGTCTTCTTTAACTTTATTTTGTCAGTGTTTCCCCAGATTCATTTGGTCCAGGAAATGTGAGTTCTGCAGCGTTACCAAAAATTCCCACTTGGCCTTTCTACCAAGGCTGACAGGGATTGGCAACAAGAGGCAGCACCTTCTCCCATCCTCATAAACCCGGGGACTGGATATCAGAGGTCTCTCCCAGTTTAAATTCTGAATTTGAGTGGTGCGAACAGTTGTCCCCCCTCCCACCAAACCAGCCCAGCTCTGGGAGTGATCCCTGCTGAAGAGGAAATCCACCACTTCCTGTCCAAGCAGCCCCTCTGGTGAAGTGGGCCTTTGACCTGCTGAATTGGGGGTCTGTTTGGGGGATTTTTTTCCAGGACAGAGGAAAAACTCCTCTTAGAAAAGCCCCTTTGTCCTTAGCACTGCACCCTGAGGGAAAAATTAAAGAACGAACACAGTCAGATTTTTGTAACCTTCTTTCCTACTTTATTCTGTATCTTAGGTCAATAGGAAGCACTGTTTTTGAAAAAAAAAAAAAATCCAGTCAGGAAAAATAAAAATGTTTCCGACAGCGTTTTTTCTTTTAGGTATTATATTCCATTTTAAATCAGGAAATACAACATCTGCATCTGCTCTTAAGGATTCTCTTTTTATTTCCTCATCACCAGAGGTCTTTTTTTTTTTTTAATGTCAGACACTATAAATTTGAATGCACCTTTGAACTAACTTTGTGTAAGATGAGACCAGAGGAGCTGAGGGAAAGTACTTAAGTAAAAATGCGAAGATGGAGGGAATTGAGAAGGAGGTATAATAGCCATCAGATTCAGCTATGACAAAGAAAGAAATAAACAAATAAACTGACTTCATTAGGAGATTCTGGACCCTGGAGAAGAAGGAAGAAGTAGAGGGAAAGGGGGTGAATCAGAAAATAGGTCTGCGATCGGGCACAGGATGCTGCAAAAACTCTATGAAGAGCTGACTTTTCATTTTCACTCAAAACATGTAAGAGAGAGAAAAAAAACAAAAAACATGTAAGAGAGACTGCAACGTTCTTACTACATCACTTCTCCCTGTGCGTAATGGAAGCTGGGAAATCACCTTTAGTCTTTCTTCTTTAGCCTTTGACTTAATCCTTCAACCTACACTATTTTCATCCATTCTGAGCTTGGACCCAAATGCTCCATCCCAGGCCCTCATGAACGTTTCAACCCATTGGCAATCCCAGGTGCCATGGAGGAGAAAGGAAGGTTAACTGAGTTATTCAACTCAGGAAGACCATCTCAAAGCAGATACAAAAATATAGGGTTTATCTCCATCAGTTGCTGTTACTAAACCAAACTTGAGTCCACTTGCCCTCAAATAGTAAAGTCCATCTTCTGACATGGGGATGTGGTGAAGAAAATTTCTGTGTTTATTGCAGGGCAGTATACTGACTCAGGAGAAGGGAATGGCACCCCACTCCAGTACTCTTGCCTGGAAAATCACACAGGCAGAGGAGCCTGGTGGGCTGCAGTCCATGGGGTTGCTAAGAGTCGGACACAACTGAGCGACTTCATTTTCACTTTTCACTTTCCTGCATTGGAGAAGGAAATGGCAACCTACTCCAGTGTTCTTGCCTGGAAAATCCCATGAACGGAGGAGCCTGGAAGGCTGCAGTCCATGGGGTCGCTAAGAGTCGGACACAACTGAGTGACTTCACTTTCACTTTTCACTTTCCTGCCTTGGAGAAGGAAATGGCAACCCACTCCAGTGTTCTTGCCTGGAGAACCCCAGGGAAGGGGGAGCCTGGTGGGCTGCTGTCTATGGGGTCGCACAGAGTCAGACATGACTGAAGTGACTTAGCAGCAGCAGCATACCGACTCAATGGACACAAGTTTGAGTAAGCCCCAAGAGATGGTGAAGAACAGGGAAGCCTGGCATGCTGCAGTCCATGGGGTTGCAAGAGTCAGACACAGCTGAGTGACTGAATAACAACAGAGCATTGCTTTGTTCATTGCTCAAAACACCCGAACTCCCGGAAGGGTTTCAGCAAAGTATTTTTAGAGGCCAGGCGAGGGAGAAGGGTCGCAGGGTGTGTGATTACCTCAAGCACAGTTCTTTAATTGGTTGGTGGTGAGGTCACAGAGCAGCGGGGCTTTTTTGGTGGCTCAGTGGTAAAGAATCCTCCTGCAATGCAGGAAACGTGGCGGCACAGGTTCAACCCCTGCATCAGGAAGATCCCCTGGAGGAGGAAATGGCACCCCACTCCAGTATTCTTGCCTGGGAAATCTCATGGACAGAGGAGCCTGGCTGGCTACAATTCTTAGAGTCTCAAAGAGTCAGATAGGACTGAGCACATATGCATGTAATAGAGCAGTATCACAGGGGTTAATATTATCAGTCCTTAGGCTTCAGAAGGCCTGGGGACTGTATGCTCATGGTCATCAAGTAGTTAACATCTTCCCTTTGGTGGGAGTGTTAGCATCTATAGAAAAACTCAGGAAATGTGCATGAGATACTCTTATCTAATAGGTACTTCAGAGAGAAGCTACAGCAGAGGACGCAGGGGAGAGGTCTGTCCTGGTGGGAGTGTTAGCATCTATAGAAAAACTCAGGAAATGTGCATGAGATACTCTTATCTAACAGGTACTTCAGAGAGAAGCTACAGCAGAGGATACAGGGGAGAGGTCTGTCCTGGGAAGGTCTCATAGGGTCCTGCTTGGTTACATTGCTCTCGGCTGCAAGTAACCATCAAGGTGACTTAAATAGGAAGAAACCTAGAGGGAGGCAGTTGTTGGTTTGGGTCCAGTACCTGACCAAGTTCAGGCTGATGTCTGCAATTTTTATAGGCTTTCCCTTATGGTCATAAGTTGATTGCTGTGCTCTGGACATCACATCTACATTCAATCATTCTCTTAGCATCTAAGAAGAAGGAAGGAAGTCTGGTGATATTCTTCCCTTTTACCAGGAAAGAGAAATGTTTCCCAGAAGCCCCTAGCAATCTTTGACATATAACTAACTCATTGACCAAAACATGTGATATAGTTTCAAGGAAGGCTGGAAAGGATGGGGTGAGTTTCCCAGCCTCTAAAATGGAGACTAAGTCAATTATACTCCAATAAAAATTAAAATAAATAATAAAGTAAGTCAATAAAATGGAAACAATAAGAAGACTGAGTAGATCTTTTGACTCAACCAATAATAAGCAACTGCCACCAAATTATTTTCCATTAATTTTATTATTACTACATGCTTGTTGCTGAAATTTGATCAAGGACCTTATCATGAAGCTAGTAAGGCCATGTTCTGCTCATCACTTGACCACTTCAAGTTGAGCTATGGTGTGAGTGAGCTGATAGTATGCAATAACTTTGTTCCTACTTGAAATAAAAGCTTTTAAGTTGAATTTTTTTTAGGACCACTCATTCCGTCTATAGGGTCACACAGAGTCAGACACGACTGAAGCAACTTAGCAGCAGCAGCAACATATCTTCCAAAAACTCTCAAGTTTCTTTGGTTTACATCAAAGTCCTATTTAATTTGCTCCCAAGAGGAAATCTACCACAATAGTAAAGTTGTATATTTCCACAGGGATTTTCCCTAAACTGTTAATGAGTTGTGACTTCCTTATATGTACATGCAGAGGAGACTGGTGCACGCCAAGCAGGTAGACAGAATTTGAACCAGATGGTTCAAGGAAAGGAAACCGGATTAGCCGATCATTTCAAACACCTCCATGGGTTGACTGAAATCCATAAGGGGAATGACAAAACATGTACCTTATTTTCTCAACAAACTGTGCACCATATTGAATGTTAAGCATTAAATTGAGGGAGGGGTAAAGCAAGCTCTGGTTTTTCTTTCCTTGTCAACTAGAACCATAAGCCCAGTTTTGCCTGATTAATGTATCCAGAGGGGGGAAAAAAACAAAAAGAAATGCATGGCGGTTCATAAACTCATACCACTGAGGGTCCCTGTGGTAATCCTATAGCACGGGTATTTGAATAAATCAGAGGTGGCAAGGGTGTGTCTAATTTCCATGAGTTCCTGTATGGAAAGCAAATCCCATTTTGCTTGATTTTCCAGTTTAAACAATAAACCATAAGAGTCTCTCATCCCTACCCTTAAGCCAATTTCATTGAAACAGGGACCAATGCAAATTAAGGCACTTTCCAGTATTCAGGCCCCCAACCTCCCACCCCCAGTTTAATTAAAGCCCAATTTGGTTGAGGAGTAAACTCGTATTTACACATCAGGAGAAAATCTGGTTCCAGTAATTAAAGGGATTTTCTAAATCTTGCCCCCATGTTAGAACACCCGTTTTAATAGTTAATTAAAGACTCCTGAACCATCCTTTGAAGGAAGTTTGAAAAAGAAAAGATTAGGGACCTGCCACAAAGACATTACTGACAACAAGGAATGAAATTCTTTGTTAGTCCCTTTAAGGAAAACTAAGGTTTTCATTTACCTAAAATACTTTGGGTATGCAGACTTTTTTTTTTTTTTTCAAACAAAAGGAGATACTTATTTGCCTTTGTAAATAAGTACAGTCTAAGGGTAACCATGCAAATTTCACAGGTGTTCCACAAATATAAGCCAGCTTACAAGTCACTTGCATACCACCCCCATCACAGTGAGGGTAGCTTGGGAGCACAGATGCCTTCTTCCTTTGTATCCTAAGGGCTGGTGCCAAAATGGCAAATTCCACAGACAGGCCCCCCCACCCCTCCCCCCACATACAAGGAGATCAATACTCTCCCTTGGCAAGTCCAGGTACTGTCTATATTCAAAATGGGTTGAAACTTAGTTAGATGCATCTCTCAATCAACATTTAATCCTGCTCCATGCTAGGTGCTGTTAGGTACACAGATAAGTACCGTATAGGTCTCCTTGCTGCTCAGAGATTTGGTCTTGATTAAGAAGACAAACCCTGGGACTTCCCTGATGGTCCAGTGTTTAAGACTCTGCACTCCCAATGCAGGGGGCCTGAATTCAATCCCTGGTCAGGGAACTAGAGCCCACATGCCATAACTAAAGAGTCTGCGTGCCCCGGTGAAGACTGAAGACCCCGGGTATCACAACTAAGATCCAGCACAGTCAGATAGATACATTTAAAAGAAGACAAACGTTCATCCAGGTAACACGAATACAAGGCACACAGACATGGAAGACGTACTGGCGATGCAACAAAGGACACGATGACAAGGGGGCAGAGGAAGAGATACAAGGACGGGGAAACCCTCCTGGGAGCTGCTGAGCTCTTCCTTAACAGGTAGATCAAATTGCCAACATCAAACAGATCTAATAGTCAGCATCCATTGGATCATAGAGAAAGCAAGAGAACTCCAGAAAAACATCTACTTATGCTTTATTGACTATGATAAAGCCTTTGACTGTGTGGATCACAACAAACTGTGGAAAATTCTTAAAGAGATGGGAATACCAATCCACCTTACCTGCCTCCTGAGAAATCTGTATGAAGGTCAAGAAGCAACAGTTAGAACTGGCCATGGAAAAACAGACTGGTTTCAAATTGAGAAAGGAGTATGTTAAGGATGTATATTGTCACCCTGCTTATTTAACTTATATGCAGAATATATCATGTGAAATCATCAGCTGGATGAAGCACAAGCTAGAATCAAGATTGCCAGGAGAAATATCAATAACCTCAGATGTGCAGATGACAGCACCCTTATGGCAGAAAGTGAAGAGAAACTGAAGAGCCTCTTGATGAAAGTGAAAGAGGAGAGTGAAAAAGCTGGCTTAAAACTCAACATTCAGAAAACGAAGATCATGGCATTCAGTCCCATCACTTCATGGCAAATAGATGGGGAAACAGTGGAAACAGTGACAGACTTTATTTTCTTGGCTCCAAAATCACTGCAGATGGTGACTGCAGCCTTGAAATTAAAAAACACTTGCTCCTTGGAAGAAAAGCTATGACCAACATAGACAGCATATTAAAAAGAAGAGACATTAGTTTGCCAACAAAGGTCCATCTAGTCAAATCTATGGTTTTTCCAGTAGTCATATATGGATGTGAGAGATGGACCATAAAGAAAGCTGAGCACCAAAGAATTGATGCTTTTGAACGGTCGTGTTGGAGAAGACTCTTGAGAGTCCTTTGGACAGCAAGGAGATCCAACCAGTCCATTCTAAAGGAAATCAGTCCTGAATGTTCATCGGAAGGACTGATGCTGAAGCTGAAACTCCAATACTTTGGCCACCTGATTCAAAGAATGGACTCATTAGAAAAGACCCTGATGCTGGGAAAGATGGAAGACAGGAGGACAAGGGCGACAGAGGATGAGATGGTTGGATGGCATCAAAGAATTGATGGATATGAGTTTGAGCAAGCTCCTGGAGTTGGTGATGGACAGGCAGACATGGCATTCTACAGTCCATGGGGTCACAAAGAGTTGGACATGATGAGTGACTGAACTGAACTGAGCTAACAACAGGTACAAGAAGCCGATATCTGTAGAATAATGTTCCCAGACAGAGAGAACAAGCATATGGTGGCAAGAAAGAGCAATGCATGTTCAAGAAAGAGCCTGGAGATCCCTGGGCCTGAAGTAAAGTTGGGGGGCTGTTAGGAGGGGAAGACAATATGAGAGTAGTGGAGACGGGGTTGTAGAGGGGCTTTCCCACTTGGCTAAGAAGTTGATTTTGTTCTAGAGAAAGGAGGGCCTGGAATGGAAGAATTGGGTGGGGGACAAAAAGAGACTTAGGCAAGAGAACAGCCCAGGGATTCTTACTCAAAGCAATGGCAACAGATCTCTGTGGCAAGGGGTCCTCAAATAGAGATGCATTGCCAGGGATCCACACAGACTTTCTTGGGGGGGGCGATGTAAAATAAATGCATTATTTGAAAGGAATCAACTTCTAGATCTTCAACTTCTATATGTTCTTTTTCCTAAAACTGCCTGATAAGTAGAATCACACCTGAAATGAAGGCTGTTCCCCTCACCTCTGCCAAATCTTTCAGTGATAGGTTAATGATTCATCAAGGTACCTTAAATGCGTGGGCTTCCTGTCTCCTTGCCCTCTTGGTCCTTTCTGTTAAGGATGAAACTTGAACTTTGAGGGAGGTTCTGAATTCAGAATAATCGATGCAATATAGATTAGTGACATTGATCATTCAAACATTTTTGGAATCAATCCTAGAGTTATCAACTTTTTAAAGATAAAACCCTCAGGTAAAAATTCAGTTTGAATTCTTTCTGATTCAAGTGGCATTTCAGGAAGTCACTTAAAATCTATTTTGTCAAGTGCATCATCAACTATGTATTCTAATTACAATCAGTTCTCATCTGATCTCAGATTATAATTATAATATAATTAACATTTTCAATCTCCTACGAACAGAGTGAACTTCTTTAAATCCAGGATGAAAACTGATAGATGTTAATTTAAATGTTTATAAAAGAGTACATAGTTATGGAAAAACCTTTTGGGAGTGCCCCCAGCAAATGAATTTTAAGAAACTGGATTTCCTTGGGATGTCAGTACCTGTTGAGAAGGAAGTAATGTGAGGAGAGGTGGATCTCTGTGGTAAATTAAGTTTGAGAGGTGCTGAGTTACAGTGGCATAGGTCTCAGCCTTTTAATAGACTAATCATGTTAGAGCCTCTCCAGAGAGTTTTTCCCAAGCTTTGACCACACGAGAGGGGCAGTACCAAGGGGGAACTTGAGAGCATTTTACACCTCACCCCAATAATCTCCATCTCTCCAGCGGCCCCCCCAGCTAACCCTCTCCATAACACATAAACTAAGTTAATACGTATCTTACTATAAACACAATCTTCAGGCAATAGGGGGCTGAAGCCTGTTCTCATGGGCTCACACCAGCAACTTGGGCATAACTGGGGATCAAAATGTGTTCTGAGAAGAAAGTTCTGGAGCAGTAAGTCAAATATACCCTGAACACAGTTACATCATGCAAGAAGAAGTACACAGTTGAAGCAGTTGCAAAGATAAGTCCAGACCTCAAAAATGTCTATGTACTTCTCTTATGCTATCCATATGTGCCATCCGGATATTTTTCTATTGGATTATCTGCCAACTTGCTTCAGTTCTTAACATCATTCATATGAATGCGTGCAGCCTGTGTTCATAGAATACTTAGATCACTCCCGATATAGGCCTTCTTACTGACACACCCCTGATACCACAAAGTGTGTGGAAAGAAGCCAGAGGCATGGACCAGTAGCTGAGATGAACCATGATAAAGGACGTCTTCTTATATCATCAATGATATAGGATCGTTGATCCTCTGGATCAAATCCTGTACCCTGTGTGTATTTCACATGGTTATTCCAGGATGTTTACAAGTATTGTCTTTACTTTTCTTAAACAAGATTCAAAAAGTTTACTTGGTTGTCCATCTAATGCCCCCAAATGCCTCCAATTTAGTTAATGCAGTGGATAAAAAGGTATCTTTTCAATCCCAAAATTAGCAAAAATTTCTAATTTAATATCAATTCAACAAGATGGCCTATTGATTGAACCCTCGACTTTTCAAACTGAGTCTTTTGCCTTTGTGTCCAACGATGACATGTGTCATTGTGCAAAATGGAAAAGCCATCTGGCCAGAGCTGCCCTGTGAGATAAGGAAGAATGCTGGCATTCTTACCGCAGGGATGCTCAATATTGAACTATGTTGGATGCTGTGAATAGGAAAGCTTCTCCAATAAAAAGTGTCCTTTAGATGCAAGTGCTGTATCTCCCTGTCACATCTGTGCTGTTTCTGCACAGTGACAAGTGGTCCTGACATAGCCTTCCCTTGCCCCCAGAATCCCCAAAGAGCAGCACAGAGGATCGGGATGGTTCTCCAGCGCAGGGCAAGTAACACAGAATTTCAGAAAGGAGATGAAGGCCATTTTCAAATCCCAGTTATGAAATAAATAAGCCACAGGGATGTAACATACAGCATAAGGAATATGGTCAAGAATATGGTAATCACTTTGTTTGGGAACAGATGGTTACTAGGCTTATTGTGGTGACCACTTCATAACATAGGCAAATGTCAAAGCACTGTGTAGTATGCCTGAAATGAATAGGATGTCAGCTATTTTTCAGTTTTAAAAAAGTGCAATTGTCTGTCTCTGAACTCTCTTTTCTTGCAACACATTATTAGATTATTTTGTAATCACTTATTTTCCAAGCCATCTGTTTTGTCTGCTTGACCAAGAGCTTGCGCTTCGTGGTCTTACTTATCTCCATATCCTCAAAGCCAGTTCAGAGACTGACCCAAGCTGGGCACTCAGTAAATACTTGTTAGGTAAATAAATGGAAAGTTGAATGAATGAATAACGCAGGAGGAAAGAAATTTGAGATTTGAAGCCCTGTTTTCTGGAGGAAGCAGTCTGTTAAACCTAAGAACCATCCTACTTGCATCTTTTGGTCAAACTGGTTATCATGCCCTGTCTGCACCATCCTGTGAGAGGCGACAACTGACACTTCTAGGTCTCAGAACTTGCTCTGCCCTGTATTCTCTGAATAGGTGGACTAAGGTTTAGAGCCCAATCAGTACCGGGCTTTCCTAGGCTTAGCTGTACTTTTTTTTGCCTTTGACATTTAACCTCCCTTTTTTTCATATACTAAATATTATTTAGTATCATCTGATGCTCTTGACTCCTCAATGTACCTTTCCTCCCTATTTGTCTTTTCTGTCACCTGTTGAATACACCAATACTTCCTGTCTCTCCAGCCTGATATTGCTCTAATCTAATCTCTTCTTTGGAAAAAAGAAAAAAACTATATCATTTTTTTTCTTCTTTATCTCTTTTCTATAATTTGTTCCCAAGGCCTTGACCCCTGAACTCACACTGAGTTCCCACAGCTACTTTCTCAGCTGGCCTGCCTGGCACTATCTCTAAAACATTCCTAGAATTGCTCCTTGATGAGATCGAAACCCATGCACACACCTAATCTCGATTTATCTTGACAGGTCCAATTTCTCCATACATGGTCCACATACCTCCCTGTTGTCTGACAGTCTACAGATGAAAATCCCGTGTCTGTTCCACATCCAAGAAGTCCACGTGTCACATCCTTGGCTGTCCCCATCTCCTTGGAGTTCTCTAGGCTGGCTGCCATCTTCAAATCTGACATGGCTCTTCAAGCTATTTCATTAGAGCCAGTGGAGACTCGTGTTTTGCTTTGTTTTCCCCCGGCTCTGCTACTGACATGATAAAAAGCTGGAGACAAGGTACTGAACTTGACTCTCTCAGTCAGTATAAAGCAGGGATTTAAAACACTTGGCATTCATCCACTTTGGAATGAAGCTCTAAGGATGAATGAGTCTGTGACCATAGTCAAGATTTTATTATTATGGATCTCTATTAGCAGTCCTATAATTTTACTGATGATGTTAATGGAGCTCATAATAATATAAGAAATCCATCAGCAGGCCTGGAAGCTCAGAAAGGCTCTACTGCTATGGCCTTTAAGAATGATCTGCCCAATGTGTTCCCTCCCCTCCCTAAACTCCTCTGAATTTTTTTTTTTTAGCAAGAATCAAACTGCCGGCGATTAACTCTTATCTTACTATTTTCTGTGGGTTAGCTTAGTCCCAGTGAGATGGAAAGACCCTTGGAAATAAGGCTCAGGCTTGGTCTTTCTCCTGAACCTCTGCCGTACCAGATTCCGGACGGTCACAGGTCACAGATGCAAGCATGCTTAGACACTCAGTCATGTCCGACTCTGCGACCCTGTAGACTGCAGCCAGCGGAAGTCCTCTGTAATTTTTAAAAAAATTGAAACAGTTGATTTACAATGTAAAGATCATCATAGTAAGTAAGTCAGAAGGAGGAAGACAGGTACCATATGATATTTATATGTGGAATCTAAAAAATGGTATTAATGAACTCATCTACATAACAGGGAGACTTTCTGCAATGTAATTTCAGCCTGAGAATTCTCTTAATCATACTGAAAAAAAGAATGGCTTATGACGTCTAATGAGATTGCTAAATTGAAAGACTACTAAATTCAATGCCTTTTAAAAAATATTTCTCTTGAAGAGGAGTTGCTCCAAGCCCTCCAAAGCCCTGAACGCAGTCCCCGACTATCCCACTACTTACTGCTGAATTTCCCAGCCCGTCTCCTGCTCTCAGAAGTTGGTGCTGAGTGGGACACCTCCCTTTTCAAACTCACCCATGTTTCCTGGCCAGAGCCCTCTCCAGCCTCCTCATTTTTATAGGCCACCCCCTGAAAATGCCCTGTTTGTCAGAAATGAAGTACCAGCAGCCAGGAGGCTCCCCCGTTCCCAGCCCCGTACTGCTCTAGTGGCCTGGTGGTCTCGCTTCTCTTGTCTGCTACTAAAAAGAAGGAAGAAGTCACATTCTTTGAGCGCCTTTGTGGGTCTGGGGCTCTTCTGCTCCAGGTGGGGAGTGCTGGTAACTGCATGATAACCCATCTGGAGGAGGGAGCCCTGATGTGTAGCCTGGGGAGATGGTCCTGTCCTAACATGGCCAAGTTCAAGCTAGGAGTGTGTCACCACTGAAAGCATTCTGCGTTCTCTGTGCTGTCGAGCAGGGTGGATCTGGCTCGAGTCTGGGGTAAGGGTAGGTAGCCCTGCAACTCGAAATTCTCTCTCCCAAAGTTTCTGAAAAATCAACTCATAAAAAATAAGCATAGGGGACTTTCCTGGTGATCCGGTGGCTAAGACTCCTGGCTCCCAGTGCAGGGCGCCCAGGTTCCAACCCTGATCAGGGAACTAGATCTCACCTGCTACAACTAAGACTCAGCACAGCCAAATAAATACATAAACAAAAACTAAATATTTGGGGAAAAATCAATTGCACTGGTAATTGCCAGAAAGGACATTTAGAAAGATAAAAAAAAAAAATTATAAAGAAAACAATCGTAACTTTGGCTTCTTGCTTTTTGGTATCTCACTTTTAAAGGTTTACTTGGCTCCCTTTTAACGCTTGGAAGACTATTTCCCCAGAAGAGTAGTAGAATATGCCATCCCCAAATATGCCACCCTCTGCCCAAGATTCATTGCAGACGGGCTGCCTCAGCTTGCAAAAGACATTTTTCTCCAGTTTGTACAATGCAAAGCATGCAGGGTAGTTTCAAGGAAAGGCGCTTAATAAAAAATAAATAATACCTTAAGACCATTCATGCAGACACTTCCTGACAATCCCTGGAAGTGCTGACTAGCCCATGAGCTAATTATCCTGTAAATTTCCTATTCTTCCCTAGCGTGGAGGTGAGATCTAATTTGAAAGATTAAAATCTTTGCATGATTACAGTATCTGGTAATTGTTCAGCTCTGTAGTTACATGCTCAGTAGCTACTAACTAAGTGCAAAGAATTACAAGGTGATTTGTGCCTGTAAAATAAATTTCAAGAATTTTGCTTTTACAAAAGGCAAAGAAGCCAAAGTGGCAGAATAACAGACACGCTAAGTGGAGTAATTTATTGTAAACTTCAGGAAAGACGGACTTAGGGATCTCTGGATTCATAGACAGGCCAAGTTGCAGAATACCGCCCAATGCATCTTTGAGGTTGTACTAAATTTTATTTATGTAAAAGCACAGCTCAAGTGGGTAAAGTTATCTAAGAAGTATTTACCCTAAACTTTTGGAGGGGTTCCAAATGTTTGCTATTCTCATAGCAGAGGAACCACCCAAACCACATATTCATAACTTTCAAACATTAAAAAAAAAAAACCAAACTTCTGGAACTCAATACTAGAGCAATGATATGAGATTTTGTGTGTGTGTGTGTGTGTATGTATATAAAATTAAAATTTTAAAGAAAAAAGAATAAACAATAATAAAGCCTTTAGTATTTATGCTTTCAACTCCACCACTATTTGATTTTGTGCCAACCATTCTTTTTCTGCTTTAGTAGGTCACACCGGAAAATTCATTCATTAAACAAATATTTATTCAGCAGCCAGTGCATACCAAGCTCCTGTTCTTGGCACTGGGGACATGATGATAAATAAAATAGATAAGAACTCTGCTCTCATGGACTCAGAGTTCAGCAGGAAAGAAAGATTTACTAATACTTAGAAGTATTCATTTCAATTACAAATACTTACAAGTGATGCTTAGAAGTCCTGGGGGAAAAAAGGGCAGCCCACCACGAAGAACGTAGGATCTATCCTAGTTTAGGAGTCAAGGAAAGTGGCTAATGAGGGAGTGATGCTTAATTTGAGAGCTTAACGTCAACTAGGCATGATTAGCTCAGAGATGAAAGTAGAGAAAGTGAACTCACTCAGTCGTGTCCGACTCTTTGCGGCCCCGTGGACTGTAGCCTACCAGGCTCCTCTGTCCGTGGGATTTTCCAGGCAATACTACTGGAGTGGATTGCCATTTCCTTCTCCAGGAGATCTTCCCAAACCAGGGATTGAACCCAGGTCTCCCACATTGTAGACAGACACTTTACCATCTGAGCCACCAGGGAAGCTCAGAGATGGGGGAAGGGCAAAGCCAGTCTTTTTCTGCAGTCAAGTAAAGCAAAGGGAGTTTTCAAAATGATAATATTTTAAAGCCTTTCTTCCTCAAAACCTTGAGGCTTCCCAACCCTTTTTGTTTGTTACAGCTCAGCTTTTAAAGATTTTTCTAGTTAAAACTTTTTATATTACTGGTTAGAATTATGCTACACGCATAATTCTAAAAGAACAAGGAATATCATATCTGATAAAACCAGGCCCTTATGTAGACAGGCAATAATGAGCCATTAGAAATGAAACTCAAAATGGCCTGACAGTGATCTGTTCCAGCATCCATTCTGTGGAGCACCCCAGAGTCAGGCCTCCCTGGTTAAGAAAAGTAAGGGGACATGTGGGCAAGCCACAGAAGCAGGGGCTGGTGGACAGGGACTGAGTCACACGGAGCTCACACAGGACAAGGTAACTGGTGGTGATTTGTCCACAGAACCTTTTCAGGCAACCAAAAAGAAAAATGTAGAATAAAATCCTTCCCTTGGAGGTTCGTTCAGAAATGACTCATTTGTGTAAAATGATACCCACAAGTAGCTAATTGTCAGTGTTATGCCTCCAGCTAGATTGTAATGACTCAGCATAAACCATGTCAACATTCAGAATTTTTGGAAAATTCATCTATTTCCCTTAATGGTAGGACTTTTCATGTGTTACCAGATCAGAACCTCACTGCTCACTTATCTTGACCTACAATTATAACGTGTTATTATTGATGGTTTTTATATAGATAGTTTTAGAAAGTCTTTATATTTTTTTAAAGAAAATGAGAAATGTAGGGGGGAAAAGGAAATAAATGACCCATCTTTCAAATCATTACTCAAATAAAAACAATAATTTACATTTGGGTATATTTCTTTTCAATTTTTTTCTCATTCTTCCTTTTCAAGTTTTATCTTTTGTCGTAAATATAAGTAATTTAATAATCTACATATAACTGAGAGCTATTCAATACTCATTTAGCATTCTATAATACACATTTTCCTCTATTATAACTTTTGTAAATGTTATGTTTGGGGATTGCACAATATCCCATCAAGGGGATGTGACATTGTTTACTTCACCAGTCTTCTACTGTGGGACATTTAGGGCTTTTTAACCTGACATTTTTTTGAATAAAGAGGACTACTCATCAGCAAGGACTTCTGGATGTGGCACAATTAAGCCAAAGGTATAAACTTTCGAAGATCCCTAAAATTTTGTCCAGACTGTGTCTTCAAATACTGTATCAATTTATGCTCCTGTTGACCATGTATGAAAGAAAGCACTTGTCCTATGACACACTTGCCAGCCTCCTCTCTCTTCCTTTCCTTCCACTCTCTTCAGTTCCGTTCAGTCACTCAGTCATGTCCGACTCTTTGCGACCCCGTGAATTGCAGCACCACAGGCCTCCCTGTCCATCACCAACTCCTGAAGTTCACTCAAACTCATGTCCATCGAGTCGGTGATGCCATCCAGCCATCTCATCCTCTGTCGTCCCCTTCTCCTCCTGCCCCCAATCCCTCCCAGCATCAGAGCCTTTTCCAATGAGTCAACTCTTCCCATCAGGTGGCCAAAGTATTGGAGTTTCAGCTTTAGCATCATTCCTTCCAGAGAACACCCAGGACTGATCTCCTTCAGAATGGACTGGTTGGATCTCCTTGCAGTCCAAGGGACTCTCAAGAGTCTTCTCCAACACCACAGTTCTAAAGCATCAATTCTTCTGTGCTCAGCTTTCTTCACAGTCCAACTCTCACATCCATACATGACCACTGGAAAAACCATAGCCTTGACTAGATGGACCTTTGTTGGCAAAGTAATGTCTCTGCTTTTGAATATGCTGGTCATAAGTTTCCTTCCAAGGACTAAGCGTCTTTTAATTTCATGGCTGCAATCACCATCTGCAGTGATTTTGGAGCCCAGAAAAATAAAGTCTGACACTGTTTCCACTGTTTCCCCATCTATTTGCCATGCAGTAATGGGACCAAATGCCATGATCTTAGTTTTCTGAATGTTCAGCTTTAAGCCAACTTTTTCACTCTCCACTTTCACTTTCATCAAGAGGCTTTTTAGTTCCTCTTCACTTTCTGCCATCAGGGTGGTGTCATCTGCATATCTGTGGTTATTGATATTTCTCCCGGCAATCTTGATTCCAGCTTGTGTTTCTTCCGGCCCACCGTTTCTCATGATGTACTCTGCATATAAGTTAAATAAGCAGGGTGACAATATACAGCCTTGACTGTACTCCTTTTCCTATTTGGAACCAGTCTGTTGTTCCATGTCCAGTTCTAACTGTTGCTTCCTGACCTGCATACAGGTTTCTCAAGAGGCAGGTCAGGTGGTCTGGTATTCCCATCTCTTTCAGAATTTTCCACAGTTTATTGTGATCCACACAGTCAAAGGCTTTGGCATAGTCAATAAATCAGAAATAGATATTTTTCTGGAACTCTCTTGCTTTTTCCATGATCCAGCGGATGTTGGCAATTTGATCTCTGGTTCCTCTGCCTTTTCTAAAACCAGCTTGAACATCTGGAAGTTCATGGTTCACATATTGCTGAAGCCTGGCTTGGAGAATTTTGAGCATTACTTTACTAGCGTGTGAGTTGAGTGCAATGTGTGGTAGTTTGAGCATTCTTAGGCATTGCCTTTCTTTGGGATTGGAATGAAAACTGCCCTTTTCCAGTCCTGTGGCCACTGCTGAGTTTTCCAAATTTGCTGGCATATTGAGTGCAGCACTTTCACAGCATCATCTTTCAGGATTTGGAATAGCTCCACTGGAATTCCATCACCTCCACTAGCTTTGTTCATAGTGATGCTTTCTAAGGCCCACTTGACTTCACATTCCAGGATGTCTGGCTCTAGGTGAGTGATCACACCATCGTGATTATCTTGGTGGTGAAGATCTTTTTTGTACAGTTCTTCTGTGTATTCTTGCCATCTCTTCTTAATATCTTCTGCTTCTGTTAGGTCCATACCATTTCTGTCCTTTATCAAGCCCAGCTTTGCATGAAATGTTCCCTTGGTATCTCTAATTTTCTTGAAGAGATCCCTAGTCTTTCCCATTCTGGTGTTTTCCTCTTTTCTTTGCATTGATCACTGAAGAAGGCTTTCTTATCTCTCCTTGCTATTCTTTGGAACACTGCATTCAGATGCTTATATCTTTCCTTTTCTCCTTTGCTTTTCAATTCTCTTCTTTTCACAGCTATTTGTAAGGCCTCCCCAGACAGCCATTTTGCTTTTTGCATTTCTTTTCCATGGGGATGGTCTTGATCCCTGTCTCCTGTACAATGTCACGAACCTCCATCCATAGTTCATCAGGCACTCTGTCTATCAGATCTAGTCCCTTAAATCTATTTCTCACTTCCACTGTATAATCATAAGGGATTTTACTTAGGTCATACCTGAATGGTCTAGTGGTTTTCCCTACTTTCTTCAATTTAAGTCTGAATTTGGCAATAAGGAGTTCATGATCTGAGCCACAGTCAGCTCCTGGTCTTGTTTTTGCTGACTGTATAGAGCTTCTCCATCTTTGGCTGCAAAGAATATAATCAATCTGATTTCCGTGTTGACCATCTGGTGATGTCCATGTGTAGAGTCTTCTCTTGTGTAACTTTTACTAAGAATTTGTTAGGCAAAAAATGTCATGGGTAGTATCTTAATTGGCATTTCTATGTGCTTAATAACTTCCCTTTATTTGGTGTTAATTGTGTTTTCTTTTTGATATATTGTCTATTAATGTTTACTGTCCATTTTCAATTAGCCTTCTTCAATGCTTTGGAGGGAAAAAAATTCCCCAGTTTGCACTATAATATTTTTCATCCTATTGAACCTTTACATTTTTGTGGTGATAATTCTAAACCATGAACACAAATAATGCAACTTTCATTTGAGATGCAAAAAAGGAAATAAACTTTAATTGTGCTCTCTTCTGTTTTAGTCACCAGTCCAATCAATTACATGTGATATTCTTTGTTCTCAGAAGCATAGAAAATAGAGGATTGAGTATTTTTAAAAAATGAGAAATTTTTATTTTAAAAGTAATTAAGCAGGTTATTTATTTTAAAAAATAACTATTTGAAAAATTGTACATTAATTTCACTGAAAATTTTGTTTAGAATCCTCTTTTGGAATTGCCTTCCAATTAGTTTCTGAGCCTCCTTCATTTTTATTGCAAATATTACCCAGGTTGATACAATTCTACTTACTTATTTTGGTTTAACCTACTTTGGGAGGGTTCTAATGATAAAGTCTCTCTCATGCCAGGACTAGACGACTGCCACATTGCATCTGTCCACATCAGCCCATAATCCCAAGACTCTAAATTCAGATCTGAAAACTAAAGTAGGGAGGAGGTTTGGGGTAAAATAATGTCCTTGAAACAAGCATAGTACATTTAAGAAAACCTACTATGAAGGAGAGGCTTCCCAGATGCTGCTAGTGGTAAGGAACCTGTCTGCCAATGCAGGAAACATAAGAGACTAGGGTTCCATCCCTGAGTCAGGAAGATCCCCTGGAGGAGGGCATGGCAACCCACTCCAGTATTCTTGCCTGGAGAATCGCATGGACAGAGGAGCCTAGCAGTTTACAATCCATGGGGTTGCAAAGAGTGGAACACACTGAAGTGACTTAGCACACACCCACACACTATGAAGCCGTCCAATCACCTGCATGTGTTGGTAATGGGGGCAGTCTCCAAGAGCAGGTGTACCCTGCACAGCCTGTACCGCTGAGTGTGATGGCCCGACCTCTCAAATGTGCGTTTGAAAAAATCCATTTTGAGTCCTTACTTGAAGCTCAGATACTCAGAATTGCTTTTATTATTTTTCAAAAACTAAGAAAAGTTGTGTAAAATCAAGATTAAAGTGAATTAAGTAAGGCTGTACTACATCAGATTTAACAAGAGTTTTGTTACAAGTAAAAGTGTATGCAATTTTGAGCACTGATTTTTCTGATGAGATGTGAACTAGTGTGAAATCTACAAAGGTGTGTTTGCAGAGCAGCAGTGGAGACACGGACATTGAGAATGGACTTATGAACGTGGCTGGGGCAGGGGTGGGGGGAAGGAGAGGGTGGGTTGCAAGGAGAGAGTAGCATGGAAACAAACATCACCATATGTAAAACAGATAGCCAATGGGGTTTGCTGTATGACTCAGGGAACTCAAGCCGCGGCTGGACAACAACCTAGAGGGGTGGGATGGGAAGGAAGGAGGGCGGGATGTTCAAGTGGGAGGCGGCGTGGGTAAACCTATGGCTGATTCATCGTGATGTTTGGTAGAAACCAACACAATACTGTGAAGCAATTATCCTTCAATCAAAAATAAATTTTAAAAAAGGTGTGTTACCACATTTTACAAGATTATCACGATGCGATCCTTGGAGTATAGAATGGAGCTTATGCCAACATACGCTTGTTCAAAATTCCTAAGATGATCACCTTCTGAGTTAGAATCAGCAAGGTGATTGATTATTCATTAAAAAAAAAAAAACTCTTAGCCATCTCAGCAACAATGAACTAATGTTTTCAGTAGATCAATAAATTTTCAGTCTAATCCCAAGGAGAAACCCAGTGCATCAGAAAAGTCATCAGCAAAAACAGAAAGATCCATGCCAGCTGTTTGTGGCAGCCCATCAAAGAGGGGGCAGACCAGAACAATAAGAAATGTTTGCCATGTGTTGGGAGAGGAGCGGTAATGGAAAATACTCATAAACAAATGACTAACACTTGCCTGTATGTTATTCAGGTGCGCAGATAAAATACATCCATCTTCTTGCATGGACTCTTCTGGATGCAAATTACTCTGAGGCTCAGGCAGTCATTACCAGGGTCTTGTAATTCCTTATGCAGCCCAAGCCATCATGGGTGTCAGCAGTTTTGCAGCATAAGCACTTTAAGATTAAATCCTAACATCCAAATTAGCATAAAACATTCTATGCAAAATAAGACACATCAGAGGCTTTCCTTTTCAATTTCCAAATTGTCCATTGCTATTGTCTTGTACTTCACAGTTCAGTTCAGATGCTCAGTTGTCTCTTTGCAACTCCATGGACTGCAGCACACCAGGCTTCCCCATCCATCACCAACTCCCGGAGCCTGCTCAAATTCATGTCCATCGAGTCGGCGATGCCACTCATGTCCATCGAGTCAGTGATGCTATCCAATATCCATCTCATCCTCTGTCGTCCCCTTCTTCTCCTGCCTTTAATCTTTCCCAGCATCAGGGACTTTTCCAATGGGTCAGTTCTTCACATCACGTGACCAAAGTATTGGAGTTTCAGGACTGATTTCCTTTAGGATGGACTCATTGGATCTCCTTGTTCTCCAAGGGACTCTCAAGAGTCTTCTCCAACACCACACGGAGTTCAAAAGCATCAGTTCTTCAGTGCTCACCTCTCTTTATGGTCCAACTCTCACATCCATACACGACTACTGGAAAAACTGTAGCTTTGACTAGACAGGCCTTTGTCAGTAAAGTAATGTCTCTGCTTTATAATATGATGTCTAGGTTTGTCATAGTTTTTCTTCCAAGAAGCAAGCATCTTATAATTTCATGACTGCAGTCACCATCTGCAGCGATTTTGGAGCCCAAGAAAATAAAGTCTGTCACTGTTTCCATTGTTTCCCCATCTATTTGCCATGAAGTGATGGGACCGGATGCCATGATCTTCGTTTCTTGAATGTTGAGTTTTAAGCCAGCTTTTTCAATCTCCTCTTACTTTCCTCCTCACTTTCATCAAGAGGCTCTTTATTCCTCTTTGCTTTCTGCCATTAAAGTGGTATCATCTGCATATCTGAGGTTTTTGCTCTTTCTCCCAACAATCTTGATTCCAGCTTGTGCTTCATCCAGCCCAGCATTTCACATGATGCACTCTGCATATAAGTTAAATAAACAGGGTGACAATATACAGCCTTACTGTACTCCTTCCCCAATTTCAGCCTAGAAGCCTCTTCCCTTCTCTCTAATTCCATATCCTTGGTGCTTGGCCTGACACTCCTTCAGGCAGGCTACGTCTGCTGTGTTTGCTAGGATGGACATTTGATGTAGGAGGAAAGGAATATGGCATCTGACCCATAAGGGTCAAATCAAGCACAAGGGGAAAACAACCATTTTCTTTGCTTGTCTTTAAGCGGATAGGATAGATTTATTTCTCCTGAAGTTCAGCTTTCCCACAGCAAGAAGCAGGGGAGCAGCCACAGTGGGTTAAGTAAAGGGAGCCCAGGATAGAGACAGCCCTGCCTGGATGCTAGCCATCAAGAAACCAGATTGCACCTTTGACAACCTGCTTGGAGCTCAAACACTTGAGGGAGACATCCCCAAGCCTTGTGGGAGAGCCTGGGAGGCCAGCACTCAAGGCCATGGGATTCCTGGTGTGATTCTGACCTTGACCACATGTGCATGTAGCCAAGAAGGCTCTTTAATTTGGACAGCTTTGGGCTTCCCTGGTGGCTCAGATAGTAAAGAATCCACCTGCAATGCAGGAGACCTAGGTTCGATCCCTAGGTTGGTAAGATCCCCTGGAGGAAGGTATGGCAACCCACTTCAGTATTCTTGCCTGGAGAATCCCCAGGGACAGAAGAGTCTGGCAGGCTATAGTCCAAGGGGTCGCAAAGAGTTGGACACGACTGAGCGACTAAGCACAGCACAGCATTGCTGAAATAGGGACTGACCAGAGGTTGCCATATCTCTTGCTTTAAAAAAACTTGAGAAGAGAAAACAGATGTATTTAAGCTAGAAGCAGAGGATTGACCAGCTCGGTTCTCAGGGGACGGGAACCTATGGGGTAATATGGAAATCTGTGGGAGTATTTTTGATTGTTGCACGGATTGGGAGGCACCATTAGCATTTAATGGGTGGAACCAGAGGCAGTCAGCACCTTACCAAGTGTGGGATTTGGCCCACATGACAAAAATTTTTCCCATATCCCTCCCTAAGTAAATATGAATATCTAGTTATATAAGCAAAAACCTTGAAAAAATTATCTGAGTCTAAGGTCTAACTCCATTTAACATATAAACACAATGTATTTTTTCTCAGATTTAATATACATTGATTTCTTTGAAAATGTACCATTGTGTGCAAATACTTGTTTGGAATTTTATCAAGAATTGATCACCCTTTCAGTAAATCTCTGGTGACAGTGTATTAGTCTGCCTGTATAACTGCTGCATTCGAGTATAGATACAAATATACTTCCCTGGCCCTTCTTTCAAAATGCCAAGTATTAGAAAAAGTGTTGACAATATTCAGTCGAGTGTTGCTTTCTCATAAGCCCAAATTAATTTGTAAGAAATGGCTGTGGCTAGGGACTTCCCTGGTAGTCCAGTTGCTAAGACTCTGTACTCCTGATGCAGGGGGCTGAGTTCAATCCCTAGTCGGGGAACTAGATCCCACATGCCACAACCAAGACCGGGGGCATTTAAAAAATAATTTTATTTATTTATTCATTTGGCTGTATTGGGTCTTCATTGCTGATGGGCTTTTCTCTAGTTGCGGTGAGCTGGAGCCACTCCCTACTTGCAGGCTTCTCATTGTCATGGCTTCTCTTGTTATAGAGCACAGGCTCTGGGGCATGAGGGCTTCGGTATTTGCAGTACACGGGCTCAGTAGTTGCATTTTCCAGGCTCTAGAGCACAGGCTCAATAGTTGTGGAACACGGGCTTACTTGCTCCTTGGCATGTGGGATCTTTTTAGATGAGGGATCGAACCCATGTCTCCTGAATTGGCAGGTGGATTCTTTACTACTGAGCCACCAGAGAAGCCCTGGTGCATCTTTTACATTTAAAAAATATATATTTAGGGACTTCCATGGTGGTCCAGTGGTTAAGACTTCACCTTCCAATGCAGGGAGTGTGGGTTTGATCCCTGGTTGAGGGCTTCCCTGATAGCTCAGTTGGTAAAGAATCTATCTGCAATGCAGGAGACCCTGGTTCAATTCCTGGGTCGGGAAGATCCGCAGGAGAAGGATTAGCCTACCCACTCCAGTATTCTTGGGCTTCCCTTGTGGCTCAGCTGTTAAAGAATCCATCTGCAATGCAGGAGACCTGGGTTCGATCCCTGGGTTGGGAAGATCCCCTGGAGAAAGGAAAGGCTACCCACTCCAATATTCTGGCCTAGAGAATTCCATGGACTGTATAGTCGATGGGGTCTCAAAGAGTCGGACACAACTGAGCAACTTTCACGTCACTTTTCAGAGAACTAAGATCCCACATGCCTCTCGGCCAAAAAACCAAAACATAAAACAGAAGCAATATTGTGACAAATTGAATAGAGACTTTAAAAATGGTCCACATCAAAAAATTTAAATAGATATATGTTTATTTACTATAAAGAAATTATAAATCATTTTAATTTTATAAATAAATTATTAAAATATTACAAATAAATATTTTGAAAGTAAAAGAAAGTAAAAAGATGAAGTTAACTTGAAAAAAAAAGAGTTGTGGCTAGATAATAGAATGGAATATCTTTAATTTTATCATACCAAAACTTCATATGCTTTTATTGTAAGTTACTTTCCTATTATTTTTTCTTTTCTCTTACAGGTTGCGCTGGACCCTCTGTGCCCCAGGCCAGTTCCCACTCCAGGACCCTCTCAGCTGCTGGAGTGTTGACTGCTGACAGCCCAGAGCTGAGCGCCACCACCCTCTCGCAGCCGTCACTCCAGAGGGCCGCCTCTGCCAAGGTCCTGCCCTGTGACTCCTCCTCGGGGCCGCCTCCATCCGCTGAGTGGTTGCTGGCAGGTAATGAGGCTCTGATTTGGCACAGTTATGCAGGATAGCCCCAGCTCCAGAGCTCCCTGTGGGATCTGCTGAGCCATTTGTGGGATGGTGGTCAAGCACAGCCCAACCTCTGTCCCGCCCCAGCCCTGCTTCCTTCCCTCTCCCACGCGTGCTGATTCTGAGAGCGTGTACCACGTGCTTCCGACTGCCTAATGCCATCTCCGGTTCTCTTTCCTGGACAACCTGGACTGTAACGTAAGTACAGCATTATAACGGCATTTGGACGTTGGGTGTCTTGTTATCTGGCAATTTTAACTGAGGATAGTAAAGGGGGAAATTAGCAAATATTTGTCACAATAAAAAAGAAAAGAAGCACTGTATCTTGTGGGCACGAGAACCTCTAGACTAGGTGATCTCTGCAGGGTCCCTTCAACTCAAGACCCTCTCCTGGAGGGCAGGAATACTCCTTGCCCCAGGTGGGCAAGTAACCCAGACTCAGAATGATGCCTTCTGCAACTCCTTCTCACGTACTTGAATAAAACAAGTATTCCTATACAGCATCACTTCACATCAGCACTTTCCCCCAGATTATCCACCTGCCAGGCCCTATATCTGTCAGCAAGCTCTTGCTGGTTGCAACCAGCAACTCGCAGCAGTGCCTGCCCTTGCCACATTCTTAAAGCCTCGCCTGTGAATGGCTGGCTGCCTCTAGCTTTCTGAGAGATGCCAGGTGCCTAAGGAAGTAATAAACGGGCTCAATAGCACCAGGCACTTTGTCCTTTGAGACTTTTTTTTTTTTTTGGATGAAATACAGGTTTAATTTCATTCTTAATATCACAGAATTGTAGTTCTCCTTAAACTGTCAACTGACGAAGATTCACAGAGCTTGAGGAGAGCTGGAGTGTGCATGTGTGCGTGAACATGTGTGCACGTGTGTACCTGTGGATGCTCTGCAGGGCTGTGTGGGAGAGAGTGCTTGCTGGCCTCAAGGGCGGTAGAGGAGGACAAGCCGAAAGCAAGACCAGCGAGCACCACACTTCCTCCTCTGGTCTAGCCCTCTAAACCAGGCTGCCCCAAGCCAGTGATTCAAAATCCCTGAAAACAGCTAAATTTTTTCTCATGCCAGGGAGTTCAGTTCAGTTCATTCACTCAGTCATGTCCGACTCTTTGCGACCCCATGGACTGCAGCACACCAGGCTTCCCTGTTCATCACCAACTCCCAGAGCTTACTCAAACTCATGTCCATTGAGTCAGGGATGCCATCCAACCATCTCATCCTCAGTCATCCCCTTCTCCTCCTGCCTTCAATCTTTCCCAGCATCAGGGTCTTTCCCAACGAGTCAGTTCTTTGCATCAGGTGGCCAAAGGATTGGAGTTTCAGCTTCAACATCAGTCCTTCCAATGAATATTCAGCACTGATTTCCTTTAGGATGGACTGGTTGGATCTCCTTGCAGTCCAAGGAGTCTCTCAAGAGTCTTCTCCAACACCACTGTTCAAAAGCATCAATTCAAAATCATGCCAGGAATGTGTTCCTTTATAGTAAAGCCAGACTAAGGGTTGTTTTACCTGGCTCTGTGACCTTAATCAAACTGACTGTTGACATAATTCTTCAGGATGCCACAGGATCATCGACTATCTTAGCTGTCAGACAATTCACACAGAAAGGCAGATCAGAGTCTGAGAGTGTGACCCTGGCTCCTCAGGGCCAGCACACTGCCCCCAGGTTGGCTGAGCACTGGAGGCTGTCTCATCACCCAGTACCTCTTCCTTAACTCCTTCACCTGTCGCCCTAGAATGCCAGTCAGAGTTTCCAACTCTGGTTCCTCCTGGGGTGTGGTGATAATTAAAGCAATAATGGTTTTCAAGCACAGAGACATTCCAGATTAAAAGACACTACATAATGGAACACATTCTGCTTCTAGTGACATAGGCTGATATAATTGCAAGCTAGGAAAATAAGATTAAGCCAAGCGTCCCTGTTACAGCAGCAATACCATTTACCTTACTCTCATGACTTAGGGCCTGCCTCATATAAAAAGAAGCCCTAGTGCTCAAGAAAGAAGACACCAGGTTGAGAAAGAAATGCTTTTACGCACTCAACTTCCACTTCACAGACCAACAAAGCTGTACAATTCTATTCCAGTCACTTAGTTCAAGGCTAAAAATTGGGTTAAGAAAAAAATGGCACGTCTATTTGCTCATCACATCATTTGTACCTCACAGACAGCTTTTATTAAAATATTCATGTTGCTCAAGGATGGATTCAGAGATTATCACGGTAAATGAAGTAAGTCAGAAAGATAAAGACGAATACCACATGATATCATTTATATGTGGAATCTAAAATATGACACAAACATTCACAAAACAGAAACTCACTCGCAGACACAGAAAACAAACTTACTGTTACTAAAGGGCGGAGGGGGTGGGGGAGGATAAATTAGGAGTTTGGAATTAGCAGACACACACTACTATATATAGACTAGATGAACAACAAAGTCCTACTGTGTAGCACAGGGAACTATATTCAATATCCTGTAATAAAGCATAATGGAAAAGAATATTAAAAAGGAATGTATACATGTATATAACCGAGTCATTTTGCTGTACAGAAGAAACTAACATAACATTGTGAATCAACTCTACTGCAATTAAAAAAATATATTCATGTTGCTATAAAAAGCAGGAAGACTACGTAAGGTCTGCCAGTTAACTTATGCAAATGCTTTGCACGTGCATTTTCTTCTCTCACTATAAAATTGACATATTATACTGTTGCATATCTACTCTGCTGCCCAACACAGCAGCTCTTAGCTGAACATTTCGCATCCCAGGACAATGTTGACTGACACAGAACCCAGCACATCACTGTTAGCGGTTCAGCAGTGCCCAGGCTACAGCCACAATGGTGGCCTCAAATGCCCCGCCAAGAGGTCAAGAAAAGTGATTTGGGGGTCTGAGATGTTGGCCAACAGACTGCACTTCTATGCAGTAATGCTTCTGAGAGATTGTATTAAGAAGCTCTGTTCATAGCCAAGCCACTGAGAAAATATATTTTCTGATTCAATTCATTCAAATATATCTGAAATTCCAGGTCTTAAACTGGCAAAAGAACCCCAAAAAGCAGAAGGGAAGTAAGTGTTTATTGGGCTTCCCTGGTAGCTCAGCAGTAAAGAATCCACCTGCCAATGCAGGAGACTCGGGCTCAATCCCTGGGACAGGAAGATCCCTTGGAGAAGGAAATGGCAACCCACTCCAATATTCTTGCCTGGGAAATCCCATCGGCAGAGGAATCTGGCAGGCGATAGTCCATAAGGTCACAAAGAGTCAGACATGAATTAGTGACTAAGCGATAACAACAGTAGCAAGTGTTTATTAGGCAGCCTGGATTGAGGAGGCTAACAGAACGTGAAACAGAAAGGAGCACAAACTGTTTCTGGTCGGGTATATCTGCTGTTGAATGATATATAAAACTTGGCCAGGGTGCCTACTATATTTCTAAAGTCCTGATGCCCAAGCTGCTTCCAGAGGCAAAGAGAATGGATTAGAAAAATACCCACATGGAAACAGCTCAATGACATATTAACAGAAAAATGCAAGTTGCAGATTCAGTAGTATGATTGCTCCTCCTTGCTCCTCCCTGCTCAAAGAATCCAAGCAAGCATGGTTCTGTGGGGTCAGCTGCATTTAGGCCACAAAATGTTAGAGGCCATCACAGGAAGTTCACCCAGGGATGATACCTCTTCCATGGAAAAGTATGTCCCAAATTTCAAACAATTCTTGCTTATCAGCTTCTACACATGAGTCATACTTAAAAGCTTTCAAAAATTTGTTACACCATGGTTTCACTTGGCCCTACCTTGATTTTTATTTCTCAAAAGGTGGGTGGTTTATAAAAAATTACTTCCCAGGAGCCAGCTAACATGCTCTCATCATGCTCTCATCTTCATTCAGGCCTCTGGCCTCTGGTACATGTCTGTGGACGCTTCCTTCTATAGGTGCCACATGAGGACCCAAACCTCACCTCCAGAAATATTTGTTTTCAAATTCCCTGGAAAATATTTCCATCTGGAACTATGATCATCAGGTTAAATATCAAATTAAGTATTTATTTCTTTAAATAAATCTAGTTTTAGGCTACCTACTCTACAGGGAACAGGTTGAGTTCCTTAGATATTTTAATTTTGGTAAAAAGAAGTCTGAAATTATTTCTCTCAAGTTGCCACATGAAAACTTTTTTCCAGATTTTAAAAACTTATTCTTCATCATCTGTCATTTCTCCTTCAGTTAAAATCCTAGGTTGAGCTTGTGACAAACAAGGTGTGTGGCTGTCACTGACTCTATTTTAGTTCCTAATACCACTTTCAGTGGGTGAAGGATGGCACCCTGACAAGGCTTAACTTCATCTCCTGCTGTTACCATCTCAACAGAAGGACTTAGTGGAAGTCATTCAACAACTCTCCCATTGCCAATAACTTTACGATGTAGAAAGGGAGGCCCCAAACTTTATTCTTTCCTGTGACTAATATGGTTTCTCCTCCTCCTTTCTTAAAACTTCTAAGTGAATCACAGAGACAAGTGGAAGGCTGAAAACAACGTGTCAGCTTTTTAATGAGCTTTAATTGTCACCACAGAAAATTAAGCACAGACTGAGAGTCAGGATCCAAGGCTGACTATAAACCCCGGCCGGGCAATCAGTCCTGATCCCATGAGATTGCGAAAGCTTTGTCTTGGGAGTAGAGAGAAAAAACCTGAATGGACAACAGAAAGGGAGTTTTCAGCTTTTCAGAGGCCCCAGCTGAGACCACTTGCAGTCACCCCTGCCCCTTGGGGTTTGCCCTGGATGCTCTAAGGCAGGATGGGGGTGCCCCACACAATGCCTGCACCTCCCCTCCTGCCTGGCTGGCTGATGGCATCGAGACACTGGCATCCATTTGTGGAGGCTTCTAAGGGGCTGTCTTTTGGTCATCTTCCAATTCTACACCCCAGCAACAGAAAGCTGACCTTGAAGAAAGACACTTAATAGGGTGTCAGGATGTTTAATAAACTAAAGGTGCCCAGGGTGGGCTTCCTGCTGCTTCCAAAGCTGTGAAGACCTTTGCAGGTATGTTCAATCATCATGCTCTTCCTGAGTAAGATGATAGCCATTTCAGAGAAAAAGAAACAGGAGAAATAACTGTGGAACTCAGCATGCTCAACATCTATTTCAAAAGCACGCTCAAAGGTCTCCACTGGAAAATCTTGAATAGATGCAATAGTCATGCTTTTAAAACCGATCAGAAAGGGATGGGCCACAGTGCTATTATGGAACCATGTTATTGTAAAAATGCACATTATATTGCTCCCAAATCTTTTTATTCAAAACCGCCGGATGAAAGGAGCAGTTCTTTTCAAAGAAACCAAGGCTGCTGCTTCCTCAGAGAATAAGCTGTGATAGCTGGTCACACATCAGCAAATAGCCCATCTGAGCTAAGAGAAAAATAATGGTTTGGTTTTGTTAACATGGGGAAGTGCCATTACTTTTAAGGCTTTGTTGTAGACTGCCTCTGGATGATTGCTGCTGCTATTAACCAGAATGTTCTAATTGGATATTAGCTCATTTATGGGGCAGAGGGAGGAAGAGCATTTGCCCAGGTGACTTGTAACGAAACGAACAAACAGATGTTAGGCATCCTGAAATTACCACCAAGTTTTCATGAGTTGTTAGATGCTGAGGCGCTCTGGAAATCCTGCCGAAAATTGCAGCTTAGTTGTGAGCAGAGCAATCATATCACTCTGCTCAGGCAGATTGCTGCCAAATGCTAGGACGTTTTCAAAACCATTTAGTCATCTCCCCTGAATATAAAAATGAAAGTGAAAAAAAAAACAAACTATCCCTCTGAAAGTATGATACCGAGAGCTGGGCCACGGGGATGATCTCATCCCTATTGGAAACCTTCCCTCACCTGCTCCTACACCTGCCTGGCCCGCATGAAATCACAGGGTCAAGGGGTAAGATAGCAGGTAGGTGGCGATTTCGATCTCAGTCTTCAGCTGTGACCCTCCTGGTTTAGTCGGGTCCTCACATGGCTCAAACGGTAAAGAATCTCTGCAATGCTAGAGACATAAGAGACTCGGTTTCCCTCCCTGGGTGGGGAAGATCCCCTGGAAGAAGAAACCCCCTCCACTATTCTTGCCTAGAGAATTCAACGGACGGGCCACAGTCCATGGGGTCACAAGAGTTGGACATGACTGAGTGACTAACACTTTCTGAGAAGCAGACATCAAGACAGGATGGGCCCAGCAAGAGATGTTCAGGAGAAAGGCCTGAAGAATACGAGGAAATGACCAGAAAAAGTGGAGAGAGATTCAAACCACATCCCAGATCAGACCCTTGTGAAGCAAGGCAGGAAGGAGAGAAAGCGCTTTTCTAAATACTAGTGTTTCCTGTTGCTAGTGAGACACCTGCCAGGCATCAACAGCTCCATCGTCTACTCATCCCTCATCTCTTTCTTTTTTTTGGAGGCACTGCTTGGCATGTGGGATTTTAGTTTCCTGACCAGGGATTGAAACTGCACCTCCTGCATTGGAAGTGTGGAGTCTTAAACACTGGATCCAGGGAAGTCCCCCAACTTCCCTCTCTTACAGGCTCTGTCCCATACGGTGGATTCCAGGTACCATGTACATTCATCACAGACTGACGCCGTTCCAGGTCCACCTGTGAACGTGGCTGTCCGTGCATGAGCCAAACCTGCAGAGGTGAGCAGCTCCTCCCCTCTCCGCTTCTGCTGTTTCTACTCCCCACCGAGGCTGCTGCCCGGCCTCTGGTCTCCAGGTGCAGTACCCACCACCCCTTCCCACCTGGAGGGTGGCCCCTTTCTTCTCTTGTTTTGAAAGAGCCACTACACCCTTCCTCAGAGATGCAAAGGGATGGGTGCTGCTCAGCCCTTGCTCTCAGAGGCAGGAAGGGATCTGCTGATGACAACTCACCACCCAGCCTGAGTAACTCACTGAATGTGCAGCATTTAGGGCACATTCAGTGCCAGCCCAGAGGCCTTGGGAATCCCTGCCCGAGGGTGACTCTCTGTCCTTGGACGTGGTTCCTGGATGGCAAGAAAAGCTGGGGGTGCCATTCAGAGATTGTACAGGCAGTCATCCCCCAAGACCTATCTTCCTCACAGCCTCCTCTCTGGTCTGCTGGCAGCAAAGGACACCCAACATGTTACCCGCCTCCATCACGCCTCTGTGCTCCACCCCATTCTCCAACCCCCAGGGATTCCCAAGGTGCCTCTTCACAGACAGTTCAAGCCGTCTGCCCTAGCCCCAGCCAACAAGGCCAACCTGTGTCATCCGAGAAACAGACACCCTGCTTCCCCCAGCTACCTTTAATCAGTGCTACCGGAACTTTTGAAAGACCTATTGTTGTTCCCAAATGGCTTGTTTTATCTCTGAACATTTCTGTATTTCAACCTGGGATTATAATCCCTTCCTTCTCTGATTATTTCAAAAGAAAATGTTCCCAGCCAATAGACCAGTGAATGACGAAATGAATTTCTAGTCACACAGGCATTTGTATTTTGGGCTTCCCTGGTGGCTCAGCTGGTAAAGAATCCACCTGCAATGTGCGAGACCTGGGTTCAATCCCTGGGTTGGGAAGATCCCCTGGAGAAGGGAAAGGCTACCCATTCCAGTATTCTGGCCTGGAGAATTCCATGGACTCTATAATGCATGGGGTCACAAAGAGTCAGACAGGACTGAGCGACTTTCACTTTCACAGAGAAGCCTGGCGTGCTGCAGTCCATTGGGTTGCAAAGAGTCGGACACGACCTAGTGACTGAAAAACAACTGCCATTTATGAAGTTGACTTTCTGCTCTAGAAAAATACCTGAACGTGGAAATAATATATTACAGTCCTTAAATTTCAAACACAAAGTCTTATGAAGGAAAAAAAAATGTGCAGAAATAAAAATCTCTGAATCAGCACTTATACAGTGACTGCAGATATTCACATGTAGGTATTTGCCAAAATATCGACTGTCAATTTGTGAGTCAGTCGGTTCTGACAGTGAATTGTAAGTTCGCAGCTTGGAGTGTAGGACGTATCCTCCTGGCGGCGATGTTATAATTGGTGGCTCGTTCCCCATCGTGACTCCACGTCCTAAGCCTCCGCTAGGAGGGCCTGATCCGGGGTCCTGGGTCAGTGAATGCAGGGATGGGAGAGTTTTCTCTTTCCAGTACATGGAGTCTACCCATGGTAACAGTTTTTAAAATATATATATATATATATATATACACACTATATAACTTATTTAGGTTTAACAATTTATTTGACATCCTTTAAAGACTCTTTTTGTTTCTTTTTATTTTTTTGGCATTTAATATACCTTCTTTTTTTAGGGCAGTGTTAGGTTCACAGCAGAACTGACAGCAAAGGACAGGGTTCCCATACCAGCAACATAACCCCGTGTCCAGCAAACACGCAACCTCCACCTCTCTCAAAGTCCCCACCAGAGCCGTCCATTTGTTGCAGCCTGGGTCTGCTGGGAACTTACACTGACACATTATCACCTTGGGGTTCACTCTCGGTATATATTCTACGGGTCTGGACAGATACATAAGGGCGTTTCAAAGATTACAGTATCACACAGAATAGCTTAAGGGCCCTAAATATCTTCCATGCTCTGCCCTCTCATCCCTCCCTCCCACCAACGGTAACATTTTTGAAGTCGTGCCTTTCTCATTTGTTCTCCCGCCTGCTGCTACAATACCCATAGGCCTTCTGACTCCCAGTGTTCCCGAGTGTGCCTTCCAGTCGAGCCCCACTTGGGCAGAACGCACCCCACCCAGGGTTCCCTGACGCAGCTGATCAGCGCCCGCACCCCCACCCACGCCCCAGAGTGGCCTGGATCATCTGAACAGGCGAATACTAACAGTCCCCCAGACGGAGCTTAGGGATTTCCATTTTAACAGGGTGCTGACTGACCGCCTGTCTCTTGAATAGGTGCAACCTCAGTAAGCACCTGAAAGGAATGTGAGGTGGACCCCCCAGGGACGTCTGCCCCAGAATCCTTCTACTTTTCCTCTTTCTCCCTTCCTTCCCTTTAGAGCAGACCCATGATAGCAGAATTCCTAGATTTCTTCTCTCAAAACGGTTCTCCTGGCAGCAACAGACTTGGCCAGAACGTGTGGGGGTGGCTGAGTGGTACCCCGGTGTTTGCAATTTAGAGCTTGCCAACAGATTAATTAGATCCTCAGAGAGAGAGACGTTTTAGCTTTCACTTTGCAGGTGCCCGATTTGTATCTACTGATTTCATCTTCTTTGTATTTACAGTATCCGCAAGTGCTCTCAGCCCTTCTAGGATATTCAATAAACACCCCCAGCAACGTCTAAAAACTGGGTGTAAAATCACTTTTTGTAACAAAACAAGTCATCCAACCACCCAAGGAAAGGATTAGTAGAAGACTTGGCTGCCCCTCCAACTGCCTTTCCTCGATGCCGTCCCCCATCTTCGCCCATATAAAGATTATGGTTGCCAAGGAAACAGGACCAGAGAAAGAGAAAGACAGAAACTTTGTCTCATTTGGTCTTCCCAAACTCACAAAGCAAGCTGGGCTGTAAGCAGAGCTGGATGAGATTATGGTAGATTTGTAATTTACTTAGTCAAATTGCTTTTAATTCCTAGTCAAGCTTCAATGTACACTTTATTTTTCCTCTGAAAGTTAGGTCTTCCACTTAGTGGTCCAAGGTCTGACAAATAACAGAGCTTTACGATTCATTGTCTGTGATTAAACTCAAATGCAGGACAGATGGCTTGTCTGAGTATGTGTCAGACAGGCAAAGCACTTAAGATTTGTGACAGGCAAGACCAGGAATTAACTGCTAAGTTTTTGCATTTATTCATACATTCATGTGCACCATGAATATGGCTGTAAAACTCACTTAAGTGTTCTCACTTTATTCACAATATTCCCAAACAAAGCAACTGCTCTCCTTTTGGCAAACCAGATGCCCTAATCTCAACCTCATTAACTCAAAATCCATTTTTCTCCTACAATATGTGCTGTGTACGTTTTATCTTACTGTGACATGCAGGTTGCAAATGACATCCTTCGAAAACCCAGCTTGCCCAGAACCCAAAATGTTGGTTCTCACTTCATTTTTATGAACACTTTTATTGAAATATTTAACTTTTTATTGAACAAACATTTGTCTGTCAAAATAAACAAAAACTAACAAAATGAGAACAGGCAAAGGCTATTTATTCAGAGCTTGCTGTATCGCAGGGGAGTCAGTCACTGTCAGTTGGCTTTGGCAGAGACTCAAAGGCGGGCACAGAAGTGGAAAGGCTTTATAGTGGAAAAAAGGGAAGGTTTCAGATATGCCCTGGTTGGAGGCTGGTGACCTAGGGACGTTGAAGGCAGGCTAACTAGAAGCAGGCATGTTATATGATAGTTAGGAGGGGATATTTGATTTTTTTCTGGTTGGTCCTAAGTGGGGAGCAGCAACAAAAATTAGAAAAGCTGGAAGTTATTAATCAAGTCCTGGCTGTTTGGGGCCAATTGTTGCACAGGTTATTGTTTGGCTTCTTAGACCAGTTGCTAGAGATAGTAATCTGACTTCCTGCAAGTCAGACTTGTAGATTGCAGGCTGACATTCTGGGCTGGTTACGGGAGATAACGCGGTTGGTTTCCTGGTCTGGTTGCTGCAGGTTTTTGTGGTTCAGAATTCTATTTTTATTACGCACTGGCCATTGTCCATTTGTATGTTCAACGTTTAAGCGATTAACATTATACGAACAAAAAGTACACAGAGTCTAAGTGTGCACCTAGCTCAATGAGTTATCAAGTGTAACGACCACCCAGGGCCCCCGTTTATTCTAAAATTCTCCTCAATCAGAATTTCAGAAACCTGTCATCAAGGAACATTGTGAGCGGCCTAGTAGATTTTCTTTCTCTTTGCTTCTTTAGTCCTGGTGTCCAGGGTGGGACTCACCACTTGCAAACTTCTCAGGCCTTCTCACGAAGTCATGCCTTCCCAGACACAATAGACATGGGCAGTCCTGGGTTTCCCACAGTCAGGCTCGGCCCCATGAGTCACCATCCTCCACATTCCTGGACAGGTTCATAGAGCATGCCTTGAAATCCAGGCCTCACCACTTCCTTGGCAAGTTAATCTCTCAAAACCTGTTTCTTCATCTACAAAATGGGGGTAATAACAGTGCCTATTCTCAGGACCTCCCTGGCAGTCCAGTGGTTAAGACTCTGAGCTCCCACTGCAGGGGGTATGGGTTCAAGTCCGGGTAGGGGAATTAAGATCCCACATGCCTTGTGGGTGCAGCCAAAAAAAAAAGTGCCTCTTAATTGCTCTAAGGATCAATTAAGGCGATGGACACGTCAACACAATCTGTCACACAGAATAAGCACTCAGATTCTGATTTATTGGATGTTTAAAATGTCTAAAAATGACAGCTGAACATTAGTGAGAACCTCCAATGCGCCAGGCCCTGAGCTTAGTGCTTAAATGTAGGATATGAATAAACGTTCTTAGCTGAGTCATTAGAAAAGGCCGTGATGCTGGGAAAGATTGAAGGAAAAAGAAGGGGCAGCTTTTCACTCTCATGCATTGGAGAAGGAAATGGCAACCCACTCCAGTGTTCTTGCCTGGAGAATCCCAGGGATGAGGGAGCCTGGTGGGCTGCCGTCTATGGGGTCGCACAGAGTCAGACATGACTGACGTGACTTAGCAGCAGCAGCAGAGGATGCGATGTTTAGATAGCATCACCAACTCAAAGGACATGAATCTGAGCAAACTCCAGGAGATAGTGGAGGGCAGAGGAGCCTGGTGTGCTGTAGTCCATGAGGTCGCAACGAGTCAGACACGACTTAGTGACTGAACAAGAACAACAAAAATTAATCATCCTTATTTTACAGAGGAAGGAATTGAGGCTTAGAGATGTTAAGAAACCTCTCTGCACTTACCTGCATTTGTTGTGAGAATTAAGAGATGAAGGAAAGCATGTCTTTAGTGCAGCCCCAGCGCATCATAGTCACTCCATCAATGGGGCTGTTGTTTAAAATGACCCTTGGATTATCCACTGTGGCAGACCCTAGGCAGCAATTGCTTAGCAACATCTGCTCTCCTTTTCACCCTTAGCAACAAAAAAATCACTTTTTTGTATGGGGTGGCATCAAGAGGAATACGTAAAAGTACTCCTCTTTTCAGGCTCTCTTACTTCTTTAGGAGGTTGTGAGACCCAATTCTGGCCAGTGAGAGGTGTTTAAGTTTCTGAGGTGGGTCTTTTTGGAAAACTTATTATTGTCTCAAGAAAAAGGAAATTTCATCTGACAAATACTTCTTCCCTTTTGCCCCCATCTTTGCCGCCTAGAATGCACATGCAGTTCTGTGAGGTACAGCTGCCACGGGCTGTTCTGGTAGCCCAGCTGGTAAAGAATCCACCTACAAGGCAGGAGACCCCGGTTCGATCCCTGGGTTGGGAAGATTCCCTGGCGGAGAACGTGGAAACCCACTCCAATATCCTTGCCAGGAGAATCCCATGGGCAGAGAAGCCTGGCAGGCTACAGTCCAAGATTTGGACATGACTGAGCGACTAAGCACAGCACAGCACAGCTGCCAGCCTGTAAGCATAAGGACCAAAGGCCCATGCCTGGGATGCCGAGGCAGAAGAGCCCCCTGGGACCTCCCTGGTGATCCAGAGCCTGGGACTCTGCCCTCCCAATGCAGGGGGCCTGGCTTTGATTCCTAGACAGGGAAGTAGATCCCAGATGCTGAAACTAAAGACCCAGAATGCCGTAACAAAAGGATCCCACGTCCGCAACTGAGGATCCCACCTGCCACGGTTTGACTTCGCACAGCCAAACAAAATAAATAAATTTTTTTTTTTTTTTTTAAAGAAGAATCCCAGACCCCTGATGGCCTTGTAGGCAGACTGTCCAAGCCCTGGATTGCCAGCCTCCAAAAGTTTTCACCCCTGTAATAGCCAGATTTCAGTTGATGTTATACACATTTGAAGGCAATCCAGACTAATGCAGCCACCATTAGGGTGATAAGGATATCTGAATGAAATGAAATTTCCAAATGAAATGAAAATTAGGAATCTTTAGTATCTTCTTTAATCTGTTTACACATCCCTACTGATGATAAAGAACTCCTGAGAATGAGAAGTCGGTCCACATCATCTACATGAACTCTTCTCCAGCCTTCTGAGGACTGGCATCAAGGCCTCAGCATCTGAGTCCCATGTGTCCACTAACTCTCCCCTCTCACCAAGTCACATGATATCATAGATGACGTCACCAGCAGGGCTTCCATGGGTCACGAGCACTGTGTGCCAAGGGACCGGAGGATTCTGCAGTCACTTGTTCTCAAGGCTTGGCTCCGGACCAGCCTCACCCAGCATGGGCCTGAATGACGCTTCTGTAAAACCTGAGGCATCTGCTCTGACATCTTGGTCCAAGTCCAAGGGCAGTAATTGCATTCTGCCTACTTGTGTCTCTCCTAGACTTCTAAGGTAGTATTTATGTCTATCCAAAAAAGATGATGCCCAGTGTTGCTCTGCCCATTAAAACAACAAGGGGTCCACCTTAAGGGATAAAGGAGCATCTGCACGAGACACGACATCCTGAAGTGGGGGCAAGAGGCTTTACGAGGAGCCGGCTGGGATGGCAGCTTTCAACTGGAAAGAAGCTAAGTTAAGAGGGGTTAAACTTGTGGTTTTTCGTGCCACTTCAAAGAAATAATATACATACATTTCCACTTACTTTAAATAACTCTAAGGCAGTGTCAGATGAAAACAGGATTTACCTCCAGCCTCTTTTCTCACAGCTTTCCTAACAAAACATATCCCACGAGGAGTACAAAAACTAAATTCCTTCTATATATTAAGCATGTTGTCTTACCACTGCATAGTACATGACTTTATATTCTAAACCATCAGTAAGCTCAACTGAGGTATATTTGGGGTTTGCTTAAATATTCTAAAAGGCCAACATTTTAAGTTACTTAATGTGCAAAATTGCTCTAATAAATGGATATAACTAAATGGTGAAATAGAGGACACCCAGAAAAATTTGAAATGATCCTCTTTTGAATTCAACTAGAAAAAGCACAATTTTCCAATGCCTAAAATTATATTCAATAATTAGCCATACACACAATGAAGAGAAAATCTCTAATAATTTATTTGACCTTCAGTTTCACATTGTGAAAAAAAAAAATAACAGTTTTACAAAACCTCAAAAATGTAGTAGCAAACAAGTACATATGAACACGAACACTTTACTTCTTCAACTTACACAGTTTTGTATGTGAACCACATACTCAAAATAGTCAAGAGAGGGATATTATTCAGCTCTAATCATTCTTATTCAGACAGGTGTCAAGCCCAGAGAAAAGGGGTCTACACAATTATACCAGAAGTGGAAGGCTGCCCTTTGTTATCCGTTTCCACAGCAACCAGCCCACAGAATAAGAAGAACCTTCTCTGTCTTATGCCACGGTTTTTGTGTGCACTGTGCTGTGAATTGTATTTGCTTCAAAGTGTACGACATTTCACAGGGTGAGAATGGTCAAGTAGTGAGCCCAAATGCCTCTGTCAATTCAAAGAGCAGGAGTCCAGAAAGTTCCCTGCAGGCTGCGGGCCCACCCTGACCACCGCTCCCTCTGGCTCACACACTGCAATTAATAGAGGATTCAAGGACAGACCACAACTTCGAAACAGCTGCAGAAAATTCACCCTGCTCTCAAAAGCCACGTAGAGACACTCACATCTTGCCAGATTTGCATCATAAACTACGGAGCTGTAACTGCTACAATATACCGCCAGGGTACAATCAGACATTTGTATGGCTTAGAACACATCTAAGAGCGAGGGACTGACTGCTGCAAAGTATTGAGACCCTCCCTTTGATTTCAATGGCTCATTTATTTTGGTCCAACTATAGCCCACTTATTCACGGCACGGACGGACATGTACAATTAGTCTCATGAATTCAGGTGGAGAGAAATGTGAGGGATTTATCTGTCTTTAGACAATGCAAACACAAAATGTCAAAGGTTATTGGTCTTAAACCCTATTTTCTAAGCTACAATATTACGAGAAACAGCAATGGAAGCAGTGTGAGTTGCAAATGCTGGGCTTCCCCGGACACTTGCGAGGAAGCACCTATGAGTCTACCACTAATACCTATCACGGCACATGTTTAGCAAACAAGCACTGGAACTAGCAAAGAATGTATTCACAACCCATTCCCAGCTCTCCAGGGAGGCCTCTCAGAAGGGGCCACTGCTTACTGTTCTTTGGTGTTTGGGGGGCCATACGTGTCACTTTCGTGCACCAAAGAGTTCTTTTAGAGACTTACCTAAGAGGGAGCACTGAAGTTTACACTGTACCCCTCTGAATATCACCTTGGAGAACTTTTAGCACTTGCTAAACGCTACAGCAGGAATAGAGAACGACCAGTTTTGGTCAAGCAAATCTGATTGAGTGAATTAATTTCTGTCGGTGAGAGTTCTGTTTTTTCCTGTTAACTGGGGTTATGGCCAAGCATTCTCAGAGGGTAATAAATAGATAAATAAATAAACTTTGGACAATGCCTTTACCTGTGCCCTATATACAGAACTAGACCATAGAATTTCCAGGATTTCAGGATATCACACAAAGGGGAAAAAAAAAACCAAAAAACTGCCAAGTGATTTGGTCCTTTCCAAACTTCAGTAGCTGAGACAGAAGCAAGTAAATCGAACAGGGATGGGAAGGACAGAAAGAAGGCTTCCCTTGCCCCAGGAGCCACTGGCATGACCAGAGCCCACGACACCCCAAAGCTGATTTAAGTTTAAGAAAAAAATGACCTTCATGCTTTCCCTACCTCTAGGATGTAACTTTAAGTTTCTATTTTGTAATCTTTCCCTGTCTTGACATTTACAAAATCTGCCCCCGCCAACCCTGCCCAACCCACCCTCCAGTTATACCCCTAATTGTAACGCCAAAGTTTTCACTTTTGTGCAGCAGAGCACATCACAACGGTCACAAAATTGTGCAAAACGTACAACCATTCACACGCGTCCATACACGTGAAGACAACTATAAGCACTGTTTCAGCATGCAGGATTCAAACAATAAATAGCTAAACCTACAACACATTTCTTACCAGCCAAGGGAAAGTTTAAAGTCACTTATAAATAGAAAAGAACATCTAGCAAACAGCTACCAACAATGTCCCCATTGTTCAGAAGCGATTCTGGGGAGCACAGCCCTGGGAGATTAGCGTGGAGTCCAGCGGTCCTCACTTCTGCAGCCAGCCCAGCCAGCTCCCCTCCTGGCCCCACAGTCGGGCTTTCAAATCTCCAACAGCAGCTGGTGTGGAGGCTTCAAGCTTGCTCCTCAGAGAGAGGTGACAACCATTTCAAATTTTACACATAAGTGGTGGAACCCATGGAAAATCAAATGCTGAATATGGTACAGCAAGGAAAAAGGGCTGGCTTTTCTCTCCCTTTGAGAAGCTGATTAATGCTGACATTAATCCACAATTACAAGACAAGGACTAGATCACAGGTTTGTTCATTCATATTTAAACCATGTGCTACTCGCACTGAAAATCCCACCCCCTCCCCCACCCCCTTCCTTCATGTCCAGTTAGAAGCATTTACAAGGTGCGGTGGATTGGATGCGAGTCTTGTAGCAACTTCTTTTCCTTTTTCTTGTCTTTCATTCGATTTGGCCTCTCTAAAGTAGAAATCGCATCTTGTCTCATCGAGGGATGGAGTCAGCTAAAATAGAAGAGAAGGAAGATTTTTTGTTAGTCTCAAATCTAAAAAAAAAAAAATTAAACTCAGGACGGAGCTGGTCAATATTGCTTCTAAAGGTCTTAATTACACATTTGGTAGGCAATGTGCAAAGATATTTAAAATGCCAGACTTAAATGAGCACACTTGTGCATTCGTGCATGCAGATGCTCCAGCAAAAACAGAAAAGATCCTCACTTCTTGATTAAACATACATACATGCAAATCAAACCTATATACCTAGGTGCTATTACATCTTCTGCTTCTGATATGCGTAATTCCTCTCCATGGTTAAACAGCGTCACTGTAAAGTGATCACCAGAGGGTCACAAGAGATTCCTTTGCCAACTCACCCCCACCCTCTTTGGCCCATTTACCATAAAGGATTCCAAATTAAATTTATTCACCATATAGAAAGCAGACATATTAATCCTCTTATTTAAATGCATCTCTGCTATTCATTATGGCAGAAATCAGTCTCGCTTCTTTTCACATGACAGCACACCAGGCCTCAGCAGCCAAGGCTGGAGTTTATTCTCCAAGTTCATCAGTCCACACATAGGAGACTCGGGCTGTGGCATGCAGCATTCAGCTTTATCACCTACAGGACTGACCGACTGTCGATGATAAATTCAAGGTGCTGTAAGCACAAGCTTGCAGGTTTCATGAGAACTGGTGGTTTCTCACACCAGCAATCCTTCACACTTGGTTAAGTCTAATTTTACATAAGAAGAGTTCTCAGAGGGCTTTTGTCTTTGAAAAGCTCCCCCTATCTGTTCTTGGAGCACATTTCCAGCCCTAGCATAGGAATCTGCAGCCCCAATGCTGAAATTCCAAGTACAGACAAAGGAATTCAGGAGCGGCTGCTCATCACTCACGGAGTCCTTCTTGCTCTCGGGTGTTCAGAAGTCTGATTCATTCCATTAGCTGTTTCTTCCATTTCAAAACAGTGATTCAAGCTTTCAAGACATTCCTTAGACTACCGTGTCATCCCCCACCCCCACCTCCTTGGAACCTATACATCAACATGAGGCCAAAAGAATGTATCTTGTAACAATATGAAAGTTCAAGATGTTGCACACTCAAACAGAAAAACCAAAAGAAAAGAAACAAACAAACAAAAAAACCCCAAACAAAAACACCTCTACAAAGGGGAGCAGGGGACAAAGTGAACCAAAATCCAAGTGTTGTCAAGCTGGGGCCACAGAGCACCATGAACACGGAGTGAAATCAAAGGCATTTCCTTTCTGTCCCTCCCAGCGCTGACAGAGCAGCAACAGAGAGTTAAAATCACCTTGGTGGATAAGCTTTCAGGCAGAGGGAAACTTTGTGTTAACACTGTATTAATTCAGGTAGCACCTACATTTGGAAGGAAAAGCCAGGCCCCGGAAGCACTTGCAGCTCACGACTGATACCTACACAGTACTTCTTTTAAGTCACTCCATCCGGCTTAAGTGTTTTAACACTATCTTGTGTGCCGTAAACTTTAAAAATTTAAACCAACATTCTCCCCGTCGGAAACTGCAAGAGTGGCTTTGATCAGGCCCACGCCATCCTTTAAAAAGGCAAATCCAGCCCCCTCAAATTTGCTTGTCCTGTGCTTGACTCTCTGGCTAATAGCACCAAGAGTGGAGAGGATATGTTTCGAATATAACCCAACACTTTTTTTGCTCCATTTCCCAGGGGCCGGACATGTGTGATTAAATAGGTTCAAAGACCCAGGAGAGGGTGAATTCAAGTGTTTGCTAACATACTCACTCTGGGCTGAGAAAGAAGGTACCAAAAATGAAGTATAGAGATAACAAGCAGGTAACAGTCATAGAAACCTCATTTTCCCACAACACATAAAGCTAATTCCACTTCAAGATAAGGTCTAAATTGAAGGGAGGAAAGAAAACTAATAAGAGTATTGAACACTTAATATATTACAGACATGGGCTAGGTATTTTCACCCCTTTCTTTGCTTTTTTCTCATTTATCAATTCATCCAAGTCTAAACTGGACAGATCTCAAGGAAAGCACAATTCAAATTACTCATTTAACAAAGGGGAAGTCTGAAGTGCAGAGAGGTCCAGACTCCACAGCTGAAGTCTAGAACCAGACACACGTGGTCGCTCTCTTTCTGCTTCCGGTTTCTTACCTTGTTCCAAGGATGCCAAGCCAATCACCACCTGGAAGTATGGCCACTGTCACTGGCAATTTTTAAGGCTCTCCTATGCAAATATAGTCAATTCTGGACTAACACCCAATTTAGCAGGCTGTTAATTGATGCTTCTGCCTAGAAGGTTCTTTAAACTTCCTTTAGAGTTGAGTAATGCATTTATATGGCAAATGAAATAACCCCTTTCAGAGCATTTGTTTATTCAGGATTACTGAGATGCCAGCAAGGCTGCAAAAACCAGTTTGGTTTGGGACAGTTACCCCATTCGCTCCCCAGAGGACGGTCCCGACAGTTCCTGCACCCATGACGGTGTCTCAGTACAGGTAAGCATTACGTTACGAAGAACTGTACCAATTGTAACAGGCGGGAGGAGATGAAGAAGAAATGAAAGAAATAGGAAGATTACATATGAAAGGGAGGTCAATTTTACTGGTGTTTCTAAAGGAGCTCTAAGAGATGAGTGAAGAGAAGACAAATGAAGAGTCCAAACCCCCTCTTTGCTGGACGGTCCCCTTGAAAGGTGTGAAGCATAGTAAACACAGAACCAAACCTTTCCAAGTAATGAGTTCATTTTCACAAGCAGCTCCTCCAAAGCAGATTCTTAAACTTCATCCTCTTATTATTAGTAACGAGCCCTCTAGTCACCAAAACAAATCAACCCATTCCATGTGCTCTGTGCTACGCTTACACATGCTTAAGTGACTTTGGGGCCAATCCTGAGAGTGCTTTACAAGGAAGCAAGGCAGCCATTAGCTCCCTGAACCCTGAACTGTGAAGGCCTATTAATTATTTGAACCAAGAGTATGATACACTCTTAAGTACACAAGACAACCATTATGTACTCAGATATATGACACAGAAACACAACTTTTGTTCACCCTGACAATGGGGTCAGCCTGAATGATTAACTCTGAAAAGCTGCAGGGAGGGCGGTTTGGATGGCTCTGTGTCCACGCATCAGACAAGCTCATGCAACGCAGGTGCAACTTTTTCCAAGGACAGACCCAGATTTCACAAAAGTTAGTGAATGCCCTAAAGGCGGCAGTTTGGGGATGGGGGGACGGGGGGACATTTTAAATAAGCTAATAAATAATTTTGCACAGAATACACTGGGAGTAATTTTCAGCATTCGATTTTTGAAACCCTACTTCATTTCAAAAAGGGTTTGAGGAAGCTCAATCTAAATGTCAACAATTATCTCCTGGGGTGATACCAATGTGAAGTGTACTAAGTGCCCATTTGGCATGAGCTGAAGTGCTTACACTTTGCAGCCAGACTGCCTGGGTTGAGGTCTTGACCAACCTTTCTGCCTGCTAAGCCCTATGACCTCAGGCAACTTACTTAACCCCTATGTACATCAGGTGTTCTCATCTATAAAGTGCTCCTGTAATAATATCCCACAGGGTTGTTGTGGGGACCAAATGAAAAGATCCATGTGAAACACACTGCCCAACAGCCAGCAAATGGGGAAGGCTCAGAAGACATCAGCTGGCATTATTAACATAGGTCAGGGTTCCCAACCAGATCATAATTAGAACCACTGAAGAACTTTCTAAAAATGCTAATGCCTGGGACCCATCCAGACCCAACAAACCCAGCCTCTGGGGTGTGCAGATTTTGGAAAGCTCTTTGGCAGATTCCGAGGCTCAGTAGAGGCTGAGAACCACTGGCTGATGATCTGAGGGGGGACTGCAGCTGTGATCAACACAAGTGTTTAAGCTTTGGGGTGCAAGTGCTTTTATTGGTATAGTTTGTGTGGTACTTCTATAGGATGGGCTATATGGAGCCTGTCTTATCCCACATACGAGCTTACACAGCTCACTCAACTATACAGATACTTACAGCTAAGCTGACTTACCTCACGCTCACTCTCTCCAGGATGCAAGGCATTTAAGAAGGCAGATGTTTCCAGGTGCTGACAAACGCAGTAGGGATCAGTGAGTACGGGACTGTGGTGATGCTGTTCCACGCATCCAATGTTGGGTCGTAGCAGTCCAGAGTTTTGCATCGCTGAATGCCAAAGTAACCTCCAACCACGTACAGTTTGTTTCCGGAGGCCACGGCATGGCAGCTCATGCGCTTTGCCGTCACGTCTCCCACCTTGGTCCACTGGTACGTCTCGCTGTTGAATTTATATGCAGAGCAGGCGGAGAACTCGGTATCTCCCCCCATAATAAAAATCTGGTTGCCCAGCACAGCTGCCGCCGTGTAACGCCAGGGCTGGGGACAGGTGGCTGGGACCGTCCACCTGTTTTCACACTGATCGTAACACTGAACTTTGGGGAGCTTGTCATGACTGACGCTGGTACCCCCAAAAGCAAACAGCTTGAGCTTGGCGCTCACCACTGCGGCGTTGCTGACCCCTTCTCGGAGGGGAGCCACCATGGTCCATTTGTTGGTTGTGGGGTCGTAATGTTCCACTTGCTTCAGAGAGACTGAGGGGGAGGCTGGGAGGCAGCCAGTGGCGGCAGTGTGCCCCCCAACCACATACAGGCAGTGCTTGAGCTCAGCAGAGCCGTGGCCAAACCTGGCCACCAGCATGGGGGCCGCCTTGGACCACTCCTCATGCAGGGTATCATATACCCAGACGTCTTTCGAGACCCCGTTCTCAGACCCTCGCCCCCCAGTAATGTATACTTTGCAGCCAATTGCACACGCACTGAATTCTTTTCTCGGGCTTGGGATGTCAGCCTTGGGAATGATCTCTTTGGCCTTCTGGTCGACCAGATAGAGTTTGTCACACATGAAAGTCTGTCCTCCCAAGAGGAAGAGGGCATGGCCAGTTTTCCGGGGCCGGGCACAGAGGCTGGTCACCACACCGTCGTTCTGCAGGATTTTCAGTTTGCACCTGATGGCCTCTTCCACGATCTCCTTGCTCTTCCTCTGCTTGGTGATGAGTTCTTCCATGGCCACGTTCTCCATGAGATAGATGGCCGGCAGCAGCGCCAGCCGCACCGTCTGCAACAGCTCTGGGAGGTAGCAGTAGCGCTTCTTTAGGTCGTAGCTGATCCAGTTAATTGCAGACTCATACACAAGTCTTTCGTCTTCGGTCTCCAGCTCTTCACTGGACAAGAGCTGCACTACCATGTCCTGGGGCAGCTGGAGGAAATCTTCGTTCTTCCTGATGGTCTGGAAGTTGCTGAGACACATCCGCCAGGAGAGCTCGTACAGCTTGGTGCACTGGTGCGCATCGGACAGCAGCAGCATGCCCAAGCAGTTGGTGGGGTGCAGGTTCTTTTCCAGGAACTCAGCACACGCATCCCGGATGTCTTGAAACTCCAGCATGTCGCCAGCTTCCAGGAGTGATTCTGCATTCTCTTCATTGATGATGACCCGGGAGGAGTAGGCATAGTCGAGGAGCAGCTCCAAGACTTCTGGGTGGATGGAATTGTCGAAGTTGACTTCACTGTCCTGGCTCTCTTTCAGGCCCCCGCTGAACATGGCTTCGAAGTAGCGGCTGCACGCAGCCAGCACTGCCCGGTGACAAGGGAAGGTCCTGTTGCCCGCGTGGAGAAGAACATCAGTGAAGAGGCGCTGCTGGCGTAACAGGTTCAGGTGAGTGAGGACACTGTCCGCGTAGGAGGACTTGTGGAACAGGTAGATGTTGATGGAGCCACTGCTGGCCCTGGACTTGCGGTTCTCGTGCACACTGACAGACATTGTTTCCACTCCTGGAAAAAACCACACACAACTACTGAACAGTGATGCTCCCAGTGTTCGGAACAGCCGAGCCAAAGCCACAATCGAAACCAGAAGACAAAAGACACCAGGGAACAGAATACTTCGCTGTGGGCCCCGCTGCCAACATTCTGAATAATGGATGGCCAGGCCTATCCAAAGCCAGAGACAGTTACCTATAAGGAAAGGCACTCACACTACTGTTGAGCTATGTGAACTATACGTTGTTGAGAAAAAAAAAAAGTCACTGCTCAAGAGCAGGTTCATCTTGGAAAACCTGATTGCCAACTTTCAGGATGTTGAAGTTCCTGAGAATGTAAGTCAGCAAAAGCCAAGAGGATCAAGGTCTCATTCTCACAGGTCCCTGCCCTGGTCCAGCTGATTCAGGGTTGGTCACTTGCAATGCCAGGCCTCCAGCTCTCGTAACGCCACGATGGGCACAAGTTTTAATGCCCAACATAAAGCCATGTGTAAGACAAATACCTACTAATTAATTCCATTAAGAATTCCTTTGGTAATATCCACTGTCTTTACCAAAGTGTAGGTACAGTAAATGGGAAATGTAACACTAAATCCACAGGTGTAAGCCAACTTCTGAAGTGACCAAACATTTACTTAATATTACAAATCATTTCTAACCAGACACCTCTACCACTTCAGTCCTAAAAGAGCCCCAATATAAACATGACCATATACTGATCAGCAAGCTATCCTGGAAACACTGAATAGACTCTGGCCTCACTTACCACCCACCTTTTCTGCTCTGGCCAGCTTCCAAAATGGGGATTTGTGCCCAGAAAAGAAAGACTAGTTTGAGTAGCAAACTCAGGAGTTCCGTTGTTCTGTTCTCCCTGCTTTAAATCAATTCTTAGAAAACTAGCTGCAAGAACAAAGGGTGTATCCACTGCTCTCTCTCGATTACACAGGGATCAATCACCAGGACCATCCCTGGGTGCCTCCAAATGCTGGCACCTGCATATAGGGAGATCAGAATGCAAATGTTACTTTATCTAAATCAAAACACACATACACATGTGTGTGTATATGTGTGTTGCCAGCCATTGTTAACTTAGGGTCACTCTAGAATTTATTTGCCGACTACAGTGCTTTCCTCAGTATCTAAATGGGAATTATAGCAGAACCGAATCGACTCTTTGGCGTTCCTCAGTAATCAAAGTGTAGGCTAAAGTTACAGGACATGCCTATCACCTATCTTCAAAAATTGAATTATCTTCTTCTTTTTTAACCCTACCCTTCTGTTAAGTCAAAGGAATAAAGGCTTCAAGAACCCGCCTGTCAGAGGATTCGTAGGGAAGCTGTTTATTCCAGGACGGTGAACTGCATCGATACAGTATCTGTTCCAAAGTAAGAACAGCCAGTCCTTACCAGCCTTGTTTCCTTCAACCTGACCAGCGGAGGCAAGGCAGGCACAGAGAACAACAGAGGCAGGTGCCTTTGACACACCCGGTCTATACTATTAGGAGTTGCAACTTGTTTTCTTTTATTTTAGGCATGTAACTTTTCATCATGAGTAAACATGATTTACTGGAGAAGAAAATAAACAAGAGTCCTAGGGCTCTGGTGTTAAGACTTTAGGAAGCACCCATCAGTCTCCACAGTGACCTGAGCTGTGACAAATGGTGAAGAGGCCAGCATCACCCCCACCTCAAGCTAAGCCTCTAAGGTCTAGTCCAGGTTACCCAAGGCCCAATGCTCCAAAGAGCAACCGACAGGACCCTATGTAAATGCACCAGGTTCTCCAATGTTCAAACCTGAATTAGCATCCCTGCTGTTCAACTGCTGTAGTCATCATGTGCGTGAGCACATTCAACCTTAAGTACTTTGAAGAAGAGTTTTAGCCTAAACCTCAAAAAATGGTATAAATACTCTTATGCCTTATATAGAAACTTGCAAGAATTCCAAATGCGTAGCTATGCTTTTTAACTTTTTTAACTAATGCTTCCAAAGCAATCTCAAAAGCTGCCTCCCTTGGATGGACCTAGAGATTATCATACAAAGTAAGTCAGATAAAGACAAATGTCATATCATATTGCTTAATGGAAAACCTTTCTTAAAAAAGATAGAAATGAACTTATTTACAAAACAGAAATAGACACATAGAAAACAAACTTACAGTTACCAAGGGAAAGGAGGAATAAATTAGGAGTTTAGGATTAAAATACACACACTACTATAGACAGCCAACAAGGACCTACTGTATAGCATATATACTCAATGTCCTGCAATAGCCTATAATGGAAAAGAATTCATAAACGTGTGTGTATTCTGAACACTTTGCTGTATACCTGAAACTAACAACATTGTAAATCAACTGTATTTCAATTAAAAAAAAAAAAAAAGCTGCCTTCTTTCTGGCTGAGAGTGAATGCAGCTGACAGAAGAATGAGGCTCTTGCACAAGGTACAGAAGCACCAGAGTGCCTGCAGATTGAGCTGGAATCACACCCACCAGGCCCAGAAGGCATTTCCCTGAGCAGTGTAAAACAACACTCAGAGCCAGGCTTACACTTAACATAACAGTTTAGAAGACTGTGGGATATAGGATCTGCATCTCTTTACAGCCTGTGTTTATGCTCCTGGATTTCCCAAGTAGGTTCAAAAGCCAGCAGAAGAGCCTAGTCTGTCATCTTGGACGCCACCCAAATGGAGAAGTGTGTCACAGTCAAAATCCAACAATCTTGCAGGAATATTTGATTAAAAGGTACACTTGAAGACCCAAGGGAGACAACTTGCCTTTTGGTTTAAAAATATGCAAACATGAAAACATCAGCAGAAACCATGTGTACAGCCTCTAAACACACCTTCAACACAGAATGAATCATCCTTCTGGCATTTTTTAAGCCCCCAGAGAAATAATATTTGCATGCCAAGTAAGTGGCCAAAAAACGCACACATATACTTAACCTGCCTCTACAAAGAAGAAGGGGAAAAGGGTTGCTATTACCAGAGAACATCAAAAGGAATTCTGGCTACAGTACCTTCAGTTCACTTAATGCTCTTTAACCAGGATCTCAGCCTCCAATACTTAGCAGCGCGTCACATTTCTTTAAGTTTTGAACCTGATCTCCAGGCCATCAAAGGAGAAACTAGGCAGATTTTCTCAGGCAATTTACATTATTGATAACAAAGGAACAACACTATAAAGAGACTGTTAACAAGAAAAGCATTTTACTATAGAGTCCTCTATAGCACTTGTAACGCTCTTTAACACACGGCCATGCCTGTGAGGGCGACACAAGTTCAGTGGTTCATCTCCACCCCGCCTACCAATTCCTATCCTTCGAAACTAAGCCTGTTAAAGCTAAACAACTTGAATGACAAAAACCTAATTTTTTAGAAAGCAGTTTTCATTCATTCCCCACAGACATCTGGCCGCAGTGAACACGCCCTCACTAGGGGTGTCTATGCGTGACCCGAGTGCCGCGTAGGGTGCAAGGGGCACAAACAATCCCGCGCGCTCGGCACGGCTCTTCCCACGGAGGGGAATGGGGCGGCGGGGGGCTGTCGATCGCATCCTGGCTGAGCTCCTCTCTCCCCAGCGGCTCGTCCGGGCGGCGGAGAGGAGGCCCCTCGGGCAGTGCCCGGCTCCAAGCGCTTGTCCTAGGAGCGCAGCCGCGGGCCGGGGTCTCCGCCCGAGAACAGTTCCCCACCGCCACCTAAGTCGGAGCTCCCGGCTCCGCGGTGCGCGCCCGCGCGCACACACACACACAAACACACGCATACTAGGCAGCCCCTGAAACCCGCGGCGCCCGCAACAGGTCCGCGGCGGTGGCGAAGACTTACAGCAGTGGCGGCCGGCCACAGTGCACAACCAGTTAGTTGGGTCTGGCCTCGGTAACCCGGCGGGGAGGCGACGGAGCAGACGTCTCAGCCCCAGGGAGCAACAGCGACTGCCCTGGCGAAAGGAGCGCGCATGGGGCTCCGGCTCGCTGGCTGGTTACCGCGGGCTGATCGCCGCGGTCTCACGATTCCCAGGTCAAGGACTCTGGGCCTGCCACCCGCGGAGCAGCTCCCGGAGGGCGCTCGGGAGGGAAGAGCGAGCCAGCGGCCGCAGGCGCCGCGGAAGGAGGCGGGCTGAACGCTCGGGGGTGGGAGCTGGAAAGAGCCGTGCGCGCCGGCGGCCGCCTGGCGTCTCCACTCGGTCTCTGCAGCGCCTCAGCCGCGCCGCCTCCTCTCCGGCTGCCCGAGCAGTCAGCGCCCAGCAGCCCAGCGCCCGGCTATAAGCGGCGAGACGGGGAGGGGAGGGAGGGGAGGAGAGGGGAGGGGAGAGGGCGCGTAGGCAAAAAGTGACACCAGGGGAGGGAGGGAGGAAGCGCGTGAAAGCGGCCGGCGGAGGAGGAGGAGGAGGAAGGGGAGGAGAGCGTGTCGGGGGAGTTAATCGAGAGAGGAAGCGGGGGAGGGGGCTGTGGCAAGTAGAGAGAGACAAAGCGGATGCGAAATCTCAGCGACGAGCAGCTGCAACCTTCGGGAATCGCGAGTAAAACAAGTTTTCCTGGGTAGCTGTGTCTGCGTCTTGAGCAGAGTCCGGTGCTGAGGGACCTTTCTGGGGTGGGTGGGGACAGCGCGGCCCCCCAGGTGTGCTCTCTGCGTTGCGGGAGCCGACGTGAGGCTCGGCAAAGAGAGACAAGGGGCGAGACGGGTGTTCGTGGTTCGCGCCCTGGGCGCACACAGCCTGCCCGCTGGGCGAGATACCTGGAAAGAGGACAGTGGCGAGGTATGAACACAATTTTGGACACTGTAGGAACTCCGCAGGTTGGGCAAAGCCAGGCTGTAGGGCTTCTCTGTAGGGCACGGGACCAGAAGGACTCGAGCCCCGAGCGCTTCCTGCCCCCACGTACTCCCCCCCCTAGCCCACCCCACCCACCGCGGGTGCGGCACCCGGGCCGGAATCTGCCCCACGCCGCCCTGGGCAGCAGCAGCCGGGCGCTGTCCGGCGGAGCGCGCACCACGTGCTTTGCAGCCAATCGCCGTGGCCGCTTCATTCAAAACGAACTGCTCCAAGGAGTGGCCACGCCGCCACCTCTCCGTAGTGATAAACCTTTAATCGCCCCCTCAGACCCGGCCCTTTCCTGTCTTTTATCTCCAGGTTGTGTTAGGTAGGAGTTCAGCAGAGAAATGGTTCAGCCCATACACGTTTGAAGCGCCGCGTGCCACGAAAAGGAAAAGTGATCAGAAAATCTCGAACGGCAATCACTATTTATGAAACCCATTTTTGATCTTTGTACCAAGGGCTTATCTTTCCACTGGGAGCTGAAATGCCTGTTTTTCTTTTTATTGGCCATTTGGAATAAAGTATATGAATGAACTGTAGAGATTACCGGTCCAGCCCCCCGCCCTTTTTTTTACGGATTGGGAATCTGAGGCCCAGGGAGATCTGAAGTGAACTGTCCAGCTCGAAGGCACACGGCTACTTGCAATGGCTAGAATGGAGATCCTCACTTCCCAGCTTTCTTTTAAATATTAGACGCAGAAATGGTTTAACAGGCAGAGGAGGCTACCCCCGGCGCGCCCAGAATCCAGAGACTAGAAATCAAGGCCCTCTAGGTCCTTTAACCCCACTTTCCTATAACCACGATCCCTCCAGGTATTCGCGCTGAGAAATTTCGCTCCTTGCAAACAAAGGAAGACAGTGCCCTCTGAAGTCCTTTGTTCGCATTAACTCGTCAGCTTCACCACGAGCCTTTACAGATCTGCTTCATATTTTAACTTATTATGCAGAGTCGCGGCTCCAGACGGCTCCACAAAGCCAGAGAGGCCAGATCGGTTACCGGTCAGACCTACGTGCAGGGGGTCTACCAGCTGCAAGGTAAAGAGACCGGGTATGTTGCGAGCCGACCCCTGGTTCCTAAAGATGTGGATAAAAATCAGCGAAGACAGAGGAAGGCCGCAGATATTGGAGATAGGTGCTGAAAAGCCGAGAGGTAAACGTGTTGTTGCACAGATGTCTTTTAAAAAAACATGTTTTCTTAGCCTGCGGCAAGGTGTGGGGGAAGGTAATCAGTGCAGCCTCTGGAGGCACCTCCTCCTAGCGCTTTATCTCTCTGGACTGCGGGTCAAAAACAAGCAGGTTGGTTCTGAAGACCAAATGTTAATAATATCTGCCCTGGAAGGTGGGACTGGGGTGGGGGCTGGTATTCTGTGTAAGAGATTATATACTTTTTCTCATTAAAGAGAAGTATTTCCTTCTTATTTCAGTTACTTACCAAATCTACTGGGACCTGTACCTAGATGACCCTGCCTAGGAATAACACATGTCCTCAGTTCATTTCGTTGGCTGGAGATTTTGCCACAGGAAGCCGCTGAGCTAAGAACAGGCCATCTGTTTCTGTTGCGTCTTTACCACTCAGAAAATGCAGAGTGTCCTTAAACAGGGGGTGGGGGGACAGCAGAGTTTACATGTCTTTGCAAATAGCTCAGCAGGCAGGACTGAGAAAAGAGAGAACTCCATCCGGCCATTCTGTCATCCACCCATGTGGTTTTCCTGTATCTTTTCTACCTAACGTGGCCACCTTTCTACACTTGAAGAAAAGAGAAGGGGAAAAAAAGTTGTGGTCTGGAAAATCTTGAACGTATTTAGTGACTGTATACATTCACTTCATCTGCCTTAGGGAGATAAGCAGCATGGAGGAAGGGAAAAGAAATTACTTATTCTATAGGTTATAAAAACTGGAAGACAAATGACCTACAAACCGTACCCTGGTTTGCTTGAGCCGATGCATGATAAGTTTTCAGGCCTATAGGCAGTTTCTAATGTTTACTTCACAGCTGAAAGTGATTTGGCAATTTAGGATCACAGCCATTCAAACTGTTATTCCTCCAGCGTCTCTCAGCCAATCCTAAAGGTAGTTCTTATCACTTCACTTACTGGAAGAAAAGATGAGCAAGTCTTGTATTTATACAGGAAGAACTCTCTAGATAGACTTGTGATCAAACCGGATGATACAGGCTTCGGAGATATAAGTCATAAACATCTTGGGAAACTCTACAGACTTCCCTGTGGTACAATGGCCACCACCTCCCTCAAGATGTTAGGCCGGTCCCCTGGGCCCCTGGGAGCTGGTCTTCGCCTCTGCCTTGTGACACCAAACCAAGGTCTCGTTTTTAATGCTATTAGGAAGCTGTGCCAAGGCTTTGGCCTTGTTATCTCCCTTAACAATGTTATTTTGTTAGGCTGCAAAATAAGCAGCATGGGGTTAAATGTATTAGCTGCCTTCAAACCTAATTTATCTTCATTCCATCCTAATTTACACTTGGGCTGAATTAATGAGAATGATTTAATTAACACCCTGCGACCATAGTACCAGGAACAGGACAGCTCGGGGGATTAGACCAAGCAGTGGGCTAAGCAGCTGCCATCCTGCCTCCTGCGGTCCCCTGAAAGCCCCACCCGCCTTTCAGGCACACTGCAGGCCCGTCTTCCAAAAGTGCCCTCTTTGTTCTTCGCTCCTCTTTTGGAGTGTGTGAAAGGAGGATGGCATGGCTTTCCTTCCTCGTGTGGTTTGTGAGACAGGCTTGTGAAGTCAGTGTGGCCTGGGGCCCTGACAGAGGTTTGTGCTCTTCCTCCCCGAGTGTCAGATTCTCTCTGGAAGTGAACACCCAGCCGGAGGTGACATGCTACACCTCCCAGCCCTCCCCTGGCCCATCGTGGGTCACGTGAGCGCAGGCATGCATGTGTCCTGGGCTCAGCACCTGTGGGAGCAAAGAGAGGGCAGGAGGATGGGCCGGGAGAGAAGCTGAGCTGGGATGCAGCCTCGGTCAGAAATGACGCCGTGGAGCTGTCCCCAGGCAAGCTGAGAAGGCCAGGCTGTAGACGGCTGTATTGCCAGTTGCTGAAGGCAGGCTGCCCAGGAGAGGGGCCGTGGCACGCTCATGCTCATGTTCCCCAGAGGCCGTTCTGAGGGCTAGGGTAGCACCCCCAGGGCCAGGCAAGACGTCCTTCATTCTCCAAGGAGATTCTGAGGCGCTCAGTGCAGTGCCTGCTTTGACTGTTCACCCTCACACACAGACACAAGCCTACAAACCTACAGAAGTGAGGCTTCAGTTCCTACCAGCAATACTCTTTAATAAAAGGGAGAATTTTTTTTTGACTATTGATTAGAAAGCCAAGCATAGGAAAAAAGTAAAGTAATCAATGCAAGAAGTCATCAGCATTGTTCAAGGCAGTTATTTGTCTCTCTGGGAAGAAACAAGAGGTCTAAACTGATAGTTGTCTAAATTTTGGTTTACCACCTGCTGCATTTATATCTCTTTAACTGTATTTGTGTTAAACATGTCATGATAAACTTTGAGAGTATTCTTAGAATTGGATCCAAATTGGCATGGTCATATCATAAGTTTTTACTTGTTTCCTAAAAGCTTCTGTTGGAGAAGAAATGGCAACCCACTCCTGTATTCTTGCCCAGAGAACTCCATGGACAGAGGAGCCTGGTGGGCTGCAGTCCATGGGGTCATGAAGAGTTGGACACGACTGATGTGACTTTAGCACGCGAGGCCATTGTATGTGTGACTACTTTACATGTATTTTGTGAATTAAGTTGGATTATAGTGTGACTTTTTAGTTTCCAATTCCAATTGCTCGTTGCTGCTGTGTAGGAATACAGGGGACTTGTGTATAATGATGTCTAACGGAAAGTCGTGTGACTTTTCAGCGCTGAGCACCACCATGGGACTGCACGCCTCTCTTCAGGGTTAGAGCTGGGGAATTCATTCTTTCTATGAGACTGTTGCTTTCCACACCCCCAAGTGACATGGCAAGCGGTACTTTATTGACTGCTTACGGGGCTGCAGAGGGACGCATTTGAGGCACTTTTGCTTGGTATTTCTCCGTAAGCTCCCGGTCATTAGTAAATCAAGCCATTCAGACTTGTTACTTCTATTGCAGGGCCGTTTAAAACAAAGATCTTCACAACCTGTGGTGGGTTATTGATTTTAGGGTCAAGCTTTTAAAGCTGCATTTATTATTTTCTCTCTGATCACAAAAGCACTATATGGTAGAAGGTTGGGGAAAAAAACAGAAAAGTAAAAAATTAGAGATAATGACACTTAGCATTTAAATCCTAGTCTTTCTGTATCCACATGGTATTTTATTTTTGGCAGTTAATTGGTTAAGGCAGAGACTCTGGAACCAAGCTGGAATTCCTGCTTTGACATTTACTAGCGAGGTGTTTGGAGGCCAAGTATTGTAATACCTGGGTGCCTTAGCTTCCCAGGTTGCAGTATGAGCTAATAACCGTACCTGGCTCAGAGGGTTGTTTGGCTCCTTAATAAATTAGCATATGTAAAGTGAGTAAAACAGAGCCCGGCTAGTGGTAAGTGCTATATAATGGCTCCTTTTATGATTCTGTAGTAAAGTGTTTGAGAATGATATTCCTACAACCCCATAGTTTTTTCCTAGGAATTCTCCTAATAAAGATTTGAATCCTTATCAAAGCTGCTATTAATATTTCTACAACCTGCCCAATAGCACTGGACTAAAGGACATTTCCAGTCTTGAATTAATTTATTAATACATATGATTTTGGAGTGTTTATCTGAGGCTGTGCTTCTCTCAAACCCAACTTGTACAAGAAACACTCAAATTCATGGGAGTCACCGCTGCTTCCTTCCACCTCTTACTGACACTTTCTTCTTTTTGTCCTGATTGTTCTTCTGTTGGTGATGGAGAAACAATTCTTCACCTTCCATCATCTTAAAAACTAAGCAGATGAAAGGGGAAAGTATTTAAGAAATCATATTTTTTTAAAAGCAGTATTTAGAAGGCAGCAGGCCAAAAACAGTGCATAAATGAATCACAGCCCTGCTTCTTCCTGCCCTGAGGTTCTGGTAGAGGACCCTAGGTAAAAGCTCACTCCTATCTGTCAGAATCACACCAGGACCTCTGCAGGGTGAGGCCTTTCACAGCCCAGGGGCATCTGAAACCATTTTCCTTTGCTTCTCCATAATTTTTGAGTGTCCCAAGGCCCCTGGATCTAAACTCTTAATTTGTCCTAAGTAATTACATTGAAGAATTAACCGTTGTTCCAAGCAGTGAAAATGAAGGTTTTCTTTGGCCTATAGGCTTTGCTACAGAGCAAGATGCCAGGTCTGAGCATGTCTGGGCATGAAAAAGGGGCCAGAAGAAGGGACTTTTGTGGTCCATGACCTCCTACCTTTGAATGAACGAATAGTAAGAGGATTTTATGGCACACTGTGAGCACACACTTGACTCAGACCCGAGTCTGAAATCAGGAAGCTACAAGTCAGAATAAAAAAAAGAATGAGCAAGAAGAGAGAGATGCTGGTGAGTGTGTTGTCTTTAAGTTCTTGTAACTGTTTCTTCTCGTGATTTTGAAAATACAGCCTGAACAAGGATATACTCAGCTATTAAAAAGAATGCATTTGAATCAGTTCTAATGAGGTGGATGAAACTGGAGCCTATTATACAGAGTGAAGTAAGTCAGAAAGAAAAGCACCAATACAGTATATTAACGCATATATATGGAATTTAGAAAGATGGTAACAATGACCCTATATGCAAAACAGCAAAAGAGACACAGATGTAAAGAACAGATTTTTGGACTCTGTGGGAGAAGGTGAGGGTGATTTGAGGATGATTTGAGAGAATAGCATTGAAACATGTATATTATCATATGTGAAACAGATCGCCAGTCCAGGTTCGATGCATGAGACAGTACTTGGGGCTGGTGCACTAGGATGACCCTGAGGGATGGGATGGGGAGGGAGGTGGGAGGGGGGTTCAGGATGGGGGACACATGTACAGCCATGGCTGATTCATGTCAATGTATGACAAAAACTACCACAATATTGTAAAGTAAGTAACCTCCAATTAAGATAAATTAAAAAAAGTAAATAAAGTCACAAGATTCCCCTAGAAACATAAATCACTTTTGAAAACAGTCCTAAAATCCTAAATAAAGTTGGAAGACTTGCTATTTCTTGATCTGAAGATATTTGGAAATACTGTAATATCAGGAAGAAATGAAGACTTTAAAAAAAGTATATATATTCAAGTAGTCCTAAATCAGTTTTCTTATCTGCAATTATCTGAAAAGTTGTGGTTTTATTCATTCATTTGTCCACTCATTCAGTCATTCATCCAGCCAGTGTTTACTTACAGGCATCATATTGATACTTAAAGCTGGGGAGGTCCTCAGTTCCATTTTATCTAGCCTTCTACTGTGATTTTACACTGCATAGGCTTGGCTTGCCATCAATGTCCTCGTATTTGCATTTCGAATGTGTCTCTTCCCCAAGCTGACACCACAGAAAAAGTCATATAAAGAAACTTGAAAGAAATAAGCAGGAAAGAACATAAACACAGGCAGAAAAGGAGCTCAATTTCTGTCACCCTGATTGCTGTTGGTTTAGAAGAAAACCAAGAGAAGGCAGAGCGCCTGGGCTGTGAACTGGTGGTCTTCAATTGCCATTTTTCACCCAAGGATTATAAATAAAGCCTTTATTGCCTCATTAAAAACTGGCCTATTAAAAATGGTTAAGTGGCTCAGAATGCATGGGAAACCTCAAGGCAGGAGGTGAGAGGCAACGTTGCACCTCCTTAATTTTCACAGGGGCTTCTGTTTTCAAGAGGCTCTGAGTTTTGCCACAATGCAAGGAAACATCTCGGGTCCCCAGAACTGTGCATCAGTTTCTTCTGCACCTTTTGTGGGTCACTTGCCCCAAATCAGCAGGAACAGCAAGTTACACTCTGATGTTTCTGACTGATGGTGTTCCAGGCAGATTCTCGATCAGTTTCATCAACATAAATTTTCTCTGTCTCACTTGTGTATTTTAACTTTGTATTTTGTATCGAAGCATAGCTGATTAACAATGTTGTGATAGTTTCAGGTGGACAGCGAAAGGCCTCAGGCATACATATACATGGATCCATTCTTCCCCAGACTCCCTTTCCACCCAGTCTGCCACATAACACTGAGCAGAGTTCCCTGTGCTGCACAGTAGGTCCTTGTTGGTTATCTGTTACAAACTAGTCACTGGTATATTTTTAAAATGCCATATACAATGTTGCATAAGTTTAAAAAGTTAAAACTTTAAGAATTATCTCAATATTTTCTGTATATATTTTTCTGCTACCGACAAAAGTTGTTGTTTTTTTTCCCCCTTCCTGGTTATATAAGAAAGGAAACTGTCATCCTGAACAAAGCCACCAATGGGACACTGCAGTGCAGGACAGAGCAGTGGTGGGGGGTGGGGTGGGGGGGAAGCCCACAGTGCGGAACTGGGATGAAGCAACAGTGCCCTCTTCTGACTACAATGAGGAATCACACAAAATTCAAGATGCTCGGACCCTAGAGATCTGCTTTAGGACGCCGTGCCGCTGGGTAACAATAGTGCACTGTGTACTTGAAATTTTGCCAAGCGGGTAGGTCTTATATTGTGTTCTTATCACAAAATTTTAATAATAAAGAGGACAAGAGGAAACTTGGAGGTGATAGATATGTTCATGGCTTAGATTGCCGTGATGGTTTCACGGATATAGACTTACTCCCAGATTCATCAAGTTGTATATGTTAAAAATGTACAGCTTTTTGGAACATATTTGAGTCAGTTCTAATGAAGTGGATGAACCTAGAGCCTATTATACAGGGTGAAATAAATCAGAAAGAGAAAAACAAATACCGAATATTAACACATACATATGGAATCTAGAAAGACAGTACTAATGAACCTATTTACTGGGCAGCAGTGAAGAGGCAGACATAGAGAACAGACTTATGGACACAGCTAGGGGAGGGAGGAAGGAGGAGAGATGGATGGAGAGAGAAGCATGGAAACATCTTCCCAACCCAGGGATCAAACTCAGGTCTCCTGCATTGCAGGCAGCTTCTTTACTAACTGAGCCACCAGGGATTTTGGAGTCCCCCCAAAAATAAAATCTGTCACTAATTCCAGTTCTTCCCCTTCTATTTCCCAGGTGACTTGAGGTAAAGAACCTGCCTGCCAATGCAAGAGACAGAAGAGATGTGGGTTCGATCCCTGGGTCAGGAAGATCCCCTGGAGAGGGCACGGCAATCCACTCCAGTATTCTTGCCTGGAAAATCCCATGGGCGGAAGACCCTGGCTTTAGCCCATAGTGTCGCAAAGAGTCAGACATGACTGAAGCAACTTGCACACATTGGCCATGAAGGGATGGGGCTGGATGCCATGATCTCAGTTTTTTGAATGCTGAGTTTTAAGCGAGCTTTTTCACTCTCCTCTTTCACCCTCATCAAGAGGCTTTTAGTTCCTCTTCACTTTCTGCCATTAGAGTGGTATTTTATCTTCAGTTCAGTTCAGTTGCTCAGTCGTGTCTTGACTCTGTGATCCCATGGACTGCAGCACGCCAGGCTTCCCTGTCCATCACCAACTCCTGGAGCCTACTCAAACTCATGTCCATTGCGTCAGTGATACCATCCAACCATCTCATCCTCTGTCATCCCCTTCTCCTCCCTCCCTCAATCTTTCCCAGCATCGGGGTCTTTTCCAATGAGTCTGTTCTTCGCATCAGGTGGCCAAAGTACTGGAGTTTGAGCTTCAGCATCAGTCCTTCCAACAAATATTCAGGACTGATTTCCTTTAGGATGGACTGGTTGGATCTCCTTGTAGTCCAAGGGACTCTCAAGAGTCTTCTCTAACACCACAGTTCAAAAGCATCAGTTTTTCAGCACTTAGCTTTCTTTATAGTCCAACTCTCACATCCATTCATGACTACTGGAAAAACCATAGCTTTGACTAGATAGACCTTTGTTGGTAAAGTAATATCTCTGTTTTTTAACATGCTGTCTAGGTTGGTCATAGCTTTTCTTCCAAGGAGCAAGCATCTTTTAATATCATGGCTGCAGTCACCATCTGCAGTGATTTTGGAGCCCAAAAAATAAAGTCTCTCACTGTTTCCATTGTTTCCCCATCTATTTCCCATGAAGTGATGGGACCAGATGCCATGATCTTAGTTTTCTGAATGTTGAGTTTTAAGCCAACTTTCACTCTCCTCTTTCACTTTCATCAAGAGGCTCTTTAGTTATCTTTCTGCCATAAGGGTGGTGTCATCTGCGTATCTGAGGTTATTGATATTTCTCCTAGTGATCTTGATTCCAGCTTATGCTTCATCCAGCCCAGTACTTGGCATGACGTACTCTGCAGGGTGACAATATACAGCCTTGATGTACTCCTTTCCCGACTTGGAACCAGTCTATTGTTCTGTGTCCAGTTCTAACTGTTGCTTCTTGACCTACATACAGATTTTTCAGGAGGCAGGTAAGGTGGTGGTCTGATAGTCCCATCTCCTGAAGAATTTTCCACAGTTTGTTGTGATCCACACAGTCAAAGGCTTTGGCATAGTCAATAAAGCAGAAGTAGATGTTTTTCTGGAACTCTTGCTTTTTCAGTGATCCCACGGATATTGGCAATTTGATCTCTGGTTCCTCTGCCTTTTCTAAATCCAGCTTGAACATCTGGAAGTTCACAGTTCACGTACTGTTGAAGCCTGGCTTGGAGAATTTTGAGCATTACTTTGCTAGCATGTGAGAGAGTGCAATTTTTCAGTTAGGTTAAGCATTCTTTGGCATTGCCTTTCTTTGGGATTGGAATGAAAACTGCCCTTTTCCAGGCCTGTGGCCACTGCTAGTTTTTTTCCGGATTTGCTGGCGTATTGAGTGCAGCACTTTCACAGCATCATCTTTCAGGATTTGGAATAGCTCAACTGGAATTCCATCACCTCCACTAGCTTTGTTTGTAGTGATGCTTCCTAAGGCCCACTTTGACTTTGCATTCCAGAATGTCTGGCTCTAGGTGAGTGATCACACCACTGTGATTATCTGGGTCATGAAGATCATTTTTTATAGTTCTTCTGTGTATTCTTGCCATCTCTTCTTAATATCTTCTGCTTCTTGTGCTAAAGACTACACACACCCATCTTATTTAATCCCTGCAATGACCCTAAGAGACTGAAGGTCTCCAGAACCCAAGGTGGGTTTCATCCCAGTAGAGTTGTGTTCCTAACCACTGACCCACCCTGCCTCTTCTACTCTCCTAATTAGCTTGGGCCCCTGCTTTTCCATCCCCTGGAAGGCCAGATTTGGACCCCTGGTATATATACTTGAATTTACAAGAGAAGGAAAAGAAGTGACTTGTTTGGTTTTCTTTGCTTCACTTTGACAGGTCTGATAAGGATGTGACAAATGAAAAGCTAGAATCAACTGACTAAAATTACATTTTTTTCAATTATTCATTTTTACACTTTATCTATAGTCGATTAAACATGTTATCAGATCATTCATTCTGGCACACTATACCCACCAGAAATTGGTACATCAATTCACAAGCAAAATAATGTCCTAATCAAATTGCTTTTTAAAATGTAACTCAGACATAGTCTCTTAACTATGGAGTGAAGCACTCTTTCTCCAAGTGTGTATATTAAGTGGCTTCAGTCGTGTCTTACTCTTCGCGATCCTATGGGCTGAAGCCTGCCAGGCTCCTCAGTCCATGGAATTCTTCAGGCAAGAATACCGGAGTGAATTGCCATGCCCTCCTCTGGGGGATCTTCCAAACCCAGGGATCAAACCCGAGTCTCTTATGTCTCATGCATTGGCAGGCAGGTTTTTTACCTCTAGTGCCTTGACACCATATATTAAGGGTCACATACCTGTCCACTTCAATGTCTAAAATCCAAATGTCTGGTGGAGTTCTGCATGTCCTCCTGGAACGATCTGGAGAAAACATGCGGTGGAAAATAAAGGATGCTCCAAACTGCTCGGCTATATCCAGCAACAGTGAAATTGTGGTTAAAAACCTAGGATACATAGGTTATACTAAAGTTTGAAATCTTCATATTGGACAGTGGTTTACAGATGGAAGGCTTCCCTTGTAGCTCGGTTGGTAAAGAATCTGCCTGCATTGCAGGAGACCTGAGTTTGATTCCTGGGTTGGGAAGTTCCCCTGGAGAAGGACATGGCAAAAGATGCTGTCAGTGAGGAGGCATGGATCCTCTGTTAGAATGTGATGGTGCTTGTCACTCCCTGAAGAAGCCAAACACAATAAAACCTCAATTGTCCAGAAGCCAAATCACTAGAATGATTAACAAAACATTTTCCTATACTGAACTTCTAGAAGAAAGATGGTGAACACAAGAAAATATGTCCGTGTTGGAGCCAAACACAATAAAACCTCAATTGTCCAGAAGCCAAATCACTAGAATGATTAATAAAACATTTTCCTATACTGAACTTCTAGAAGAAAGATGGTGAACACAAGAAAATATGTCCGTGTTGGAGCTTTTATTTATTTATTTTTTTTAAGGCAAGTAACATCTACCTAAGCAACAAATCAGTAAGAGAAATCTCAAATTGGGAAAGAAAGGTGAACAGTGTGAAGGCAATATTGACCGGCATGAGGAACGGCTGAGGGACAGCTGCCTCTGGGAGTGTGCGACGTTGCCCCCGGCTGCCTCTGCAGAGTGGGCTGCAGCTGGCGGGGTGAGGCCAGGGGGCTGCTGTCTTTCCTCTCGTCCTTCTCTGCGGGTTCTGCATCCACCTGCCTTTACTACTTTTGTTAATGTTGCTGCTGCTGCTGCTGCTGCTAAGTCACTTCAGTCGTGTCCGACTCTGTGCCACCCCATAGATGGCAGCCCACCAGGCTCCCCCATCCCTGGGATTCTCCAGGCAAGAACACTGGAGTGGGGTGCCATTTCCTTCTCCAATGCATGAAAGTGAAAAGTGAAAGCGAAGTCGCTCAGTCATGTCCAACTCTTCGAGACCCCAGGGACTGCAGCCTACCAGGCTCCTCCATCCGTGGGATTTTCCAGGCAAGAGTACTGGAGTGGGGTGCCATTGCCTTCTCCGTGGTTAATGTTAGGAATTTTTGAAAGTAAACAATAAAAATTAAAATGTTATTTATTTACTCCTTAAAGTTTTTTTTTTTTTTAATATGGACTGTTTTTAAGGTCGGCATTGACTTTATTGCAGTGTTCCCCCTGTTCTATGCCTTTGCCATTGGCCGCAAAGCACATGGGATCCCAGCTCTCTGACCAGGGATCAAGCCTGGACACCACCACCTCCACCACTACCCCTGCCTCTCCCAGCACGGGAAGGCGAAGTCCCAACCACTGGACCTCCAGGGAAGTTCCCAAAGTGTTATTAAAAACAAAAAATAGCTGCAGAAACCAACCTAGTGTTATAATTCTCCTTCAATTAAAAATAAGAAAGTTGGGCTTCCTGGTGTTCCCGTGGTTAAGAATCTGCCTTGCAGTGCAAAGGACACCAGTTAGATCCCTGGTCCAGGAAGATCCCACCTGCCGCGGGCACCACAGCTCCTGAGCCCACGCACCCTGAGAGCCCGGGCTCTGCAACGAGGGAAACCAGCACAATGAGAAGCCCGCCCACTGTGACAAAGCATAGACCCCGCTCTCTGAAACTAGAGAAACGAGAGAAGGCCCAAGTGCAGCAACAAACACCCACCACAGCCAGCAAATAAAATAAATAAATAAATCTCAAAACAAAAAAACCCCACACATCTCCCGCATCCAAAGTAAATAAACAAGAGGAAAAGAATATCCATTTATTATTTCACAGTGGGTCAGAAGTGCCAGCATAGAGTGGCTCCCTGTTTCCTCTGCTCAGAGGCTCCTGTGGCTGAAGTCCTGGTTCAGACAGCCTGAACTCTTATCAAGGGGCTCTGAGGAAGATTTTGTTTCCAAACTCATTTCAGGTTGTTCAAAGAATTCGGTTCCTTGAGGTTGTAGGACTGTGGTCTCCATTTCCTTGATTCATAAGCCTCTTCATCTTCAAGCTGATGATGGTGCATCAAATGCTTCTCCCAAACCTCTGTTTCCCTCTTCTGTCTGCCTTCTCTGCTTTTAACGGCTCATATCATTTCATTGGATCCACCTGAATAATACAAGATACCCTCCCTGTCTTAAGGCCATTAGTAACCTTGATTATATCTACAATGTCCCTTTTGCTACAGTTCAGTTCAGTTGCTCAGTCATGTCCAACTCTTTGCAACTCCATGGACTGCAGCACACCAGGCTTCCCTGTCCTTCACCAACTCCCAGAGCTTCTTAAATTCATGTCCATTGAGTTGGTAATGCCATCCAACCATCTCATCCTCTGTCATCCCCTTCTCCTCCCGCCTTCAATCTTTCCCAGCATCAGGGTCTTTTCCAATGAGTCTGTTCTTTGCATCAGGTGGCCAAAGTATTGGAGCCTCAGCATCAGTCCTTCCAATAAATATTCAGGACTGATTTCCTTTAGGATGGACTGGTTGGATCTCCTTGCAGTCCAAGGGACTCTCAAGAGTCTTCTCCGACACCACAATTCAAAAGCATCAGTTCTTTGGCGCTCAGCTTTCTTTATAGTCCAACTCTCACATCCATACATGACTGCCAGTGCCAGCCGGCAAAGTCGATCAGGTCCCGAGAACGTGTACGGCGGGGCTAAGAAAGAAACTAAAGTAAGAGACTACAAAGATGGGGTCGAGAGGTTCAGACACGTCTCTACGAAGGGACGCAGTCTGACACCGACTTTATTTAACATTTCATATTTATACAGAAAAGCGTGAGAAAGACAAGACAGTTGACATTTTTTTTTGGTTGGCCTCTACATCTTACAAACAGTCACAAGAAATCTTGAGAGCATGGGAATGGCTCCCTGTTATTATTTTTTACACCAGATAACATTTTTCTGTGTGTGAAAAGTTTATACAAAACTCCAGGTGTCTGTAATAAATAAGCGCCTAATCTCTGAGGTGGCGAGACAGAAAACTATGTTTGTAAACAAACCCTCAAAGACTGAAACAGCTCCCAGAGCTGTGTCCTTCAGACAAAAGACCCCGTTCTCACGGACAGCTCTCCACACATGACTACTAGGAAAACCATAGTCTGGACTAGACAGACCTTTGTTGGCAAAGTAATGCCTCTGCTTTTTAATATGCTGTCTAGGTTGTCTTTTGCTACACGATACAATATAACCATGAGCATTACAACAGAGGGCAGAGGTCCTGGGGGCCAAAATTCTGCCGGCTACACAAGCTTAAATATTGAGATTAAAATCAGCAGTTCTTGGAAATGGATGAAGGCACAATAATTATATTCTTCTTCCTTGACAGATGCGAGTGGAGAGAAGTTACAGCCCAATATCAGTTTAACAAGCTACTGTTCTTTGTCAGCCGGTATCATCAGATGCTCTGCAGGTCTGACCCATAACCATGAGTAATGGGAACTGGATGAGAGCAAGAGTGTCCTGACCTCTAGTCCCAGACCTGGAGTTTGTTAGAAACGAGACAACAGACCCAAATGAAATCACTTATGCTAAGCCTCACATCTCCAAACTGAGACTTAATTATAGTTCCAACTTTCCTGCAGATGGAATCTTAAACCAGTCAATCAGGAATGGCCTGATTAGCATTAGTTAGGTCATCGGCCTGATAGCCCTGTCATACCCTAAAGAAAAGTAACTTTGCAATAACCAACCTGCTTTTGGCCCTCTATAACTTGCTTGTCCTTGCTTCCTTCTGCCTGTAAGAATCTTCCATTCTGTACAGCTCCTTAGAGCTCCTTTCTTCTGTCTGCTAGCTTGGATGCTGCTCAATTCAATTCAATTTCTGCTCAGATAAACTCTTAAATTTTTTAATATACCTCAGATTATTTTTCAACAAGCTCCTTGAGCAAGTCAGTCCATCTCTTGAGGCCCTGGTTTTCTCAAGAAAATTTGTAAAAGGAAGGAATTGAACCAATAGTTTATTCTTTAAAAAAAATGCTATTTTTAATACAATATAGAGTCAAAATAGAAATGGCATCTTCTTTTTAAATGATAGAATGTTTGGACCATTTAAAATTATTTTCATAAAGCAATGCAAGATTCTCAGGTGTCAAATAAGAAGACCATTCATAGAGAACTGCAGTTTCTAGTGTTTTGTGCTTTATTATCCTCAAATGTCCTTGGCAAACTAGATATTCTAGTTGCTGCTGCTGTTCAGTTGCTAAGTCATGTCCGACTCTTTGCAATCCCATGGACTGTAGCACGCCAGGCTCCTCAGTCCATGGGATTTCCCAGGCAAGAATACAGGAGTGGGTTGCCGTTTCCTCCTCCAGGGATACAGCATTGGCAGGCGTCTCCTGCTTGGCAGGTGGATTCTTTACTGCTGAGTCACCTGGGAAGTCCAGATATTCTAGTTATTGGGACAATTTCCTGATGAGAAACTGAGTCCAGGAGAATAAACCCAGAATCACGGAGCTGTGAAGTGGTGGTGTTGCAGCCTGCACAGGGGCCCTTTCAGCCTCCACCAGACAACCTTTGTCTTTTCCTCATTGTGTGTCTGTCCCTAACCCAGTGCACAGTAGTAAAACAACTAATATTTTTAGAATGAACAAGTGAATTGTTTAACAAATGAATGACTCCCAACCATCTCATAATTCATAAAGAAATATCCAAAGTATGTTCATTGCTCTGTACTTGCTAAGCCAAGAAAGTCTAACAAAGCATTAAACATAGATGTCAACTTGGACTAAGCCCAGATGATTTACCTGATGTTATCTGGAAAACCCCATTTCCAGAATATTTTGCTTAATCAGAGTTTCACTGGATGCCTTAAGTAACAGGACCACATTCAGAGCCAATGAATTGGAGGAAGTTCCCCCAAATTTCCAAAGATGAACCATCATCAATATATGATAAATTGTTGTTGTTGCTATTGTTTAGTCACTAAGTCATCTCTGACTCTTGGCAACACCGTGGAATGCAGCATGCCAGCTTTCCCTTCACCATCTCCTAGAGCTTGCGCAAACTCACGTCCATTGAGTTGATGATGCCATCCAACCATCTCATCCTCTGTTGTCCCCTTCTCCTCCTGCCTTCAATCTTTCCCAGCATCAGGGTCTTTTCCAATGAGTTGGCTCTTTGCATCAGGTGGCCAAAGTATTGGAGCTTCAGCCTCAGCATCAGTCCTTCCAATGAATGTTCAGGGTTAATTTCCTTTAGGACTGACTGGTTGGATCTCCTTGCAGTCCAAGGGACTCTCAAGAGTCTTCTCCAACACCACAGTTCAAAAACATCAATTCTTCAGCGCTCAGACTTCTTTATGGTCCAACTCTCACATCCATACATGACTACTGGAAAAACTACAGCTTTCACCATATGGACCTTTGTCGGCAAAGTAATGTCTCTGCTATTTAACACACTGACTAGGTTTGTCATATCTTTCCTTTCAAGGAGCAAGCATCTTTTAATTTTATGACTGTAGTCACCACCTGCAGTGATTCTGGAGCCCAAGAAAATAAAGTCTGTCACTGTTTCCACTGTTTACCCATCTATTTGCCATGAAGTGATGGGACCAGATGCCATAATCTTAGTTTTTGAATGTCGAGTTTTAAGCCAGCTTTTCTACTCTCCAATGGATATTCAGGGTTGATTTCTTTTAGGATTGACCTTTGCAAATAACTTGAGTCTCCTTGGAAGTATGGACCATTCCAACTGTAAACTAAGCAACATCACTGTGCTTTTCCTCTCAAGATAAAAAAGTGTTAAATCACCCAAAGAGCCAGTCACCCAAAGGGGAGGTAATTTATTTCTGCTCCTTGGTGATTAATTGGTCTGTACTCCTTAGTGTAAGAAATGATAAGACTTAAGTAATGGAAAACCAGGGCATATCTCCCAGTGGGAAAGCCTCACAGTAAGTCATGCTTGTTAATTCTGACATGCCAGCACAAATCCTCCTGGCCTGTGGTCTGGTGGGTAAATCTATTCACCAGCTCTATGTAACACTACCTTTATGTCAGACAAACGAGGAATTCCCTTAAAAGTCTAACCCTAACTTATTTTGTTGGGTCTAGTACTTAAGTATGGAGTGAGTAGCCTGCACAGAAATTAAATTCAAGCTCACTTTGAAGTCCATCAGTTCAGTTCAGTTCAGTTGCTCAGTCTTGTCCGACTCTTTGCAACCCCATGAATTGCAGCATGCCAGGCCTCCCTGTCCATCACCAACTCCCGGAGTTCACTCAAACTCATGTCCATTGAGTCGGTGATACCATCCAACCATCTCATCCTCTATTGTCCCCTTCTCCTCCTGCCCCCAATCCCTCCCAGCATCAGGGTCTTTTCCAATGAGTCAACTCTTCCCATCAGGTGGCCAAAGTATGGAGTTTCAGCTTAAGCATCAGTCCCTCCAATGAACACCCAGGACTGATCTCCTTTAGGATGGACTGGTTGGCTCTCCTTGCAGTCCAAGGGACTCTCAAGAGTCTTTTCCAATACCACAGTTCAAAAGCATCAATTCTTCGGCGCTCAGCTTTCTTCACAGTCCAACTCTCACATCCATACATGACCACTGGGAAAACCATAGTCTGGACTAGACGGACCTTTGTTGGCAAAGTAATGTCTCTGCTTTTTAATATGCTGTCTAGGTTAGGTAATACAAAACACACAGATCATCTGTAAATTATAATTCATGCCCATTTATACTCACATCATGACTTACAGAGTGTTTTGAATGTTCTTAGTCATCCTGTGAGGTAAATACGATCATTATCCTTGTTTTGTTAATGAGGAGACAGGGAAACCAATGTAATTTAATTTGCCAGAAAGCCCAAAGTTAACAAATGGCAAATATCAGAGCCCAGACTTTTACTTTTTACTCAGAAGCTGAGTTCTTCCTAGTTTGTGCGCCTCCTGCTCAGAGAATCCACTTGGGTAGCCAGTAAGCAGCTCCTGAATACAGAGTGGCTTCTTACCTTCGTGTCCTTTCTCAGTCAATGGTAGGAAACAACATAGCAGCTGTCATGCTTGGGGACATTCTGCTCAAAGCTTTACATTGAAAGGGGTCCTTATACTTGGGTAGTAATTATGAACCTTAGGACACAAGCTTAGAAGTATAAGAAATGCAATTTTCTTTTTTTGTTTTTTTAATACTTTCTTTTTTTTTTAATGATCAAATAGCTAACTTTATTTTTTTTAATTGGAGGCTAATTACTTTACAATACTGTGGTAGTTTTTGCCATACATTGACATGAATCAGCCATGGGTGTACATCTGTTCCCCATCCTGAACCCCCCACCCACCTCCCTCCCCATCCCATCCCTCAGGGTCATCCCAGTGCACCAGCCCTGGGCACCCTGTCTCATGCATCGAACCTGGACTGGCAATCTGTTTCACATCTGATAATATACATGTTTCAATGCTATTCTCTCAAATCATCCCACCCTCACCTTCTCATACAGAGTCCAAAAGTCTGGTCTATACATCTGTGTCTCTTTTGCTGTCTCGCATATAGGGTCATCGTTACCATCTTTCTAAATTCCATATATATGTGTTAGTATACTGTATTGGTGTTTTTCTTTCTGACTTACTTCACTCTGTATAATAGGCTCCAGATTCATCCACCTCATCAGAACTGATTCAACTGTATTCTTTTTAATAGCTGAGTACTATTCCATTGTGGATACGCACCACAGCTTTCTTAGCCAGTCTGTGCCGCACCACACGTGGGCCCTGACCCGTGTGTTCCCCAATCAGGGATTGAACCCTTGCCCCTTGCATTGGAAGAACAGAATCTTAACCACTGGATGATCAAGGAAGTCCCAAATTTTCTTTTTCTAGGTGTTTTGGTGAAAATTTAATTTGAGTCATTGACCAAATTCCCTCCCTCACCACTCACCTTCCCACTTTTCCCCTAGAGCTGTGTCCAAGTTCCAAAGTGCTTTTTAAGGTCAAGAGTAGAGGCCCGTCTAGTCTCCTCCACCATCTGTCCATGGCAACAAGCCAAACAACCATCACCCCTTCTCCTCTTTATTAGGTGGTCTCAGAGTCACCCCAACTTCCCTGGCCCTCTCAGTTACCCTGTGTCATTTGCTGCCCTCATCACACCGGAAACCCTGGTCGGTTTATGTCTATGGCCCTTTCGACCCAAACTCACCACACAGCTCGCGTGCTCTGAGGTCCCGTCACAGCCCCAGGCCCGTCCCGTCAGCAGCAAGGGGGAGACGCCTTCTCAGGGAACCACCCACCTCTGTGCCAGTGACACTGTCTCTTTTGGTGTCAATTATTTTTACTATCTGCTTGTCTCAGGTCAGATTTGGTGAGGGAAATGGCAACCCACTGCAGTGTTCTTGCATGGAGAATCCCATGGACAGAGGAGCCTGGTGGGCCACAGTCCGTGGGGTCATGGAGAGTTGGACGCGACTGAAGGGACTAAGCATGCATTTTACTATCTACTTTGCCTTCCTGAAACATAATTTTTAGACAATACAGTCTATTAAGTTTCACTTCAAAAAACTCAATAACATTTCTTAACTCTAGTGTCAAGGAGAAACAAATGGAAAGTTATAATAAAATCATATGCACTTAAATATGTAAGTGCCCTAGCAGGACTACGCCAAATAACATCAAAAGGAGTCAGACAGCTGCCCACGTACACGGAGTCATGGTGAGTATATGGGTCTCCAGATGCAGCCTGAACCTGGGCCGTACCTTACCCATTCAAGTCCCATGACTCGCATTACATCAGCAACACGATTTAAAAACATGATGACCGACTCTTGCTAAAGTCCCAGACAAAACAAAGAGCTGTCTCTCAGTTTTCAAGTCGTCCCCTCCTAGATAATTTGACGGGTATTAAAACACCACAAAAGTGCTGTGTGTGTATGAGTAAAGCAGGTAACTTCCACCTCTGGCCAAAATGGAATCACAGGGACCATATTTACCTTCCACTTTTAAAACCAGACAAAGCATAAGAAACGAGGGCCCTCAAGACATTGCGTTATCGGGTGCTGAAGGCCAGACTTACAGGCCACGGTCCAACCTCAGAGCCACACCTCTGCCAGCAGGACCTGTAGGCCCTCTAGCTTTGCCTGAGTGAACAGACACACATTCACAGTTTACCAAGTGGGGTTTCCGTAGGGGTTGTGGTGATGTTGATGTTGTCAATGTTGATAATTTTGACTAAATGTGATACCTTTCAAGCCAGATAAAGTTCCTAGAATTCTGTCACGGTTGATTCACTTCGGTTAAACATCAGGGTGATTATGCGCTGCACTGGCCTGACAGGCATGAGCTGCACCATGTGCATGACTTAAGCCAAAATCCACCCATTAGCATTCATGGAGACCCTTTCATGTGTCTGGTTGTGGGGGTCTGAGGATACACCTCCAGAGAGCTCAGAGACCAGCAGGGGGGTTCTAGTCTAAGGCTTCTAAATCAGCCATATGGCCACCTCACGCTAAGCATCTCCGTTTCCTACACAACAAAAGATAAAGATGTCACGTGTCCTGTGGATGCCTGCCTGGGTGGCTCTGGGGGTACACGGCTAGCCTGCCCAGCTCTCTCCGGCTGAGGCGGCCTTCACTCCTTTTGCCCCACTTGGGCGTGTGCCTGGGGAGCCAGGTGTGGCCAGCTCACACTAGTGCCCAGTGTGAGGAGCCAGCACATCTTTGGAGTCTGGCCAGCTTAAAGCATCCACCCCAGGCATCAGCAGGTATAGCCCTTTCTATACTCTTCCTTTCTATAGTGTACTTTCTATGGAACCCTCGCACAGGCACTTTTCAGACTTTAATGTGTGTAAAAAATCACTTGAGGATGTTGTTCAACTGCAGACTCTGACTCAGAAGGTCTGGGTAGATGCAGAGATCCTGCTTCTCTTTTCGTTTTATTATTATTATTATTTTATTTTGACTGCCCTGGGTTTTTGTTATGGCTTGTGGGCTTCTCTTGTCATGGAACACAGATCATAGGGCACATGGGCTCAGTAGTTGCACAGAATGGGCTTAGTTGCCCCACGGCATGTGAGATCTTAGTTTCCTGACCAGGACTCGAGCCTGCATCCCCTGCATTGGCAGGTGGAGTCTCAACCACTGGACCACCAGGGAAGTCCCAGAGGTTCCACTCCCAGGTGACGTCTGTGATGCTGAGCTGCAGGACACACCTGCGCAGCGAGGCCTCGCTTGGCAGCATCACAGAAGCTGTCTGTAACCACAGAATCACACAGGGACATTTCCGTGAGTGATAGGAACCGCTCTTTGATCCTTGGGGCTGCAGCTCCTTGGACATGAGTTTAGCTTTCATTCCTTCGTTAAGGGGATGGACTCAAATAAATACATTGCATAGAATATACGGAGAATAACAGACTTTCTGGGGAAGTAAGGGACGGCTTCCAGAAGGAGGTGATTTCTGAGCTGCGTGTGTAAAGATAGACAGCAAAAGAGACACTGATGTATGGAACAGTCTTATGGACTCTGTGGGAGAGGGAGAGGGTGGGAAGATTTGGGAGAATGGCATTGAAACATGTAAAATATCATGTATGAAACGAGATGCCAGTCCAGGTTCAATGCACGATACTGGATGCTTGGGGCTAGTGCACTGGGACGACCCAGAGGGATGGTATGGGGAGGGAGGAGGGAGGAGGGTTCAGGATAGGGAGCACTTGTATACCTGTGATGGATTCATTTTGATATTTGGCAAAACTAATACAATTATGTAAAGTTTAAAAATAAAATTAAAAAAAAAAAAGACATTCAGCAAATGGAGAGGAGGTATAGGCATGGAGGGATGAGTCCCTGCAAGGCACCCGCAGCCACACCGAAAGGTTAAACTGTTTCTACACCGTGGAACATGTATTTTTGAGAGAGCACCCTGACTGCTGTGTAGGGTGTCAGCTAGAGATGAGAGGGGCCAGGGCCAGGGGGATAGCTCTGTCCAATGCAAAGGACAGAGAAGTCTGGACTAAGGAGAGAGAGCGAGGAAGCAGAAACCTGTGGATGCGGTACCTGCTGACTTTTACTGGGACCCTTTGGGGAGTGGGAGGCAGGGGGCGCAATTGTGCAGCTGCTGAAGCTGGGTGGAGCTGAATATCCAGGAGACAGACACCAGCCCTCTGACCTTGATTCCACGAGCACAGGAGCAGCGGTGGTGACTAGTCCTCCAGCGGGCGTGCAGGTGTGGTGAGACACTGGGAGATCACACGCAGTGGTTCAGGGTACCCTTTCCCATTTCAACAGTACCGAGTGTCTATTAACACGAGAACGTAAAATGATGTGCTTGCTTATGTCAGGCGCTAATGAGGACTGTGATAAGAGCATCAGTGTTATTTTAAGAATGTTCTAACCAATATGCAGATAAGTATGGGGATACTAGGAATGTTCTAACCAATATACAGATTAGTATGGGAATACTAACTCTTAAAGCGCTGAAACTTTTGTTGTTGTTAACTTTGGAGAGTTTCCGACATCTGACTGTTGATCTCTCAGCATCTGTAAGAGTCACCATTCATTATTATGTGGCAAAGCCAGTTAGAACTAGTCAGCAATCAGTCTTTATGCTAATTCACACAATTAGGTACTGTACTATGATTAAATGCAAATGACTTGAGGCAATGAAAAGAATCAGAGTTTGTTTTTAAGGGATCCAAATCTGATTTTCACAGCAAAATCAGTCTTGTACCTGAAGAAGGCTGAGCATGGAGATGGCTCTGTGTGTGTGTTATATGAACCTTCTTTGTCCCTGTTGCATGAGCTTACAGTTTACATCCTCCAGTGGCTCCCATCTCCTTTTTACAACCACAAGATCCGGTTTATCTGGCTTCATCTCCACTCCAGCCACCCTCCACAGCCCAGGACCCTGGTACTTACTGTTTTGCCCAGAGCAATCTTCCATAGATATCAGCATAACCAGGTATCTCTGCTCAGATGTCTCCTGATTAATGAGGCTGTCCCTGGGTTCCTGATCAAAAACAAGCTCCTCTCTTTCCATCTCTTTACCCTGCTTTATTTTTCTTCAGCACACTTGTCACCACATCAGGGCATATATTTATTTATTATTTGTATCCACCACTAAAAATCAAGCTCCATGAAGGGAGAGACTTTGCTATTTTATTTTGCTCTCTGCTGAATCCTCAGCACCTAGAATGTTGCCTGGAAACAGCATGTGTGTATCAGTCACTCAGTTGTGTCAACTCTTTGCAACCCCATGGACTGTAGCTCACCAGGCTCTTCTGTCCATGGAATTCTCCAGGCAAGAATACTGGAGTGGGTTGCCATGCCCTCCTCCAGGGGATCTTTCCGACCCAGGGATTGAACCTGGGTCTCCCACAATGCAGGCATATTTTTTGCCATCTGAGCTAGAATGGAAATAGTAAATGATCAGTAAGTATTGTTAAAGGGAAAGATGGCAACTATTCATCAAAAGAGTTGGACACAACTAAGCAACTGAACTGAACAGATTCATCAGAACCTTATGAGAAAGCTAATAAGTCCTTCGCTTAAGGAAGAATATGTTTTTCTTCTGAAACCTGACACTGACTGTGTAGTCACAGGCTTTCTAACAAATCTGCTCTCTCTGCTCATCAGCTGCTTTAGTTCCCAACTCCGTGCCGCCCCTGTTGTGTGGCGCCCTCCACCCCCAAACCACCCCTCCCACCCCTGTTTATAAGGCCCAAGGTTTCCTGCCCAGTTTCTAACTCAAGCTGCTTGATCTCTTTTGAATCCCCTAAGCCTTTGTGCCCCCAAATCTCCAGTTCAGGTGTTCACAGACTCTGACCTAGTTGGAGCCAGTCGTTGGCTTCCAGAAATGTCATCTGTGAGTCCCTAGGCCATTGGTGTCTTGAAACACACCAGACTCTGGAGCCCTAGCTTCTCAGCATCTCTGATGTCTGTAAGCCGCTGGAAGTGGCAGCTGAGGGCTCTGGTCTGAGTGGCCCCCAGCATCACTAGAACATATCTGGTGAGAAATAAAACAGACTCAAAGCAACTGTGTTTGATCTCCAGCACCACTAACAAATCACTGTCTCCAAGATGGCTCTGATGCCTCTCTCACTTTGCACTTTCCTGAAGGCAGCCTATGATAAGTCATGAGTAAGAAGCAAAGCATCTTGGTAATAAAGAATTTGGTTTTTGACCAGAGAGAAGTCTGGCCCTTGCCCCAGCTTCTGGGAGGCAGTCTGGTAGAAGTGTCTTAGTCTAGGGCAGAGCCTGGACACAGCAGGTCTTCGAAGGGGCCCGCCACATCCCATAGTATTAGGGTGGGAGCTGGCCAGGCGAGAAAGACCAACCTTGTGATTTAGGACCGGAGCTTTGGGTCATGTGGTATCAGTAGACCTGGAGGCTTGGATCAGCCGTGCCTACGGAATGGGGCCTCAAGAAAACCTCCAAACATCGAGGCTCAGAGGAACTTCCCTGGTGGGTAATGTTTTGTGTTTTGTTGCATGTTGTAACGTGTTCCCAAAACAAAAACTTTGCTCTCAGCTCCTACCCCCAGACTTTGCTTTACATGTTTCTTCCTTCAGCTAATTTTAATCTATATCCTTCTCCTGTGAAATTCTATACTGTGAGTATCATAGCTTTCAGGGGTGTCTATAAGTCCTTTCTTCTAGGGAATTGTCAGAACTGAGGGTGGTTTGGGGAACCTCTTCCCACAGACTGCAGCTGGTGCCAAAAGTGAGGGCAGCCTTGGGGACTGTGCCTCCAAGCCTCGCAGTCTGGCTGACTCTGGGTCCATCTCCATGCCATAAGGAGGCTGATGCTTCTGCTCCAAGGCGTTTCACTTCAGTACACCATGCATCCTCTTTTTTCCATTTAGCCGTAACTTTTGTGTTTTTTTTATATCATATTTCAAAGCTTTCATAGAGGAAAGGGAATTTTAAAACAGGAGAGAAACATGTGTGGTCTTTATGTACTATTTGCATCTGTAAGTCCCATGATACTCTAAAAATATAGAATTTCACAATGACTTTCCAGCACAGTATTAATTTTTTTAGCACAATTCAATCATCTGTGAACAAAACATGAAATGCCTGATTTCCCTCTGCCCAGCAGACCATGGTCAAGACCAGGGACACACTGATCTTAGAACACACTGGAAAGCACACAACCCCCAGTACAGAGCAGGTGAAGGGGCCGAGATAGGAAGAGATGATGGAAAAATACAGAAATGCTGAAGGGGGAGCCGCAGGCATTTCTGAACTCAAAGAGATCACAAGGTGATGTATGAGGTCCCCACCAGCTGAGGATAAGAAAGCTGAAAGGGAAAAGGAGGGTAGAGAAAGACTCAGAGGCATTTTGTAGATGTGAACACAGAGAGGAAGCAGGAGGAGGGGATCCTAGGGCTGGGGGACAACCGCAGATCCTCCCTGTTCTGGAGAAAAGAAAACTGTGCTCAATTCTTTCTCCTTTTCTCTTTTCAATCAGTCAAAAACTAACACTATGAGTGTTTTAGCAGAAACTAGCATTGCATTGGGAGAAGGCAACGGCACCTCACTCCAGTGTTCTTGCCTGGAGAATCCCAGGGACGGGGGAGCCTGGTGGGCTGCCATCTATGGGGCCGCACAGAGTCGAACACGACTGAAGTGACTTAGCAGCAGCAGCATTGCGTTATTGTCAGCTAAACATGAATGTTCTTCCTCAACTCAGGAAGATTGCATTTTGTTGAGAATAAATGAAATGTAAACCTTAAAAGCTTGATAAGTGGCTGGACTTTAGTATCACACTAAAGAAGTCAAAGAAGGCTCTTACCTTAGAAATCATGTTCTTTTCCACCCTAAGGATAGAGGGCGAGAGAGGAATGACCCTCGACAGCCTGTCTGTGACTGATAGAGTGGAGAGAGGTGCAGAGTCCAAGGGCAGAGAAACAGTTGCCACTTCACCTGAGCAAGAAGTCAAAAGAGAAGAGAGGCTCTGACCTTTGTCAAGAACACAAGGGTCATTTGGGAAGGAAGCCAGAGGATGGGGCGTGTGTGGTGCAGAGACCCTCAGCCTGGCTGAGCCCACTGCACCCCCCGCCATAGCCATCCCAAACCCCGATGATATTTCCACGTGTGCCCAGCCCTAAGCAATAACTGGCAATTGATCTCAGCCAAACATAGTAACCCTCATCCTCTTCCAAGTGCTGGTTGCCCAGCCTACCTCTTTAGCGAGGGTAGTGGTGTGACTCAGCTGGTGCCAATGAAGTATAAAAGGTAGCCTGCTGGGAGGTTTCTGGAAAATGTTTTGCTTTTTGGTTAAACCAATATGTCTGAGGCCACCTCCTTTTCTCTTCCTCCTCCCTCCCCGTCGGCACATGATGCCTGAAGTCGCAGCAGCCACAAGGGATGAGGCAGGAGAGTCATAGAAACACCAGCCCCAAGGGCCTTAAGCTGCAGAATTGAGCCGGCAGCTGCCCACCTGTGGACTTCTTGGTAGGTAAGAAAAACTAGAACATGTTTGCTCAAGCTACCCTTAGTTTTGTCTCCTCCTCCCAGCAGCCTCAGAATACTCAAGTCTTATTCCAAGAAAATGTCTTTCAATCCTCAAAGCCTTTATAACTGGTAAAACCACCGTTTAGATGATCATAGGAGAAATTCTGGCCAAAAAAAAAATTGTCTTGGAGCTCATGGAATCCATCAAAGAGACCTCTGATCATCAGGGTGTCACACACTCCACTTTGAGAGCTGAACAAGGCCAGAGATGCAGCTACAGCAAGGGTAAGAAAGACAAGGCATTGCCTGGAACAAGGGGTCAGCTTGGGAAAGCAAGAACATGGGCACCTGAAAAGGCGCCCCCAGCCTCCCTGCAGCAGAGGGGAAAGGATGGTTAAGAAATGCCTTTCGGCATGGCCTCCACCCTTCAGGTCAGACCGCAGTGGACTGAGCCGCAGGGAGGCAGGAAGCTCTGTCTGTTGGTATCACTGGGGGGTCACAGAGCAATCAACCCCTCTCTGCCTCCCAGCATGACAAACTCAGAGCTGGAGCAGAGGCCAATTGCACTTGCACTGAGGCTCATTAGATCCCCAGGGCGTTCTGAAAGCGGAACGTAAATTGTAGTTTACAGTCCTTGACCCCCAGGAGTTATCCTCTGAATGAGAATAAGGGGAAATCAACAGGGAGGCAGAGAGGTGAGAAAGAAAAGCCAGAAACGGAACACAGGCCTGACGGACGAACCCGCTGGGGGCTCACATCTTCCCTAGTTTAAGCAGGCTTTTTTGTTTTAGTTGTGATTGTATTTGGAAACTGACATATTTTTAAAACTAAGTTCTACTTAAGGAAATTCAATACATAATGTTGAAAGCCGATCGCTCACATTGTGGATGGAAAGGTCATTTGACATACTGCAGAGTTTCTTCATGAAATGTGTTTTCATGGTACCTTTGCTCCAAGATCTGAATTCAGCAGAATTCCTCAGCCTCGTGTCCACGTACAATAAGACCTTACCTAACATATTTTTCCTTTCATAATTATGTTTTCATTCAGGAGAAATATTCATCTAAAAAGTGGGTTTACTTTTAGCCAAGTATAAATTTTGGAAAATATAGAAAAGTAGAAAGGGGGAACATTCACCATATTCCAAAGAAAACCTCTATAATTTTAAGCGTTTTTGAAATAATTTTTTGTTAGTTTCAGGTGTATAACATAATGATTCAATACTTGTATGTATTGCGAAACGGTCACACACTAAGCCTAGTTAACCTCCATCACCATAAATTGTTATGATTTTTTCCCTTGTGATGAAAACTTGTAAGATCTGCTCTCTTAGCAACTTTTAAACATACAATTCAGCATTATTAACCATTGTCATCATGCTGCACATTATGTCCCCATAAATTTTTCTTTTAGTCTTTGTGCCGTTCATGGTATTTCTCCACAGGCATATAATATTGATTAGACAATTTTATTTTCTGCTTTTTTTCACCTAACATTATAGCATGAATATTTTCTTATTGTTACTCTTACTAAATATTATTTTTTATGACTGCATGCTATAATTTACTTATATATTTCTGATAGTGAAATACTCTAACATAAATATACTTGTTTTGGATTACCCCGTGTCATTTAAGCAAAAATCTAAATGAATTATGTCATTATAAAATCTACCACATTATCATTGTCCCTACTATTGAGATTTTCCTGGTATCTTTCACTCTCTGACAACATCTTTATGTACCATTTTTTTCTACATCTTAGGTGAATTTCTTTTAGGCTAAATTAGTAGAGATGGGACCTACTGGTCCCAAAGGAAAGAAGTCTCAAGGTGCGTGATTGTAAAAATTGCTTCTCAAAAGGATTATAGCCAGGTATACTCCTAAAGTGTCCATTTAACCACACTTTCACAGCACTTAGTGGGTATTTAAAAAAAAATATTTCTTTATCAGTAAAAAAATCTTATTTCATTATTATATTAATCTATCTTGTCTTTGATTACCATCGAAGTTGGTACATATTTCCAGAAATTTATTAACTAGCTATATTTTCTCTTTTGTGAAGGATTTGGTCCTAGGTCAGAAACAAACTTCATTTTATTTCCAAGCGGAAAAAAAAGCCAGCAGAAGTTAAACCATTTCCCCAAGGCTACACAATTAAATGTTTCAGGAATCCAAATCGGGTATTTTAAGGCCTACTTAAGAAATTGCCCCTCCCACTACTGCCTTTTTTTTTCCCCCAATTCCTCAACCCTATTTGCAAATATTAACAAAATAAGTACATTTCAAAGCACACACTTGAAGCTCATAGCTTCTCTTCAGGTTTGAGGCGTGAAAGTCGCTCAGTCGTGTCCGACTCTTTGCAACCCCACGGACTGTCACACTTAGCTGCAGCAAGTAGGGTCCCTGAACTGTCTAGCCCAACAGGCTCCTGTCTCCATGGGGTTCTCCAGGCCAGAATACTGGGGTGGGTAGCCTTTCCCTTCTCCAGGGATCCTCCCAGCCCAGGGATTGAGCCCAGGTCTCCCATATTGCAGGCGGATTCTTTACCAGCTGAGCCACACTCTTCAGGTCTACCACTGAGTAAGCTGAAGCCCTGGGCGGCACTGGACACGGGCTCGATCCCTGGGTGGGGAAGACCCCCTGGAGGAGGGCATGGCAACCCACTCAGTATTCTTGCCTGGGAAATCCCATGGACAGAGGAGCCTGGTGGGCAGCCTAGAGGAACAATGGCAACTTAAACAGGTGTGTGTGTGTGTGTGTGTGTGTGTGTGTGTTGCTCAACTGTATCCAATTCTTCAGCTCGCCAGGTTCCTCTGTCCCTGGAATTCTCCAGGCAAGAATACTGGAGTGGGTTGCCATGCCCTCCTCCAAGGGATCTTCCCAACCCAGGGATCAAACCCAGGTCTTCCGCATTGCAGGCAAATTCATTACTGTCTGAGCCACCAGGGAAGCCCTTCTAGCCATTCTACTTCTAGGAAATAATCAGAGATCTATGAAAAGATTTTTATAGAAAGATATTTCTCCTAGACTGTTCTTTTTCATTGCGGTATTGTTGGTTTACAGTGTCGTGGCAATCTCTGCTGTAGGGCAAAGTGACTCAGCTTTACACATATATATTCTTTTTTTATATTATTCTCCATTATAGTGTCTCTAAGGAGATTGGCTATAGTTCCTGTGCACTACGATCTTGTTTATCCATTCTAAAAATAATGGTTGGTTGCGTCTACCAACCCCAAACTCCCAGCCATCCCTCTCCCTCCCTCCTTGCCCTCGGCAACTTCAATATCACAGACTGTTTACAGCTGTGAACGTTCCTAAAAACTCCAAATGTCCGCCAGTAAACTAGTTCAATAAAAATAGCCTTTCCATCAAGTTTCCTATTTTAAAAGAACAAAACATGTGTGGTATTTGAAGTGACAAAAAAGTATATGGAATATCATTCTAATCTTATCAAATGAAAAATGCTACCTATATACACTCTAGTAATAACTGGATACGGCTACAGATGATTTTTCAGTTTTCTTCTATACTTTTTTAAACATTTACTTTTTAAATTGAGGTATAATTGGTTTACAATGTTGTGTTTCAGGGGTACAGCAAAATGTCTTCTTGTATTTTTCTGTGTTTTCCAAACTTTTTAAAATAAATGTGTGTGTGTGTGTGTGTCTTTGGTGGTGTGGTGTTCAAGGAGATTTTTAGAATAGTAGCCCAGTGGACAGTGTTCTAAATATCTTTGTTTCCGTTCCCCATACACACACAGATGTTAAAAGCATCTTGTTGGAACCCCACAAAGGTCTATAAAATGGAGACTACACAGGTGGGTTAGCAGCTAAGCTTTCTTAATGAGAAGTTGGAAAGAAGTGAACAGCAAGTTTGATGAAACCATTTTTTCATACAGCTGTACATATTCCAGAAGACAGATAAGAATATAAACGACAGCAAGATCAAAGATTTGATGGAACATATCCACTAGGAGTGAAGGTAAATTTATGGACTGAATTCTTTCTCTTAAGCTGGTGCCTTGTGAGTGTCCAGTTTATTGACGGTTTAAATTATGTCTGCAATTTTCTGAGCGGTTCACTTACTTTTCAAGTTTGTAAACCAACACATCAACAATCCCTAATCAATGGGAGAGCAATTCTCCAGGGAGCTATGAAAATATATGTTGCATTTCAATGCAATAAAAACACGACGAAACATGCCTCTGTTCTTCGTAACACAAAAGTACCACATCTGGTCATTAAAAAAAAAAAAAACAACATTATAAGAGTTGTAAGGATGCCAGATACTTATTACAGAGAACTGTTTTATCCATTTAGCCCAATTTTCCAGATGTTTTATTACTTGGAGACAGGACAATTGTTCAAACTGGTGATTGAAGCCCATTTATTTCAAGGGGCTCATCTGCAAGCCATAGGAAGCATTTGAGGGACAAGTAATTTATGACAGGCCACAAGGCAAGGCTTGAGGAGGGCTGCCATCTCACTGGGTCACGAATAATCCCAACAAAGGACAAACTACCCTATTTTGTTAACACCAGCTTCATTTGCAAAAATTGCCTCTGAGGCAAGCACTTAGTTGTCATTTCACATGCAAATATGATGCACTTAATTGGAGCAATTTCCATAATAGTGGGTTAAGTTGGCTGTGACTGGTTGGCTGTGATTGGAGGCCTGGTTCTCATTGTCTACCAGCAACAAAATGCTCACTTGGACCAGTTGGAAGTCTTGTCCTCATAAAGACAACAGGATCGTTACGCAGGAGCAGGTGTTGCTCCTCCCGCCCTTTCCCCAACCAGGTGTCCCTGCCACAGGCCAACCCCCTCACCCCCCACCCCTGCTCCCCCAACTCCACACTCAGAGCCTCACTTCCCTGCACACAACCAGGGAACCTGCAGAGCAGTAGCCTCAGGACATTAGTGAAGCAGTCCTGGCAGCCACAGTCTTTGCAGCTAATTAGAAGGCACCTCACTGTGGTAAATTCTCTCCACCTGTAGATCAAAGTCGGGATTTGGAGGGCAGAAGGGACGGGTGGCATCTTTCAGCTTCGCAACTCTGAAGTCAGCATGTCCGTCTTTGCTTCATACACAGAAGTGGGAGATCCCAGGGCCTTGTGGAGGTGTATTTTCAGGTTAAAAGGGTAGTGCTGTAAACTGTCCTAAGCCAATGGATTCACCAGCAAGTCAGCCTCGGGCAATTTACTTGTTGTTGTTTTTGTTATTCTTGTAAAAGCTGGTTACCTCTGGCATTAGAGAGAGTGGAGACTGTACATCCTCTCCTTGACAAATTTGCTACCAGCTTGTTTATTGTGATGAAATGAAATCTGAGACCAATTTCTGCTAAGTGTGTCAGTGTTTATTAACAAGCAGGTATAAAAATGATCATACAGTGGTGACTTGTGAGTGGGGGAAAAGTCCCTCACAATCTTTAGGCATTCCAACTAGCTCTTTGCTTGAGAGGTTCATTCTAAGGAGGAACAGTAATTTTTAAAGCAGAATTAGCCAACTTACTGGTTGGGTCAGGAAACAGGCCAGAGGGATGAGAAGGAGCACAGGGTCAAGCGAATGTCTGAAGGGCAAGTGCTGCTCCAAAGGCATGGGCTGGGCAGACCAGATCCTCATATTTGCTTGTAGGGCCCATTATAGTCTTTCTCCTGCTGCTATTTAGTCACTAAGTCGTGTATGACTCTTTGTGACCCCATGGACTGTAGCCCACCAGGCTCCCTCTGTTCATGGGGTTTTCTTGGCAAGAGTACGGGAGTGGGTTGCCATTTCCTTCTCCAGGCGATCTTCCCGACCCAGGGATCAAACCCACATCTCTTGCATCGGCAGGTAGATTCTTTACCACTGAGCCACCTAGGAAGCCACTTTCTAATTAGTCACAGATTTCAATTCTGCTTTTCAACGGGAATCATTCTACTCATTACTTCTACTAGTTAACCAACCCGCTCTTTCAAAAACAATAATTCTAATCCGCAATTCTGGAGTGTATCTTCTTGATTAGGATGCTTCAGAGGCTTACTAATCATCCCTGAAGTGTGGATTCTTGATTAGGGGTTCCTCAAAGGCTAACCAGCCCCGTGCGCATCACACTGTTTACAGCGTGTAACATTAAATCATCTCAGGTTGGACAGAGGTTCATGACATTGTACCAGAGGCAGTGATCAAGACCATCCCCAAGAAAAAGAAATGCAAAAAGGCAAAACAGTTATCTGAGGAGGCCTTACAAATAGCTGTGAAAAGAAGAGAAGTGAAAAGCAAAGGAGAAAATTAAAGATATAAACATCTGAATGCAGAGTTCCAAAGAATAGCAAGGAGAGATAAGAAAGCCTTCCTCAGTGATCAATGCAAAGAAATAGAGGAAAACAATAGAATGGGAAAGACTAGAGATCTCTCCAAGAAAATTAGAGATACCAAGGGAAATTTTCATGCAAAGATGGGCACAATAAAGAACAGAAATGGTGTAGACCTAACAGAAGGAGAAGATATTAAGAAGAGGTGGCAAGAATACACAGAAAAACTGTACAAAAAAGAGCTTCATGACCCAGATAATCAAGATGGTGTGATCACTCACCTAGAGCTAGACACCCTGGAATGTGAAGTCAAGTGGGCCTTAGAAAGCATCAGTACAAACAAAGCTAGTGGAGGTGATGGAATTCCAGTTGAGCTATTTCAAATCCTAAAAGATGATGCTGTGAGAGTGCTGCACTCAATATGCCAACAAATTTGGAAAACTCAGCAGTGGCCACAGAACTGGAAAAGGTCAGTTTTCATTCCAATCCCAAAGAAGGGCAATGTCAAAGAATGCTCAAACTAACGCACAGTTGCACTCATCTCACAGGGTAGAGAAGTAATGCTCAAAATTCTCCAAGCCAGGCTTCAACAGTGCATGAACTGTGAACTTCCAGATATTCAAGCTGGATTTAGAAAAGGCAGAGGAACCAGAGATCAAATTTCCAACATCCATTGGATCATTGAAAAAGCAATAGAGTTCCAGACAAACATCTACTTCTGCTTTATTGACTATGCCAAAGCCCTTGACAGTGTGGATCACAACAAACTGGAAAATTCTTCAACAGATGGGAATACCAGACCACCTTACCTCCTTTCTGAAAAATCTGTATGCAGGTCAAGAAGCAACAGTTAGAACTGGACATGGAACAACAGACTGGTTCCAAATCAGGAAAGGAGTACATCAAGGCTGTATGTTGTCACTCTGCTTATTTAACTTCTATGCAGAGTACATCATGCAAAATGCCAAGCTGGATGAAGCACAAGCCAGAATCAAGATTGCCAGGAGAAATATCAATAACCTCATATATGCAAATGATACCCCACTTATGGCAGAAAGCGAAGAACTAAAGAACCTCTTGATGAAAGTGAAAAAGGAGAGTGAAAAAGTTGGCTAAAACTCAACACTCAGAAAACTAAGATCATGGCATCTGGTCTCATCACTTCATGGCAAATAGATGGGGAAACAACATAAACAGTGATGGGCTTAATTTTGGGGGGCTCCAAAATCACTGCAGATGGTAACTGCAGCCATGAAATCAAAAGACACTTGCTCCTTAGAAGAAAAGCTATGACCAACCTAGACAGCATACTAAAAAGCAGAGACATTACTTTGCCAACAGAGGTCTGTCTAGTCAAGGCTATTGGAGAAGGCAATGGCACCCCACTCCAGTACTTTTGCCTGGAAAATCCCATGGATGGAGGAGCCTGGTAGGCTGCAGTCCATGGGATCGCTGGAGTCAGACACAACTGAGCGACTTCACTTTCCCTTTTCACTTTCATGCATTGGAGAAGGAAATGGCAACCCACTCCAGTGTTCTTGCCTGGAGCATCCCAGGGATGGGAAATCTGGTGGGCTGCCGTCTATGGGGTTGCACAGAGTCAGACACGACTGAAGCAACTTAGCAGCAGCAGCAGCAGTCAAGGCTATGGTTTTTCCAGTAGTCATGTATGGATGTGAGAGTTGGACTGTGAAGAAAGCTGAGCGCCGAAGAATTGTTGCTTTTGAACTGTGGTGTTGGAGAAGACTCTTGAGAGTCCCTTGGACAGCAAGGAGATCCAACCAGTCCATCCTAAAGGAAATCAGTCCTGAATATTTATTGGAGGGACTGATGCTGAAGCTGAAACTCCAATACTTTGGCCACCTGATGAGAAGAACTGACTCATTTGAAAAGACCCTGATGCTTGGAAAGACTGAAGGTGGGAAGAGAAGGGAAAGACAGAAAATGAGATGGTATCACCAACTCAGTGACATAAGTTTAAGCGAGCTTTGTGAGTTGGTGATGGACAGGGAACTCTAGGGTGCTGCAGTCCAAGGGGTCGGAAAGAGTTGGACATGACTGAGTGACTGAACTGAACTGATGACATCCACAGTCTATAAGGAGTGGGTCTGTACGAGACCAAGGCTCTCAGAGAATAGACAACCTGTCCTGCTCCACAAAGGAATGGAGCCTGGCTCTGTGAAATTTAGCCATGACATGCCTTGATTGTGATCCATGGAGGCTGGACCCAGCCCAGGCAGGGTTACCTGATGCAGACAGGAAACAGGTGAAGGGGTGTGTTTTAAAGGGGGGACCTCCTAAGAATTGTAGCAGTGTGCTTCAACAGCTAGCTTGTTTTTGTGTGTGTTTTTCTTTGCACATTTGTCCTTTGATCTTGAACTCTGCTTTTCGCTAATTACAGAAAAATTCCATTTTCTTATAATTTTTTCATCTTTCTTCTTGATTGGAGTTTGGGTGCCGGAATCCAGCTCCAGCAGCCAGAGAATCAGCCTGAAGAGATGAGCAGTGTCAGCGGAGAATGATGCAGCCTCTGACTCAAGGTGTGGGACTGCATGTTTATTTCAAGCGTCAGGTCTTCTTTTATACTTTGACAAAAGTATTAGATCAGAGGTTTTACATTTTCAGCTCCCCCTTACCCAGACTTTGTCTCCATAAATCACTGTTGCCCTTCAACCAGAGTTACATTGTAACTCATGCTTATGTCTGGGCTGCATACCACATCCCTCAGTTTATTTCTTATCTTTCTAAATCCTGCTTGCCCCTAGTATCCTAAGCTCACTATCTCCTAAAAAGGCTTCTAGCTATTCTTAATTATTCCTAAACCCTAAGCTCAGCAAACTTCCTTTGCCATAAACATTCCCCTCACAAACAGGTCTCAGATAACAATCCTTCCCATGGCCTCAAGCTGCGGCCTATGTGCTCATCCTGGAACATTCTTTGTAAAGATCCTTGAACAAATGTCAGTGGTTACTTTATAGATTATTTTCTGGGCACAACTGCAGAAGGCTTTGTGCTTTCTCATGCTTCTCTCAAGAACAATAAGCACCTTAACATTCTTTCCAGCCAACTCAACCGAAGAAAGGAAAGAACAAGTCAGAATCACAAGACCTAACTCCTTCATCCCAGGACCATGTCTGCGGGATGAGGAGAGGGGGTTGGGGCCGTGCCTCCATTTTGTCAGTAATGCCTAACACGGCTCCTAACATTTGGGGAGGGTAGGTGGGAAGCAGTTTTTCCAGATTCAGGCTTCAATAGTGGAAGCCAAATTCTTTACAAATTAAGATGATTTCAGAGGGGCAGCCTGGCCCATGGGAAGAAGAGAATGTGTAGTTAGTCCACGTAGAATCAGATCCTGGTTCTCAAACTTCCTAGCAGTGTTTTTCTGAGCCTCACTTTGCTCATCTGTAACATAAGACCATGTTATTGAACTCAGATTCCACTGCTTCAAAGTCAGTACTCAAGAGACAAGTGTTGGTTGGAAAGGAAACGCTTTATTCAGTTGGCCAGCATCCTGGGAAGAAGGCAGACTCCTTTCCAAAAACCTACTTGACAATGAAAGTTTTTAAACAGAGAAAAGGAAGTTAAACATTCGAGGGGAAGGCGGGGGGAGGTCCAGAGTCTTCATTATCCTCCACTGTGTGCAGACTTTCTTCTGATTAGTTGTTGGTGAGGAAACAGGAGTCTTATGCTCAGACTGACATTACCATCTTCCATCTGGGTGGGGGCCTTAGTTCCTGCAGAAAAACTTAAAGACAGTGTGATGCATATTCCTTGAGGTGGCACGAGGGCCCTGACACATCACTGCGCTACTGTTTCTTGATTGCACCTCCTTTGTATCCTCATTCCCTTTGTTGTTGTTAATTAGTTGCTAAGTTGTGTCTGACCCTTTTGCCACTCCATGAACTATAGCCCACCAGGCTCCTCTGTCCATGGGATTTCCCAGGCAAGAACACTGGAATGGGTTGCCATTTCCTTCTTCAGAGGATTTTCCAGACCCAGGGATAAAACCCAAGTCTTTTGAATTACAGGTGGATTCTTTACCACTGAGTCACCAGGACAGACCCCTTGATCCCCTTACTTCCTAGGTTAGTTATTGAATCTGCCCTTTAGCACCCAGGAAAGGTCTTTCAGCCTCCTTGATGTCTATTTCCCACAAACAAGAAATAGAGGGCAGGGAAAACATTTGTCCCCTGGAGGGTACCACAGGGTCCTGCTCATTTCAATCAATTTTCTATACCTTGCAAGACTGTCATAAGGTCCGTCTAATCAAAGCTATGGTTTTCCTGATAGTCATGTATGGATGTGAGAGTTGGACCATGAATTGACGCTTTCAAACTGTGAAGCTGGAGAAGACTCTTGAGAGTCTGTTTGACTGCAAGGATATCAAACGAGTCAATCCTACCAGAAATCAACCCTGAATATTCATTGGAAGGACTGATGTTGAAGCTGAAGCTCCAGTACTTTAACCACCTGAAGTGAAGAGTCAACTCACTGGAAAAAACCCTGATGCTGGGAAAGATTGAGGGTATGAGGAGAAGGGGGCGACAGAGGATGAGATGGTTGGATGGCATCACTGACTCAATGGACATGAGTTTGAGAAAACTCCAGGAGATAGTGAAAGACAGGGAAGCCTGGCGTGCTGCAGTCCATGGGGTCCCAAAGATTTGGACACAACTTAGTGACTGAACAACACACTACAAGGCTATTATAAGGATTTGAGATACTATGTGTAAAGCAACTGGTTAAATAAAGGCTTTTAAAATGATAGCGGAACTTCCCTAATGGTCCAGTGATCTGCCTTCCAATGCAGAGAACTCGGGTTCAATTCCTGGTTGGCAAATGAAGATCCCAGATGCCATGGGGCAACTAAGCCCACTCGGGGCAACAAAGATCGCACGTGATGCAACTAAGACCTGACAGCCAAAATAAAAAGTAAATAAGTAAATAAATATTAAAAAATGACACAGCCAAAAATAAAAATTAAGTAAATAAAAAAGGGGAAATGATAGCTTCTCTGAGCCCCCAGGAGGCTACTGCTGTGAGCAGAGTGCACATAGAAATACTGAAATGGAGCAGAGCCCTTTGGGCCCTGGGACAGAGCCCCCGCGTGCTCTGCTGAAGTGCCCCTCTGAAGTACCTAGATCAGAGTATATGATACCTGAGTGGTTTTACAGGTATGAACACCCCACCAAATGGGAGAAGCTAACTACTTAACGACCATGAGCACATAATACCCAGGCCTACTGGAGCCTGAGGACTGATAATGCTAACCCGTGACACTGCGCTGTGAGCTCACCAAGCTCACAGCTTGTCAACCAAGTTGTGCACAAGCTGGTCATGTATCCTGCGACCTCCCTCACCCTGCCTTTAAAACTGCTTTGCTGAAACCCTTCAGGGCACTCAGGCTTCCTGAGTATTAGCTGTCTGAACTCCTTGTGTGGTGCCTGGCAATAAACACTGTATTTTCCCTCACCACAATCCCGTGTGTCACTAGGATGGTTTTACTGTGCCAGGGCAAGTGAACCCAAGTTTGGTTTGGTAACAATACTACAACATGTATGAATCTTAAAATAATTATGCCGAGTAAAAAAAGAACCTTAAAGAAGAAAACATACTGAATGATTTCTAAAAAATTTTTAGATAATGTAAACTAATCTTTGATGACAAAAGCAGATGAGCAATTTGTTTGGATAAGTGGAAAGGAGGGAGTGGGGTGAGGTTAGAGAGGGCAGGGGTCAGGGAAGGGATTACATAAGGTCAGGAAGAAACATTCAGGGCTGATGGATATGATATGTTTCATTATCTTGATGGTGGTGATGGTTCCACTGTTACATACCTAAAACTTACCCAGTGGTTGTTCAGTTCTTTAGTCACATCTGACTCTTTGCGACTCCTCTTTTTGACTTTGAAAGAAGTTAAATATTGCTGAAATTCAGCCTCTGTTCACAGGTGCTGAATAGAAACGTGGAGACAAGAGTTTTTGGTGAAACAGGAAAGAGTAGCTTTAGTTGCTTTTCCAGGCAAAGAGGGCCATGGTGAGCCAGTGACCTCAAGACTGTGACCCACTATAGTGTTTCAGGAGCAGGCTGTTTCAACCAGTCTACGGTCTATGTTCCTGAGGTTGGCAGTTTTCATTGGGAGGGGGGTTTGCTTCTGGTAAAAACAATTTAGGAGTGTGTGTCGGGCCTTTATATCTTTAAGGGAACTGTGAGTTTGGTAATTCTGTTTTGTGACAGAATTATAGTCTAAATTGTTCCCAGTTGCCTAGCCCAACAACTATCCTTGTTTCTACATCTTCACATTTCCCAATCATTAACTCTTGAGTCAGCATTTCACTTCAAAAGACAAGCACACGGGGGCTTTTACAGTTTCCTTAATTGTTGACCTGTGATGTTTTGGAGGCTATGGGTACAGTGGCAGCATTCTAGATGTGGAAAGATTAAAGAAAGCAGGAGGTGTTGAAATTAGGCTTGGAAAAGTAAAATATAGTCCAACTGTAGGGAAACCTGTAAGAAACTACACTGAGGAATTTGAGATTTGAGAAGTGTGGTAAATGATTTAAACATTTTGAAGAGAGCAGCATAATCATTAGAATATAGGAGGGACTGGAGTATGGAGAGCCTCAGACAGGGAATAGACTAGATCTGGGCTAGAGTATCAGCAGTAGGAATAGAAATCTTACAGCTTATGTTGGGGAAAAAGGAAATCAAAGATGCATGAAGACTAGTGACACCATCAACAGAAAGAGGGAAGAGCAGGCAAGTGTTTGGAAAAGAAAATAATGAGATCAGTTTGGGCCATATTAGGTTGCTTCAAGGTACTCAGACATCATCCCAGAGCAGGCCAGTGGATTACAAGGAGCACCCAAAGACTGTGACTTGAGTGCAGCTTTGAGGAAGCTTTGACGCTCTGTAACTAGGCAGTTGTTCCCACGGAAAAGCCTGTGAAAAGAGGACTAAGGACAGACCCATGAGCACAACACCTCTTGTTCAGTCACACAGAACTCTGACTTTTCCTTAGATACAGCATTATTCCTCTTAATTTTTAGTCTTTCCCCACTCCGTAATGTTATTCAAAAAGATATCATGTTGAATGGCACAAAGCTTTGGGTAAGAATTGCAGAAATACTTAGGATCTATTTAGTCATTTGTAGGGACTGTCATTATTTTTTAGTAATGTTTTCATTCAAGGATTATTACTTTTTCTCTAGTTGAGTCATTTCAGTTGATAGTGATTTTCAAGGCTTAATCAGCTGCAAAGAACTGAAATTATGCTTTTACTATATATGTGCGTGCAATGGTTTTCTGAAATTTCTACGATAAAGAGAATATACTGAAGTTTTTACGAGTCTGCCCATTTTTCATGATCGTGAAGGTATCAGGGAGAGGGGAAGGCGGAGGTGCTGAACTGTGGGGAACAGAAGCGTCTGAGGCGCAGAGCATTACTGGACAATAGACGCCATGGTAGCATCCAGTCCTGAGTGAGTGGGGGCCGGTGAGCAGAGAGAGGATGATCAGCCAGAGCCAGATAAAGGAGAGGCCACATTCCAGAGCCCTTCTCTTTGGTCTGGTTTCCACTGCTAAATCCATGATTATTGCATCCAACCTGACAACCAAACGGCTTAGAATATATAGGAAATTGTTTTAACTCTGGTAGGCCGGAGGAGTAGGTTACCTTTTAAAGCAAACCCATCAGTAGCTACAGTGCTTGCAAATGCCCTCTGAATCCACGTACCAGTTTGGCTGATGGAATGATGCTTACAGACAATCTGACTAGGACCCCAAGATGTCTTTGTTCCTCTGCTGCTTCCCCAGTTTTTGTCCACTTCCTATTTGCCTGATGCTGTTTTAGCTTTTTTCAGTTTCTGTATGCGTTTGTTCTTCTTGGCCTTTGAAATCTGAAATTCTGAACAGAATTCTGTTTGTTTTACACTGAGAATATGTTCTATTTATTGTGTTTTTAGCTCCTTTATTTCCCTCCTTGATTGCCCCGACTTGTAGCATGCACTGTAACTATAGGTTTCAAACACAAAAGAGGAGATATAGGAAGGAAATATGTCTTTGAGAGGGGAAAACTGTTTTCTTTCCCTGTGTCTCCGGGCACACGTTCACAGGTACTCTACATGATCAGACTTTACCAAGCACCCTCCTGCAACACATACATGAGGTCTCAGGCGCACTGTCGGCATGCACGGACGAGCGAACGTTGACCTTCTGGACTTCTTATAGAGTGTTAAGGCAGGCTTCTGTCTTTTTGCTGGAGGCTCTGTGCTTAAGAGTATGGACAGTATTTAAGGTTTTATGAATCTTCCCTTCGTAACAGAAGTCTGACCTGCAGTCTAAGGAAGAGGAGTTAACATCCTTTAATTTTTTTAGGCTCTGAAGAAAGCTGATAAGCAAATTTTGGAGCCCCTGATGAATCTTGAGGTGACAGTGAGCAGAGAGTACCTCAGCCCTGTCCTAGCAGACCTGGCACAGAGAAGAGGGAACATTCAGGATATCCAGTCTCGCCAAGACAACAAAGTTGTTATTGGATATGTTCCCTTAGCAGAAATCATGGTAGGTACTCTGTGACTAAATCTACATATTTTACATAAATTGCTTGAGAAATCCGAGGGATTCTATCCGCACGGGTGTGGATGTGTGGGGGAGGGCTTTCCAGTCCTCCACAAAGTTTGAGCTGTGCTCTACCAAAATGTGTCATCAGCCTCAATGACCGTTTTCCCATGCTGAGCACTTATCTACTTCTGCTATTGCTGGCTCAGCCAGTTCTTCCTGTCATTCTTTTCCCCACCAGCCTCTCCTGCTCTAGGACAGGCGTCTAAGTGCCAGCAGAGTCTTTACCAAACGCTGGGACTGGGGAATGCTTCTGAAGCATACCCCCGCTCCTGGTTTTCTGTCCTCCACGGTACTTACCAAATTTTTCCTGATAATGGTCAAAAGATGTGCAGGGAGAGATTTGAGGCTTAACTTTGCAGAGCTAACTAACTTAAATTATTTTGATTAGGGTTATTCAACTGTGCTTCGAACATTAACATCAGTCTCAGCTACTTTTGCCTTAGCTGTCTAATTATCAAGCCATGAATCCTCAAGACCAAAGTACGCTGCTCAGCCAGAGACATGGCCTGTCCTAAGTCCTTGGAGGGAAACTCAGGAGCACCTACCTACTTCGTTTTCAGTAAGAACAATTTAAAAGAGAACTTGAACAGGCGGTGGCACAGGTGGCTGCTCATCCTACTTTAGAGCATGAGAATCGTGCTCTGATGTTGACGGCTAATGTACCTGAGCTGTTTTGTGTATCTAGTAAATTATTACTGTTGGTAGTTAAGATTCAGTCTTTTGGAATACACTGAGTGATAGATATCACAAGGTTTTTGGTTGGTTGATTTTACGCTTGTCTCACAAGAAAGATGTCAGTCTTCTATGGAGGTTCAATAAAAAGATATTTTATTCAAAAACATGATTTTTAAAATCAGGTTGATTGTAGTATGGATGACTGTGGGCTCTTTTCCCATATCTTTCTTCTGTTTCAGCTGGTCTTTACATTCCGCCCTCATGCTCACAATATCCAGTAAAGAGAGGTTGTGCAGCTATTCCTCGTCTGTAGGACAAGTATAAACAAAAGATGTTTTAGATTGATATAATTCATGTCTGTCTTAAGAAACTTAGTAGCTCAAGTCAGAATCACTAAACCATACCACAGATTACTAAAGAGAGATTCATAGTTAATGGAGAAACAGTTGCCAATTTTTCCTGATGAGATCACTACTTGTTAGGTATATACATTTCTGTTTATAGCAAAAAAAAAAAAAAAAAATCCCAATAAGCTAGCTAACACTGCTGCTGCTGCTGCTAAGTCGCTTCAGTCGTGTCTGACTCTGTGCGACCGCGTAGATGGCAGCCCACTAGGCACCTCCGTCCCTGGGATTCTCCAGGCAAGAATACTGGAGGGGGTTGCCATTTCCTTCTCCAAGCTAACACTAAAGAAGGTAAAAAATCACCCTGTACTTCACAGTGTCCTAGCCTGACAAATAAATGTGTCTTACCCGACCATTCTGCAGCGGTGTCTTGTTAGCCTCCTGTAGGCATCCTCTAGGTCTGTGACTTCTTGGTGACTCCAGAGTCTCTCACCAACAGCACTCGCCCGAGGCCTAAAATTTAAACCACACATCCCCCAAGGCAGTTTACATTCATGTTTTCTTCAAGAAGCAAACCACACACTTGGGCAAGTTTGTAGTGCTTTCCCGCTTGGGTGGAGAAGAGAAACTGAGGCCCCTTAGTCCACATGTTCTCCCTGAGGTTCCATACCATAATCTTGGAGTAAGGTTAGTTGCATCCACATACTCTCCCCATATGCAGGCTTCTCCACCAATGACGAGCTGTTTCTGTTCCGGAGTACCTAGATTACAGTCAGTGGTGTGAGTGAGGTGGTTGCAACCTGAGGCTCACACACAGAGGCGGCGCTGGCTTCTGGTGTTAGCCTGGGGCAAGGCTTCTCCCTGGGAGTCAGGAGGACCTTGGGAGACGTTCACAGCTGTGGCACAAAAAATGGTGGCAAACTTTATTGCCGCAACTGATCCCGTGGTTCACAGAGTATTTGTTAGTGTGTGTCGACTAATGTAGCAGGCCAATAGTAAAGAGACCATTTTATTTTGGTTTTCCGCAAACTTCTTTGGACACCAGCACTTCCCCTGGTTGCCTGTGAACAGTGTGCCAAGGAATGCAAGCTGGACTATGCTCGTGACCACCACTCCTGCCTTCAGTACCTATCTTTTGGTATCAAAGAGACTAGGTATCTACAGTAATTACGACTTCTTGGTTCTCAGAAAATGCTTTTGGAGAAACAGTTCCTCACAGACCTACAGTTTTGAAACTTTTTAAACACCAGAACACTTTTCCTCAAAGGAAATTGTATATTAAAGCCTAGTGTACAAAACTGTGTACACTGGACAAAGCAGAACTGTTATATGGGGTTTGAGAGCCTAGAGCCCCACCACTCAGACATGCCCACCCCCAAGGATGCCTCCTCCTTAGAACCCGGAAGCCACCGAACAGGACGCGATCCCTACTTAGGTGTCACATCGCAGAGGAAACTCAGAGGAGAGACAAGGCTCCTGCAGTCAGGCCTCTTTGAATGCATAGTAACAAGTCTTATCAGTGTAAGGGAATCTTACTTTAGAAGTTCTTTCATTTAGGAAAGAATACAATTTCTTTCGAAGCTTACCAAATGGCTCAGAGGTTAAAGTGTCTGCCTGCAATGTAGGAGACCTGGGTTTGATCCCTGGGGTGGGAAGATCCCCTGGAGAAGGAAATGGCAACCCACTCCAGTATTCTTGCCTGGAGAATCCCATGGATGGAGGAGCCTGGTGGGCTACAGTCCATGGGGTCGCAAACAGTTTCTTTCACAAAGTTTAAAATGATACTGAGTTCAGTCTGTTGGATTATACACAAGGAAAATCAAGGATCAAACATAAAAGGAAGGATAGTAGGTGGTACCTAGGTAAAGATTCCCTGGAGGGAGGGGAGGGTTTGTAAAACCTAACACGTCAAGCAATGGTGGTTGCTTCACTTACCCGCAAAGTTAAGAGGCTTCACAGAGTAGTACTGTCTCCAGTCTTCTCCATAACTGATCAAATCTAAGTACCAAGGAGCAGAAAGGATCACAGGGAAGCCAGCTGCTGTAACTTGACTTAGTTTCATAGGAAAGTTCTGCTTTTTCCACACTTGAACTACTGTGCCTGGTGTAAGCTATTAAAGTTACATATGAAATATGTATTAGGTCTCGCAGCTACAGGAGATGAAATTAAAAGTCTAAGGCATTGTAGCTAATAACTTTTCAAGATCCTTGAATAAAGCAATGTTTTCTTCTTTCCCCTTTCCTCTTTGAGGTAATATCTAATGCTATTTGTAATAACAGGGGCGTAGACATTTCATCAAACCTTTTAATTTTTTACCTTTTGTCTATATACAATACCATGTAGGTGTAATAAATTAAGGCTTTAGTCCCATTTCTACCACACTATTTTACTTACTTTGGAACTTACAGGATGCCACTAACACTTCTGGAAAGATAATACAAGTAGCTGGACTTTCAAATTTTCAGTTGCCCCAAAGGAAAATAAAGAATTCTGATTATGTCAGAGAGAAATGCCATTTAAAGTAAAAAGTATACTTGACAGTGATACTTAAAACAAAACGAAGGTTACCTTAACAGCAATAAAGACTCATTCTTATCTGTTTGTTTTGCCCTTCTGAAAAAAAGGAACATTTTTCAAAGTACTTCAATTTGTTACTAAGAATGAGATGGAGAGGGAGGAGGGAAGATGGGAGAGATGAGAAGGAGGCGGCACTGAAGAATGAAGTAAATGGAAGAAATAAATAAATACCATCATCATTGGTGTCGGTGTGTGGCTCTTGCCTAACAGCAGCTTAAATGGAAAGGTAAGCTAACTTCCCCCAACATTACAGGGAAAGCTTAGGGTTCCTTCCATCCAAGGTGTTAGAGTATTAAGTCTCATATTATCAGAACCACACGCAGTATTAGTAACCTCTCACCTCGCCTTCATCATCATAAACCTCTTGCCAGACTACGGATCTCTTCTTCATGGCTGAAATCATATCCAAAACCCTACCATTGAAAAAAATTACAAAGTTATTTCAGATCACAAACTTAGCAATGTGTGTGTAAAGAATGCACATTTTATACCAAAGACTGCAACACTGAGAGATGCCTTTCAGTATGTGCGTGTGAAGCCGCTTCAGTGTCCCACGGTCTGCGACCCCATGGACTATACAGTCCATGGAATTCTCCAGGCCAGAAATTTGAAGCGGGGAGCCTTTCCCTTCTCCAGGGGATATTCCCAACCAGGGATTGAACCCAGGTCTCCCGCATTGCAGGCGGATTCTATACCAGCTGAACCACAAAGGAAGTGCCTTTTTACATAGGTAAAGCAGTGCTTAAAAATATTTAAAAAGTATGTAACCATATGCATGCATGCTCAGTCGTGTCCAACTCTTTGTGACCCCATGGACTGTAGCCCGCCATGCTCCTCTGTCCATGGGATTTTCTAGGCAAGAATACTCGAGTAGGTTATCATTTCCTCTTCCAGGGGATCTTCCCAACCCAGGAATCGAACCCACATCTCATGCAGTGCAGGCAGATTCTTCACTGCTGAGCCATGGGGGAAGCCCATGAAACCACATGTGCCCCGTGAAGTCGCCAGTAATTACTGTCTGGCTCTTTACAAAATAAGTCTACTACTTTTTACCATAGGGCAGCACTGTCTAGTAGATCTTTATCTTCAGGGATGGAAATGTTCTTTATATGCACTTTCCAACATGGTAGCACTAGTCTCATGTAGCTGTTGGCTCCTGAACACGTGAAATGTGGCTAATGTGACTGAGGAACTGAATTTTTAATTTTCTTCAAGTATAATTTAATACAAACAGCCACATGCGGCTGTGGCTGCCACATCAGACAGCACAGGTATAGAGTAAAAGCAATGCTGGAGTTGACAAAATGAATTCCAGGAGCTAGACGGTGAAGCCTTCGCAGGGTAGCCTGGGTTTTCAGCTGAGTTCACAGAGCAGATAACTGCTACCACCCTATGTCTCAACAGTCACTGCAAAAGGATTGGAGTTACCATGTTATTGATTTAAAGAGAATAATGGGTATTGCACCCTCCTTTATGATTTTTCATCTGTACTTTGTGTAACAAAGATTATAACATGTACACTTTGAAAAGGAACAGAGAGAAAGTGAGAAAATAAAGTAGTACTAAATAAGAGCTTAAACTTTTACAAAAGGCACTGATGAAATAAAAACAAGTAGGCTTTTAATAACTTACATCTGCATATAGAAAGATTGTAGTTTCTCAATTTTGCCAAAGCGTTTGTTCCTCATGAAACGCAGGACTGCTGGATTGGACTTCCTTAAACAAAAACAGCGATAAAAATTTCATTAAAAGTTCAATATGCCCAATCTTTTTAAAGCAACATATAGCTCCAACATCATTTATACAGATGGAAATCTATTAAAGTTTGTAAAGAGTAAAATAAGCCTAATTATGCCTAAAATAAGTCTAAAATTTAATTATGAGTTATGTTAACTTTCCACTGCAATTAATTTTTTTAGAAGCTGATATCCTGTAAAAATGGCTTTCCCTAAGCTCCCATGTCTTTCTTCCATCTAAGTCTATTTGCACAGAAGACTTTCACTAGAAAAATCTCTCCCACTTAATCATTATCCTCTTCACTAAAGCTATTCTTGTTCTCTATTTAGTTTCTTTTTTAATTCCCATTTTCTTCTGCATCTTAATTCTCCTTCCTACAGGCTTCTGTCAATAGCATCAGTATGTGAACTCTGTAAACAATTCACCGTCTTAGGAGCTGCGGTCCCAGGTTAACACCTCACAGAGATGTTCCCCCAAGTCTTCCCTTTTCCCAGGGACACCTCTACACCAACTTCAAAGATAAAAGGTTTTAGAAAAGTGGAGGAGGGGGGCAGTTAACAGATTTTCATACCAACAATTAAAATTTACTTCATCTCCTCCCAGATGAATGAATTCATCTGGAAACACAGTACTAATTTCTTTGAAAAGTTTAGACAGGAAGCTGTAAGTTGAATTCAATATAGGGTTTATAGGTCCAAAAGTCCCAGATGGCTCTCTCGCATGATAACATGGAGTCAGGAGGTCTTCCTGGCCTAGAAGGAAACACGGAGAATCTTTTCTGAAGTAGTAGTTCAGTCACAAAGACAAGGCTTTGCACATGATTATACTACTTTATTTTGTTGAAGATATATGTTATACAGAAAAAGATAAGCATGTTTACTCAGAGTTACTTTGGTAATTTCTTCAGAAAAGAAAAGGGAGAACTGATTCCTGAATACTGCCCCTGTGCCACCATGCTTCCGTTTCCATCAGCCTCTCTGAGATTTTACCCGTTTCAGATACTATCTCAAATACTGGTGGCTGGTGGTTTAGTCACTAAGTTGTGTCCGACTGTTGCAACCCATGGACTGTAGCCCGCCAGGCTCCTCTGTCCATGGGATTCTCCAGGCAAGAATACTGGAGCCAGTTGCCATTTCCTTATCCAGGGGACCTTCCCGACCCGGGAATCGAACCTCGGTCTCCTTCACTGTAGGCATATTCTTTACCAACTGAGCTACAAGGGAAGCCCCATCTCAAATATTAAAGGCTCCCAAATCTTCAGCTTGCCCCAATCCTTTTCCTCAAGTTTCAAACCGTATTTCAAATTCCCTGCTGGACACAATTAGCTTCCCTTCAAATATAATCCAACAGGGCTTCCTTGTGGGTCAGAGGTAGAGAATCTGCCTGCCAATGCAGGAGACACAGGTTCGATCCCTGGTCTGGGAAGATCCCACATGCGGAGAAACTAAGCCCATGCACCGCAACTTCCGAGCCCACCTGCCACAACCAGTGAGTAGTCCCCGCTCACTGCAACTAGAGAAAAGCCTGTGTGGCACCAAGACCCAGCATGGCCCAAGATAAATAAAATAAAAAATACAATCTAACAGAAACTAAATTCTCTCCCCCAAACTCCCTCTGTAGCTTCCTAGTTTTCACATTCTGGTAAGCCAGTCACCATCCCACCAAGTCTCTCGTCCCTCTCTTGCTGGAGTCAGTCAGTTGCCAAGTTCTATGGATTGTATTTCCAGAATGTCTCTCAGTTCCATACATTCTTTGCCATCCCTGTTATCAGCATTCTGCTCTCAGACCTTCACTTCCAATCTGTCACTTTCACGTAGGGCTCCCTACACTGAGGCTCTCTCCATGTCCCTCTTCTACTCTGCAGCTTTCACTGGCCTCCATGTGTCCTGATGAAGCGCAAACTCCTCACCCAAGGCCTACCATGCTACTTTTGCAGACTCATTTCCCACTATTCTCCAGGTCTATTCTAATAACTTTTATTGAACAATCATAAATGCTAGGTGCAGTGCTATGTGCTTTATATTCATTTTTTAATCTTCAAAAAACATGACATGATGGCTATTATTAATACACCATTTTAGAGATGGGAAGTCTGAGAATGAGATGTTCTATAACTTGCCCAGGGTCACTCAGTTTATAAATGCCAGAAAGTGAAAAGTGAAAGTAATATTCACTCAGCTATGTCTGACTCTTGGTGACCCATGGACTATAGCCTGCCTGACTCCTCTGTCCATGGAATTCTCCACGCAAGAATACTGGAGTGGGTTGCCATGCTCTTCTCCAAGGGATCTTCACCTCCCAGGGATAAAACCTGGGTCTCCTGCATTGCAGGCAGATTCTTTACCATCTGAGCCACCAGGGAAGCCCATAAGTGTCAGAAATAGGACTCAAATCCCAGGCAGTCTAGCTCCAGAAGCAGTTCTTAAGCACTCAGTAGTAAAGAATCTGCCTGCAATGCAGGAGACCCCAGTTCGATTCCTGGGTGGGAAAGATCCCCTGGAGAAGGGACAGGCTACCCACGCCAGTATTCATGGGCTTTCCTGGTTGCTCAGATGGTAAAGAATTCACCTGCAATACGGGAGACATGGGTTCATCCAGGCGTTGGGAAGATCCCCTGGAGAACAGCATGGCAACCCACTCCAGTATTCTTGCCTGGAGAATCCCCATGGGCAGAGGAGCCTGGGGGCTACAGTCCATGGGGTCACAAAGAGTGGGACACGACTGAGAGGCTAAGCACAGCACAGCACATACTGCTCTCTCCTGTGCTGTCCTCCAGCTAAATGCCTGTCCTTCTACCGGAAACAAGAATATATTCTTTGATCTCTCAAGAACATTTTAGGTGTTACTTCACTCATGTAACTGTTTAACTTACTTTTCACATTCTACTTGTTGTAATCATTTCTTGTTTTCTTTTATCCCTTGTGTTTATACTTTAGGCAATGCCTAGATACAGTGACCTGCTCACAATAGACATATAGTAGTTATTGAATTACAACCATCAATAGTGCTACCTTTGTGCAAATCACAAGAACGAAATGAGCAAACACCAAGTCATGAGATGCAGGAGTACACGTGTTCACTTTTAGCAACTCATAAAACACACTCCTTACCTTTTCCCCAAGATGCCGTATGTCCAGGGCTATCAAATTCTGGCAGGATGCGAATCCCTCGTAATCGGGCATATTCAATCACTGTACGGACATCGTTTGGTGTATACACATGAGACAAAAAATAGCTTCCCTGCGAAAGTCACATTTATTAAAATTAAAATGTATGAGCTGTTTATGGTTCTGTTTGTATTTTGGTATCTGCCAGCAGACTTTTCAAGTATTACAAAGTATTAAAGTCTTATTTGATGTTGGATGGCTCATTTAAATTATCTGTTTACTGTATCTTATCAGTAAACTCTCAGCATACTTTGGGTTAACTCCAGATTTACTGACAGAACTATCTATTGACAGAACCAGCACCTTGTTTTAGCAATGTCTACCATCACGCAGCGCACAGAGCACGGCCGAGAGGAGCTACCCTACGTCCGAGGTCAGGGGCAGAAGCTGGGAGGACCCCATGCCCGAGGGGTGGGAGCCATGAGGAGTTACCCACGTCCAAGGTCAGGGGCTGCAGCCGAAAGGAACTACCCTGTGTCCGAGGTCAGGGGCGGTGGCCGAGAGTGCCAGGCTGCGACAGCGCAGGAGCAGCCGAGAGGAGCTACCCCCCGCCTGAGGCCGGGGCGGCAACTGAGAGGAGCAACCCCACGTCCAAGGAGTGGTGGCTGTGTGGACGCAGGAGGGCCTACAGGAGCTATTCCACGTTCAAGGTCAGGAGGGGCGGCAGTGAGGAGATAGCCCTCATCCAAGGTAAGGAGCAGCGGCTGCGCTTTGCTGGAGCAGCTGTGAAGAGATACCCCACATCCAGGGTAAGAGAAACCCAAGTTAAGACTGTAGGTGTTGCAAGACGGCATCAGAGGGCAGACACATTGAAACCATAGTCACAGAAAACTAGTCAATCTAATCACACTAGGACCACAGCCTTGTCTAACTCAATGAAACTAAGCCATACCTGTGGGACCACCCAAGACGGTCCAGTCATGGTGGAGAGGTCTGACAGAATGTGGTCCACTGGAGAAGGGAATGGCAAACCACTTCAGTATTCTTGCCTTGAGAACCCCATGAACAGTATGAAAAGGCAAAATGATAGGATACTGAAAGAGGAACTCCCCAGGTCAGTAGGGGCCCAATATGCTACTGGAGATCAATGGAGAAATAACTCCAGAAAGAATGAAGGGATGGAGCCAAAGCAAAAACAATACCCAATTGTGGATGTGACTGGTGATGGAAGCAAGGTCCGATGCTGTGAAGAGCAATATTGCATAGGAACCTGGAATGTTAGGTCCATGAATCAAGGCAAATTGGAAGTGGTCAAACAGGAGATGGCAAGAGTGAACGTCGACATTCTAGGAAACAGCAAACTAAAATGGACTGGAATGGGTGAATTTAACTCAGATGACCATTATATCTACTACTGCGGGCAGGAATCCCTCAGAAGAAATGGAGTGGCCATCATGGTCAACAAAAGAGTCCAAAATGCAGTACTTGGATGAGATCTCAAAAACAACAGAATGATCTCTGTTCGTTTCCAAGGCAAACCATTCAATATCACAGTAATCCAAGTCTATGCCCCAACCTGTAATGCTGAAGAAGCTGAAGTTGAATGGTTCTATGAAGACCTACAAGACCTTTTAGAATTAACACCCAAAAAAGATGTCCTTTTCATTATAGGGGACTGGAATGCAAAAGTAGGAAGTCAAGAAACACCTGGAATAACAGGCAAATTTGGCCTTGGGATATGGAATGAAGCAGGGCAAGACTAATAGAGTTTTGCCAAGAAAATGCACTGGTCACAGGAAACACCCTTTTCCAACAACGCAAGAGAAGACTTTACACTTGGACATCACCAGATGGTCAACACCGAAATCAGAATGATCATATTCTTTGCAGCCAAAGATGGAGAAGCTCTATACAGTCAACAAAAACAAGACCAGGAGCTGACTGTGGCTCAGATCATGAATTCCTTATTCCCAAATTCAGACTTAAATTGAAGAAAGTAGGGAAAACCACTAGACCATTCAGGTATGACCTAAATCAAATCCCTTATGATTATACAGTGGAAGTGAGAAATAGATTTAAGGGCCTAGATCTGATAGATAGAGTGCCTGATGAACTATAGACAGAGGTTCGTGACATTGTACAGGAGACAGGGATCAAGACCATCCCCATGGAAAAGAAATGCAAAACAGCAAAATGGCTGTCTGAGGTGGCCTTACAAATAGCTGTGAAAAGAAGAGAAGCGAAAAGCAAAGGAGAAAAGGAAAGATATAAGCATCTGAATGCAGAGTTCCAAAGAATAGCAAGAAGAGATAAGAAAGCCTACTTCAGTGATCAATGCAAAGAAATAGAGGAAAACACCAGAATGGGAAAGACTAGAGATCTCTTCAAGAAAATTAGAGATACCAAGGGAACATTTCATGCAAAGATAGGCTCGATAAAGGACAGAAATGATATGGACCTAACAGAAGCAGAAGATATTAAGAAGAGGTGGCAAGAATACACAGAAGAACTGTACAAAAAAGATCTTCACGACCAAGATAATCATGATGGTGTGATCACTCACCTAGAGCCAGACATCCTGGAATGTGAAGTCAAGTGGGCCTTAGGAAGCATCACTACAAACAAAGCTAGTGGAGGTGATGGAATTCCAGTTGAGCTATTTCAAATCCCGAAAGATGATGCTGTGAAAGTGCTGCACTCAATATGCCAGCAAATTTGGAAAACTCAGCAGTGGCCACGGGACTGGAAAAGGTCAGTTTTCATTCCAATCTCAAAGAAAGGCAATGCCAAAGAATGCTGAAACTACTGCACAATTGCACTCATCTCTCAGGCTATTAAAGTAATGCTCAAAATTCTCCAAGCCAGGCTTCAGCAATACGTGAACCGTGAACTTCCAGATGTTCAAGCTGGTTTTAGAAAAGGCAGAGGAACCAGAGATCAAATTGCCAACATCTGCTGGATCATGGAAAAAGCAAGAGAGTTCCAGAAAAACATCTATTTCTGCCTTATTGACTATGCCAAAGCCTTTGACTGTGTGGATCACAATAAACTGTGGAAAATTCTAAACGAGATGGGAATACCAGACCACCTGACCTGCCTCTTGAGAAATCTGTATGTAGGTCAGGAAGCAACAGTTAGAACTGGACATGGAACAACAGACTGGTTCCAAATAGGTAAAGGAGTACATCAAGGCTGTATATTGTCATCCTGCTTATTTAACTTATATGCAGAGTACATCATGAAAAACGCTGGGCTGGAAGAAACACAAGCTGGAATCAAGATTGCTGGGAGAAATATCAATAACCTCAGATATGCAGATGACACCACCCTTATGGCAGAAAGTGAAGAGGAACTAAAAAGCCTCTTGATGAAAGTGAAAGTGGAGAGTGAAAAAGTTGGCTTAAAGCTCAACATTCAGAAAACGAAGATCATGGCATCTGGTCCCATCACTTCATGGGAAATAGATGGGGAGACAGTGGAAACAGTGTCAGACTTTATTTTTGGGGCTCCAAAATCACTGCAGATGGTGACTGCAGCCATGAAATTAAAAGACGCTTACTCCTTGGAGGGAAAGTTATGACCAACCTAGATACTATATTCAAAAGCAGAGACATTACTTTGCCAACAAAGGTCCATCTAGTCAAGGCTATGGTTTTTCCAGTGGTCATGTATGGATGTGAGAGTTGGACTGTGAAGAAGGCTGAGCGCCAAAGAATTGATGCTTTTGAACTGTGGTGTTGGAGAAGACTCTTGAGAGTCCCTTGGACTGCAAGGAGATCCAACCAGTCCATTCTGAAGGAGATCAGCCTTGGGATTTCTTTGGAAGGAATGATGCTAAAGCTGAAACTCCAGTACTTTGGCCACCTCATGTGAAGAGTTGACTCATTGGAAAAGACTCTGATGCTGGGAGGGATTGGGGGCAGGAGGAGAAGGGGACGACAGAGGATGAGATGGCTGGATGGCATCACTGACTCGATGGACGTGGGTCTGGGTGAACTCCGGGAATTGGTGATGGACAAGGAGGCCCGGTGTGCTGAGATTCATGGGGTCACAAAGAGTAGGACACGACTGAGCGACTGAACTGAACTGACCATCACGCTGTTTCAATCTCATGTGACCATATGACAAAACAGAAATAAAAGGTTCTACTCCAAAGTGAAAATTCTGAATATATTGCCCTTGTCAGCTTTAGAATCATAATTCACACATTATTACAAAACATAGCTATTGGCGTTCAAGATCACTTTAACTACTGCCAGCAGTAAAAATTCCCCTTGAGATGCCCTGATTTTTTTTTTTATTAAAGATTACCTTTGGTCCTGTTTTATGTTCTTGAAAAATTAGAACTCAGTACCAGTGGAAAATAAAGGTCCATTAAAAGTGTTACTATGGCATATCTCACAAGGTATAAATATATAAATATAAATAAATGCTCAACTCCTTAAAAAGTAGTCTTGTCTTCCCCAATCCCAACAAGAAATCTGTATTGAATCAAGACCTGATCCAAGTTTATAGTAAATACAGGGTACAGAAGAACATATTTACACTGGATGGGTAATCAACAAAACCCATATTGTGGAAAACTACAGGACAAACTGAGCTTCATTTCCTCAATGAAAATAATAAAAGAAAAATAAAAAGACATTGTCAGGGATGGGCACTCATAGAACAGATATGTTAACTGACCACAGTGTATGGAGTTTATTTTCATCTCACTGCAAATAAAAAAATTTTTTTAAGAAAAGGCACTTTGGCATACATGAATAATGATTGGCTATCTGGATTATTGCTAATTTTTTAGCTGTGATATGAGTTATTTTTAAACAGGCCTTTTTACCAATAAGAGATGATGTCTGAGATTACCTTCAAAATAATGGTGGTGGGGATATAGGTGCTGTCGGATTGACCATTACTTGATTATTGAAGCTGAGCAATGAGGTAGTGGGAATTCATTAAATTCTACTTCTGTATATGTTTGAAGCTTTCCATATTAAAAGCAAACAACAACAGGAGTGCTGCTAGGATTTCGATCCAAACTACATCAAAATTTAAGGAAAGCTTTGGAATTGTGACCAGAGGACTAATTCAGGGTCTTGGCTCTGCCCCTTCATATCTACAACTTTGCGTGAGACATGCAGCTTCTCTTGCTGTCAGTGACTAGCTCTGTAGTACAGGGGATTCAGTGAGACAGTAGTAAGGCTTGCTCCCTGCTTCACTGGTCTATAATTCAGTCAATTTGAACACTTGTAACACTATCATTATTTTCTACGAAGGAGTCATTATCTCTACGAAGAAGCCATTATCTCTTAAGATTCCCTACTTTATACAGTTTTTTAGAGAGAAAAGAAGTTATCATTTACAGAATTCAGATCAATTCTGTTTAAAACACTTGTACAGTTGGGCTACTTGATAAATATAATTATTTAATTTTATGTTAATTACAAATGTTTCAGGTCTCCTACATCCATTAAGCTTTTAAATTTGTATTTTAATAGCCCCATAAATGTTTACATTTATGATAACAATTACAAAAGCAGACCAGTTTTGTGGACCTAACATGCTCAGCAATAGCGTATTAAAAATTTTAAACCACGAATATCTAACTTTTACACTTAAATTATATCCATAATAAGAAACATTTAAGCTACCAACTTCTAAGGAAACCATACCAAAAACTTTTCTACACCAACAACAATAACATGAATTACTCACTTTATTGCTTAATTCAGGAAAACTGATGCTCTGATAAGGGAAAGACTGGTCATCCACTATGTGCCAGTGGAGAACATTAAACTTATTAAAAGCCATGGCATCCTGCAAGCAAACAGGTTGAAAATTTATACACCTTAAAACCACAATGAGCTTATCAACTCATACCTGTCAGAATGGCTGTCATCAAAAAGAACACAACAAATGTTGGTGGGAATGTGGAGAAAAGGGAGCCCTCTTGAACTCTTGGTGGGAATGTACATTGGTACAGCCAACAGTTTGGAGATTTCAAAAAAGACTAAAAATAAAACTTACCATAGGACCCAGCAATTCCACCTCTTGGTATACATACCCAAAAAACTAAAAAAACTAATCTGAAAAGATACATGCACCCCAGTGTTCACAGCCGCATTATTTACAATTGCCAAGATACAGAAGCAACCTACGTGTTCATTAACAGGTGAATGGATAAAGATGTATGCATATACAGTGGGACTCTACTCTGCAATAAAAAAGAATGAAATTTTGCTATCTACGAGATGGATGGACTTGGAGGACATGATACCAAGTAAAGGAAGTCATACAGAGAAAGATAAGAACTGACAGCACTTACATGTGGAATCTAAAACATACAACAAACTAGTGACTATAATAAAAAAGCAGCAGACTCAGCAAGAACAAACCAGTGGGGAGAGGAAAGGAAAAACAATTACACACCACCGATATACATTTCCATTTGTTAATACTTATCTATATCCAGGATTGTTTCCAATGTGTCTGTTTCCTTTTAAAATTTCCTTTTCAACAAGAGAAGGATGTGAAGTATAAATTTCTTTTCACTTTTCAAAAAGCCTATACACAATGCATATCATAAATTAAAACTTTAACTTTGCCCTACTGGAAGAGAGCCAGCCCATGAATTCCCTGTAGCTCTTGGCTACCACTACTGTGGTGTTTGGGAATAGAGCAGAGGAAAAATGGGATTTACAATTCCCACAATTCTGAGATTTTAGTGCCAACTCTTTCTTACAAATGAAAGAAATTCAGTACACACACAACACAAATCCAATTAACATTCTCAGAAATTTGGGGGTCACTGACACTGATTTTATATACACTCTGGAGGAATAAACAATATAATATGTATATAAATATAAAAGATGATATGAAGAAAATGGAAAATAGGTGGAGAGACTTTCCCTATCAGAGAATCAGAACATATAGCCTCCCTGCTCGAGATGTGGCAAGAAGGTGGAGCAGGAAGACCCTCTTACTCACCTCCTGCCATAAACACAGCAAAATTACAACTAGTAAGAGCAATTATTGATGAGAAGGACCTGAAACCTAGCAGAAAAGATGTCTTCAGAACTCAAGATACAAAGATGGAAACACAAGGAGATAAGTAGGTGGGTCAAGACCCACAGTCCTGGGTAGATGACCCACAAATGGGAGGTTATCACAGTTGCAGAGCTTCTCCCCAAAGGGGTGAGGAATCCAAGCCCATATCAGGCTCTGCACACCGGGGGGTCCAACACTGAGACAGGGAGCCCCCCAAAACATCTAGCACTGAAGGCCAGCAGGACTTGAATACGGGAGAGCTGAAGGGCTACAAGAGACAGATTGTGCGTTTCAAATTTCACAGACTCTTAGTCCCAAGGCAGGGGCAGTAATTTTTAAGACGCCTGGGTCAGAACCACTTGCTGATGCTAGCCTCCCAGAGAGGCAGGAGACTACTGGGAATCCCCTTGGGAACAAGAGCACCAGAGGGAGCCATCTGGGGAGCTTGCTGACACTGGGATGTCAAGCGCTGTTTTGGAGTCCTCACTCTAGACTGTCAGCACCACAGACTTAACTGCCCATCAACAGGCCAGCGCCAGTCCCAGAAGCCAGTCCCACAGGCAGCTGCCCCAGGGCCCAGCTCTGCCCACCCAGGGAGCAGCAGCCCCCACAGGAGGCAGGGCCTGTTATATAGGAACCTTACGGTAACTACAAACCAAAAACCTATTAATAGGCACACACACAAAGAAAGGAATCCAAACATAACACTAAAGATAGCCATCACATGGCAAGGGAAGAGAGCGAAAGAAGGTAAAAGGAACAAAAAGGAATAACTATATGGGGATAGATGGATACCAGACTTATCCTGGTGGTCATTTCATAATGTATGCTAATGTCAAACCATGATTTGGTATACCTGAAACTAATAGAATATTGTATGTCAACTACATTTCAATAGAAAAAGAATCATATGTTAATTCATTCTTCAAGTCTAAAATGAAATAAATGGGACATAAAAATTTATGTCAGTCTTTGGTAAATGAGATTATGGAATCACTATTTTATGTATATCTATGTTCAAACTTTTTTTTTTACGCTAAGCCTGTATTTCTTCCATTAAAATTTACAATTAAGTCTTTTGAAGAAAAAATCAAGGTTTTAATGGAAATGTAAAATTAACTTTTTTATAACATGCTATGTTCATAAATGATTCAGTGAAGGTACAGGGAAACTTCCTGATCCTCATAAACTGACAGTGATGGGAGGGATGAACCAAAAAAAGTCAGTAAGAGAAGAGTTACGTCAACTTTGCTTCCCAGCTCCCGCCACCTGAGGTTCCATATTTCTTTGGAACATTTTCTTAGTTACAAAGCTGCTCTCAGATTCCTTTCTGGGCAACTGAAAAAACAGTAAATGGAGGTCACAAAATTAAAGGTCAGTAACTGGAGATACTGGAGAAGGAAATTGCAACCCACTCCAGTATTCCTGCCTGGGAAATCCCATGGACAGAGGAGCCTGGTAGGCTATAGTCCACGGGGTCAAGAGTTGGACGGAGTAACTCAACAGCAACAGCAGCAGCAACTAGAGGTAAGGTATTCCTCGTGAAAAGTCTCGACCCATGATTTGACAATTGAGGTTTACACAGAGGGCCAATAGGCAGCATTAAAACTGAGTGTTTTCCTTACCAATGCTACTGAATACTGGGTTAGCCTCTCTCCCACCTCAATGAAAACAAGAGGGTGATTCCCTAGGGGAGCCTCCACTTCTCTGCAGAGGAAATACATTTCTCAGGGAAGGGAGGGAAGAAGTCCACTGCTTATCCTTAGTACACGGAAATACATTAGTATATGGAAAATGAATCCCTTGTTCCAACCAGCACAAGAGCATAGCGACCAACATAAAGCAACAACATACAAGAACACTTCTTCAGAACAGACAGTGGGTTAAAATAATTACCTACCAGAGTTTTCAAAATAGTCTTAACGGGCAGAAAGTGTCTAGATGTATCAATTAAGATTCCTCTATGAGGAAACCTGGGAGAATCCACAATGTTGGATTCATTGGCAGTGAACTAAAAGACAAAAGAAAACTTTCATTTATTTTCAGAATTTTCTCCAGTTCAATGATGATTACATGTGTCTCTGCAAGTATGAGATGAGATTAATTTAAAACCAAACAAAGTGTAAAAATTACATTTACCATCTAAGAAACACACTTGAGGAGAAACATTCAAGAAGCAATAAATAGCTAAATAGTTTACATTTTTCCTATAGAATGTTTTATTATGTCCATCCAATAATGTTAGTAACATACAATAATCATACTTACAGTCCCATATGAATTTTGGTAAATCAACTGGCTAAAGGTCTCTAAACCTGAGGAAAATAAAATTTATAATTTATTGTGTTAATTTATAAAGGAGACAATAAAAGATATATTATCCAAGCATAGAACCATAGCCAGGAAAGGCAAATAAAATTAAATATGTTATACTCTGTAACATGCTCTCTAAAATCAAGGCTCAATTTAAAAAAATCCCTGATGCTATCAGATAAAAATGTTTTACTTAATTGTGCCCATACCATTGTTTCTGTTTTAATGATAAACACAAAAAAATAGTGTTTTAAGAAAACAAAATTCCAGTTCCTTAATACATTTATAGCATTATAAGAAAGAATTTTTATAATATAATATTATAGGCACTTTGCTACTGCTAAGTTGCTTCAGTCGTGTCCGACTCTGTGCGACCCCATAGACGGCAGCCCACCAGGCTCCCCGTCCCTGGGATTCTCCAGGCAAGAACACTGGAGTGGGCTGCCATAGGCACTTTAGAAGGTACCTAAACTTAACAGAGGAGAGGGCAGTGGCACCCCACTCCAGTGCTCTTGCCTGGAAAATCTCATGGACGGAGGAGCCTGGAAGGCTGCAGTCCATGGGGTCGCTCAGAGTCGGACACGACTGAGCGACTTCACTTTCACTTTTCACTTTCACGAATTGGAGGAGGAAATGGCAACCCACTCCAGTGTTCTTGCCTGGAGAATCCCAGGGACGGCGGGGCCTGGTGGGCTGCCGTCTATGGGGTCACACAGAGTCGGACACGACTGAAGCGACTTAGCAGCAGCAGCAGCAAACTTAACAGAGGGCAAAGAGGCCCAGAAAACACCATGAAACTATAAAGGCCCAACTTACAGTGTTCTATTTATAACAGCAGAGACTTTTTTATGCATGTGGACTATTCCCTACATTATAGGCCAAGTCCTCTATCCAGCCTTGACTTTACCAAAATTCATGGTTCTAGCTGATAACTATATTGCCAAGGAAAATTTTAACCTAAGAAGACAGGGATACTTCAGTTTCTTGCACTTCACAGGTAACTGCTTTTTTTTTTTTTTTACAAATCAAAGGTTTGAAGCAACCTTGCATTGTCAGATGATGATCAGTATTTGTTACCAATTAAGTATTTTTAAAATGGGGGAGGAAACGGCAACCCACTCCATTATTCTTGCTGGGGAAATCCCATGGACAGAGGGGCCTGGTGGGCTACAGTCCAAGGGGTCACAAAGAGTCGAACACAACTTAATGACTAAACAATGCAACATTTTTAAATTAAGGTATGTACCTATTTTTAAGACATAATGCTATTGCGCTGTACTATTGAAAAACTACAGTATACTGTAAGCATAACTTTTACATGCACTGGGAAACCAAAATATTTCTGTGACTCCCTTTACTGAGATAGTCACTTTACTGCAGTGGTCTAGACCCAAACCCACAATATCTCCACGGCTTCCCTGTAGTACAAACTCAAATAAAAGAGAAGATGTGACAACATACTACAAAAACACAGAAGATCGTAAGAGACTACTATGATCAATTATACGCCAACAAATTTGACAACTTAGAAGAAATGAATAAACTCCTAGAGGGAAAACCTACCAAGACTGAATTATGAAGAAACAGAATCTGAGACTGATTACTAGTAAGGAGATGGTAACAATAATAAAACATCTCCAACAAACAAAAGGCCAGGATCAGAAGGCTTCACTAGTGAATTCTACTAAACATTTAAAAAAGAATTAATTTTTTGGATATGTCACCAATAGCAAAAGAAATAAAAGCAAAAATAAACAAATGGGACGACACCAAAGTAACAGCTTCTGCACATCAAAAGAAATCATCAACGAAAGGCAATCTACCAAAGGGGAGAAGATACTTGCAAATTATGTATCTATTAAGGGGTTAATATACAAAGAACTCATACAACTCAATAGCAAAAAACAGTCCAATTAAAAAATGGGTAGAAGACTGTGAACAGGCATATTTTTCAAGGAAGACACAAAAATAGCCAACATGTACATGACAAGTTTCTCAACATTATTAAGCATCAGTTCAGTTCAGTTCAGTTCAGTCGCTCAGTCATGTCCGACTCTTGGAGACCTCATATACTACAGCACGCCAGGCTTCCCTGTCCATCCCCAATTCCTGGAGCTTACTCAAACTCATGTCCATTGAGTCAGTGATGCCATCCAACCATCTCACCCTCTGTCATCCCCTTCTCCTCCCGCTTTCAACCATTCCCAGCATTAGGGTCTTTTCAAATGAGTCAGTTCTTCACATCAGGTGGCCAAAGTATTGGAGTTCCAGCTTCAGCGTCAGTCCTTCCAGTGAATATTCAGGACTGATCTCCTTTAGGATGGACTGGTTGGATCTCCTTGCTGTCCAAGGGACTCTCAAGAGTCTTCTCCAACACCACAGTTCAAAAACATCAATTCTTCAGCGCTCAGCTTTCTTTATAGTCAAACTCTCACATCCATACATGTCTACTGGAAAAACAAAAGCTTTGACTACACAGACCTTTGTTGACAAAATAATGTCTCTGCTTTTTGATATGCTGTCCAGGTTGGTCATAACTTTAACTATTAACCATCAGGGAAAGGCAAATCAACACCACAGGGACATATCACCTCACACCTGTTAGAATGGCCATGGTCAAAAGCACAAGAAATAACAAGTGTTGGCGAGGATATGCAGTAAAAGGATCCCTTATGTACTGTTCATGGGAACATAAACTGGTGAAGCCACTATATAGCTACCACATGATCCAGCAATTCCACCTCTGGGTATTTATCCAAAGAAAACAAAACACTAAGTCCCTCCACCCCAAACATATGTACCTCCGTGTTCACTGCAGCCTTAACTACAATAGCCAAGATACGGAAACAACCTATCCGTCAAGGGATGAATGGATAAAGATGCGGTGTGCATATGTATACAATGGAATACTGTTCAGCCACAGAAAGAAGGAAATCTTGCTGTTTGCGACAACATGGATGGAACCTAAGGCCGTTATGCTAAATGAAATAAGACAGAGAAAGACAAACACTACATGATCTCAATTAGATGTGGAATCTGAAAAATCAAAAACCAAGCTCATAAGTATAAAAATAGATTGGTAGTTACTAGAGGCAGGGGTAGGGGGTGGGCAAAACGGGTGAGGGGTCTAAAGTACAATCTTTCGTGTATTCATAGGTTCTAGGACGTGAGGCCCAGCATAGGACTGTGATTAATAAATACTGTGCTACCTATTTGCAAGTTGCTAAAAAGAGTAAATCTCAGAAATTCTCATCATAAGAAAAGCAATTCTTTTCTAACTATGTGTGGTGACGGGTGGAAACTAAACTTACTGTGGTGATCATTTGCATTATATACAAATATCAAATCATTATGTTGTAAAACTGAAACTAATATAATTTTATGTCAATTATACCTCAAGAAAATTAGGGAAGAATGAAAAGTTCAAAAGTTGCTTCAGTTATGCCTCCTTCCTACTCCCAAATACAGAATAACTTTGGAATTTTCTGTTAAGTGGCAGCACCCTCAAATACCATTTATGGCACATTTGTTATTTTCAAAGTCTGACAGTAAGCGGAAAATAAGGACTTCCTGGACTGGATTCACAAAACGCTCTCAAAAGTTCTTATGTGGATCAGGGCAGACATCAATAAAGGTGACGTTCCTAACAGGCCCCAGACAAGACAGGCAGACCAGACTGGTAAAAGTTTAACATCACATCCTATTATATGCAAATAATCTAGATGATAATATCTGAAGTTACATTTGGGGTAAGTATCTGTAGCTATTTTCATGTCATTATTTTGAATAAGATCACAATCATACCATTATTATTATGACTATAAAACATAGCATTAACAATCATTATTTTATTCTAAATAACACTCAACCTGAGTCAAATTCAAAGCCTTCTCTCCTTTTAATTACTATAACTTTGGCTGGCTAGCTCACATTAAAGAAAATTATTCTTCTCCTTTTTCAAAGCCATACTAATTTGGAAGCCAGTAAAATAAAATCTTATCCTCTTAAAAGAAGAGGTCAAAGCAGCTTTCCAACAGCAAAAATAAATGTCCCAATGCCTGAACTTTGAAGTTCAGACTGAAAGTCACAGGAAAAGCCTTTACGGTTCTTCTCGGCTCACTGCCTCCAATCACTCTAGATTATATTTTTATCTTTTCACAGCATTCCTGCAAACTTTGTTACATTTCTAAATTCACGGGAATTTAAAATGGGGGAAGGGTTCTCTTCTTTTCTAGGTCATCATAGTGTGTGTGGTTGCCTCTGTTCCTGAACTTTTCTTGAGACTCCCAGGATCAAATCATTCCTGGCCAAGAAACAGAAGAAGAATCGTTTGATTCCCCAGTGGATTCAGATGAAAATGGATAATGAGATCAAGTACAACTCCACTCCTGAAAGGAGACACTGGAGAAGAACCAGCTGAGTCGATAAGGACTCTCACATGCCATGGCACATGCATTTATGCTGCGCTGAGGTCATGAGCATCTTAGCACAGCAAGCAGAAAACATCACCACACATGGAGAGTTGGACATGTTTTATTGGGAACATGATTTTCCTCTTCGTTTTTCTGCTTCTGCACTAGTAGACTGGTACAGAAAAAAATGTGAGTATACTGTTGTTTGAATTAATAAATCAAATGCAGAAAGGACATGCTTGCTACTGAAGGTGACAAGAGGGGACGCATGATAAAACAAAATCTAACTGGTGCACATCAAGGCCATTTTAACTATTTATTTTAACAATAAATATTACAGTTCAAGAACATCAAGGAATTGCAGCATTATGAATGCAATAACCTTCAAACATTTTTAAAAGGTCAAATGATCTTTCATTAAGTGGTATATATAAATGATCTTAGTGGTATATACAGTACTGAATGGAAATTGTTTTGGAAATACCCAACAAATCTATAAAGGGCCCAAGGAAGCAAAGTTTTCTACTAATATGCTTGATTTCCCAAAGTGGCAACTGAAACTATTTCCTTACTAGAAAATAACAATGAAACTACATAGAACTTACCTCGTAATACTCCCCAAACCCTGTTGGCAGTGAGCGTGGCCACTGGTCCTTTCACCAGTAAAGTATCTGTATTGGAAAAAAGAAAAAAATGTCTCTTGTTGGTGACAGATGGTAACATTTTACATTATATACAAATATCAAATCATTATGCTGTAAACCTGAAACTAATATAATGTTATGTCAATTATACCTCAAAAACCCAGGAAAGAATAAAAACCCTCTGCTTCCTCATCACCTGCACGGCCACCAGCACTCAGGGTGGCGCGTGACAGCTGGTGACACCTAGGGAAAACAGGTCTATCCACAGCGAGTCATCGGGTGACAGTCTTCTGACGAGGTAGCCTTTCCATCAGAACAGAGTCCTGAGTTCGGCTTATGTGTAAAAATGGACAGAAATACTGACTCACCACGTTGTGAAAGGGGAGTGAACACAGTGTCGTAAGGTAATTATACTCCAAAAACAAGCAAGCTCACAGAAGGACAGAGAAGACTCTTGGTTACCAGAGGCGGGTGGTAACTGGACAAAGGCAGGCAAAAGGTACTCACTTCTGGTTATAAGATAAATGAGTACCAGGGACGTAATGCACAACATGATGAACAGTTAGCACGGCTGTGTGCTATACACGAAAGCTGTCCAGAGAGTAAATCGTAAGAGTTCTAATCAAGAAAAAATGTTTTTCTGTCTTTAATTTTGTATGTACATGAGATGACGGTCACTAATTTCCTGAGACGATCATTTCACGACGTATGTGAGTCAGATCACTGCACTGCACACCTGGACCTGCACGGTGCTGGGTGTCAGTTGTGCCTCAGTGAAACTGGAAGGAAGAATGTTTGCTTTTTCCTTCAATGATACACAGTACATTTCCCAAAACATATCATTGTATTTCTGGATCTTTCTTTTCTCCTGAGCTCCAAACCTGTTTCTCCAACTGCCTTCTGTATATCCTCACTTAGAAGTCCCGTGAAAAGTGAAAGTTGCTCAGTCCTGTCCGACTCTTTGCGACCCCCTTCTCCAGGGGATCTTCACAAACCAGGAATCAAACCAGGGTCTCCTGCACTGCAGGCGAATTCTTTACCAGCTAAGCTACCAGGGAAGCCCCAGAAATCTCGGAGGTTCTTCCTTAAACTCCACAAGCCCCAGATTGAACTCTTCCCTCTTCTCACTTGCTGGGCTCTGGACTCATCCTCTCCTCACTCCAGCCAGCCGAGTAGCTCAAGTCAGGAACCTGGGTGTCATCTCCATGATACCTCATTCTCCCTTACTGGAGAGTTCTCTCCCGCTACCCCTCTATAGAGCAGGGTCTTACTTAAGCTAAGAATTTAAGTCAAAAGGGAAAACTCCTCAGTGCCCATAATTCTTTGATGAAGCCTCTGGTATCAGTCTTGCACTCTGTAAGACCAGAGATTTCTCTACTCCAGCCCTTCTCTCCCTGTGCCCCAACTTGCCCCGTACCTAATACCCCTAACATTGTCCTGAATCTTCCTTACCACTCACTTGCTGGGATCTTGCTTGTCGTCCAGAATCTGCCTTCCAACGCAGGGGACAGGAGTTCAATCTTTGGTTGGGGAGCTAAGGTCCCACATGCCGAGGTGCAACTGAGCGCACGCACTGCAACTAGAGGCTGTCCCAACAGTCATTTCAGTGTTGAGAGAGCTTTCTCGTGGGCTCATCCACAGAAAAAGTAAGGCACCAGAAGGCACAGAGAGGTGGAAAGCTAAAGGGATGAGACCGGGAAGACTCTGCAACAGCAGACACTCAAGGGCTGCAGGGTCATGATTTAACATGGTGTCTCTGCTTCATCATCACCCTGCACCACTATCACCCAGGCTGCTGCCTAACAGTTGGCTACACATAGGGAAAACAGCTCTATCAACAGCCAACAATCCGGTGACATTCTTCTGACAAGGAAGCCTTTCCATCAGATGAACAGTTGAGAGTTAGCTAAAGGCCAGGCTAAGAACAGTATTGCTGTTATGACCACAGTCGAATCACGATTCCTCCCCCGCTATTAAATCCTTAGGTTAAGCTCCCTAAATAGAACTCACCATTTCACTGGTCACGGTTTAAAAGCCAGTTTTTGCCACATTCCACTTCTGAGATCTCCTGGAATCAGTCAGCACAAAGACTTGTCTAAACCATTAACAGGTGGCATACACCTGATGCCAATTATTCCCAACAGCTGAGGACTGGCTGATACTTAAAAGGATTCTGATTCAACCCAATGCAAAACCACACACATAAAGCCATAAGGAGGAGACTGTGTTTCCTGAATATACGGACAAATAAGCTATAGAATTTTTATTTCAAAGCCGAATTCTTAGTCTTAACACTGATAGGCTCCCTGAGGTGGAACGAAGGCATCTCTCTTTCAGTTATCCCTTTCTATACTTTTTGCACCACACTGTTGTTTTGAAGGGTTTACATGCAAATAACAGCAATGGGTTCCTCTTTTTAATAAAATGTTATAGGTAAGACTGAAATCCCCCGTGAGATGCCCACTGAACTGCCCCTTCTTGCCTTAGAGGAAACAGCAGGGCCTTTCCTGGGCGCTGCTATGTCCACGCGACAAGGAACGGAATGCTGCTTTACGTGCACCTTCCTGTACATGCTGCTATATAAACGGGACCCTCCTGCACACAGTGTGATGCGTCTTCCCTTGCCCAGCTCAGCAGTGTATCTTGGCAAGTCCTCCGTGTCGTTCTGTCTCCACTTCTTCTTTAAGTACTGTGTGTATTGGCGTGTGCTGCACTGGGTCGTCACTGCTGCGCGTGGGCTTTCTCTAGCTGCGGCGGGCGGGGACTCCTCTCGAGTGGCAGTGCACGGGGGTCTCGCTGTGGTCGTCTCTCTTGTGCAGAGCACAGGCTCTCAGGCACGCAGGCTTCAGTCGCCTGGCACATGGGCGCAGTAGTTGTGGCTGTGGGGTTTAGCTGCTCCTCAGCATATGGGATCTTCCCAGATCAGGGGGTGAAACGCGCATCCTCTCTATTGGCACGCAGATTCTTAAACACTGGACCACTAGAGAAGCCCTGTAACTCCACTCGTTCATTCTCAATTGTTGAAGAGTATTCTCTAGTGTCAACTGACAAGATATATGCAGCCATTCTTCTAGTGAAGAACACTTCGTTTTGCTTATAAACATTCACTGTGGCAGACAAACCACAGAGAGCATTCTTAATGTATGTAATGACTTCTCTATGGTAGAAATCAGTCTACATCTGGTTCTGAGGAGATGCCTGTTTTTATTTTACTTGATGCTGCTGTTGACACTCGTCAGTTTCTCCAAGATTTCCTCATACCCTTTGGACAATGGTTGATATCTTGTTATTTCCATTTGTGTGTTACTTCTATCATCATCATCAACTACTTTAAAACTAGTTTATCCTTTAACCAGAATATTTCATGGGTAGCTTATCCTCAGAAGTCTCTCTTTCAGAAAAATGGGGTTTGCAAAGCTGAATGCAAGACAGACTGTAACTCCCCAGCCTCGACACATTCCATTGTTTGGATTTTACAATATGTCATTGTACTGCCAGTCGGCAAAGATTCCTTGCTAATTTACTGATCATTTCTCAATTCAGATTGCAAAATCTAATTCATAAAGTGTCTGAGTGCTGTCAACTCACATGACTAATGTGGGCAAACCGTCCTGTTTCTCTTCTAAGAACAGCCACAGAATGGAAGAGAAATGAAGTTCTTTTGCAAAAAGATGTATCAAGGCATCAAGAAATCTCATCTCTAATCTAACCAAAAGGATGAAGAGATGGACTTTAACTGTCTATGAGGCAATCTGAGAACAAAGGGGTTACTCTTTTCTCTAAGATGTGCATTTTCCTTTCTATTTTGACACCTGACTCACCAGCCTGCTCTTTCTGCACTCATCTTAAATCACCCATTGCTCCTCTTTGATTCCTTGATACAATTCCACGTAATTTCCAGTTGGTACATGCTATGAAAAAGGTCTGCCCATCTGTTTATTCTTTCTAGAACAAGTTAGGAAAAGCCTTGGAGAATAATATTTTATGCAAACAAAAAATCACATAGCTTAATGTTGATTATGTTTTCAATCAATATAAATGAAGGTGGAATAGAAATATAATACAACATAAACATAAATGAAAAGTGGAAAACTTCATCCCTCTCAGTTCTGCATTATCTATGTGTCAACTTAATTATAAACCGAAATCATGTCAGGACTTCTCTGGAGGTCCAGTGGTTAAGACTTTGTGTTTCCACTGCAAGGGGCACAGGTTCAATGCATGGTCAGGGAACTAAGATCACACATACTGTGCCCAAAAAAAAGAAGGAAAGAAAGATCATGCCTATAAACGCAGGCTAAATTTCAAAATAAACTATCTAGATGTCTTAAATTAAGGGATAAGCCAAGTAAGATTTGGCACATCCATACAGTTGGTTGAACATTATTCAGCCACTAAAAATGCTGTCATTGAAAAATATTTGTTGAAATTCATGCTCGTACGCAAAAAAGAGGCTTCCCAGGTTGTGCTGGTTGTGAAGAACTCGCATGCCAATGCAGGAGACATGAGAAATGCGGGTTCAGTCCCTTGGTTATGACGATCCTCTGGAAAAGGAATGGCAAACCACTCCTGTGTTCTTGCCTGGGAAATCCCATGGACAGAGGAGTCTGGCAGAGTACAGTCCCTGGGGTCTCAAAGAGTCAGACACGACTGAAGCAACTTAGCATAGCACATGCAAAAGAGAAAAACAGAAAAACCACATGTACAGAACTAGACCCCTTTTTCATGCCATTCTTTATCTTATGCTTTTATTTATATGTATATAAAACATTCAAATGTATTACTCTGCAAAAAAAAAAATCTAAGTAACAAAGGTTAACTCTGAGTGCCAGGATTATGAATAATTTAATTCCTCCTCTTCACTTACTGTACTTAAAGATTTCTGCAATGATTATGTTTTAGTTTTGCCATCAGACTTTTAACAGTAATTATTTAGTTATTTATTATTGCCAGTGTGCAGCATGTGGGACTTTGGTTCCCCATCCAACGATCAAACCTGTGCTCCCTGCAGTGGAAGTGCAGAGTCTTAACCACTGGACCACCAGTGAAGTTCCCTCATAGTTATTTTTTAAATAATAATTATAAACTCGCTGGTTACGAGCTCACAATAGTTCATGGAGTAGAGTCAGCTTCTGGCCCTGGAGTCTGTAACAAGCAGCTTTGTGTACAGTCCATCCCCATGACACAGGTACTCACAAGACTCATCCGAAGTGATGCTGGGGAAACTGTCACACTCTGGGTCCATGATGACTGAGACTTCAAGTTTCTGTAACTCCATTTCCCTTGGAATATTATCAGAGCCAAGAGGCCACTTGTAGAAACCAAAAATATAGTCATAATATCTGTATGAGAGAGATATTCAAACAAGTTTTTAAACCATTGTTGTTCATTCGCTATGTTGGGTCTGACTATATGACTACACACCAGGCTGCCCTGTCTTTCACGAGGTGTGTGAAGCTGGGTGTGCAAGCTCATTCTGACTAGTGATGGGGGAGGGCGGGGAGGAGGGGAGGAGGAAGCTTCCTCTCAGAGGTGAGCACCAAGAAGAAAACTTTCTCTGTATGTGACAGCTACACAAGTATCAGCCACACCAAAGAAAGCAGGTCAGAGATGACGAGAATACAGATTTCCTAACGATACTGTTGAGCCACGTATCCAACTAGCCCTGAAATCCTGCCTGCTTTTGGACTTCTCAATGTGTGAGATACTTTACCATCTGAGCCACCAACAACTGAATAGTTCAAGTTTGAGAAAGGAGGAGACAGGGCTGTCTGCTGTCACCCTGTTTGCTTAATCTCTATGCTGACAGGGCTGTCTGCTGTATGCTGAGCACACCATGAGAAATGCCAGGCTGGATGAGTTACAAGCTGAAATCAAGATAGGCGGGAGAAGCTCAGATACATGGATGATGCCACTCTAAGGGCAGAGAGAGAAGAGGAACTAGAAAGCCTCCTGATGAGGGTGAAGGAGGGGAGAGAAAGAGCTGGCTTAAAACTAAACATTAAAAACACTAAGATCATGCCATCTGGCCCCATTAGGTGGTGGTTGAGACACTAAGTCGAGTCTGACTCTTACGACCCCATGGACAGAGGAGCCTGCAAGGCTCCAGGCAAGAATATTGGAGTGGGTTGCCATTTCCTTCTCCAGAGAATCTTCCCGACCCAGGAATTGAACCAGGGTCTCCTGCTTTGCAGGCAGATTCTTTATCAAATGAGCTACTGGCCCCATTACTTCATGGAAAATAGAGGGGGAAAAAGTTGAAGTCAGTGACAGATTTCATCTTCTTGGGTTCTAAAATCACTGTGGATGGTGACTGTAGCCATGAAATTGGAAGATATTTGTTTCTTGGCAGGAAAGCTATGACAAACCTAGACAAGTATGTTGGAAAGCACAGACATTACTCTGTAGAAAGGTCTGTATAGTCAAGGCTGTGGTCTTCCCAGTGGTCACGTATGGTTGTGAGAGTTGGACTGTAAAGAAGGCAGAGCACCAAAGAATTGATGCCTTCAAACTGTGGTGCTGAAGACTTCTGAGAGTCCCTTGGATAGCAAGGAGATCAAACCAGCCAATCCTAAGGGGAGACCAACCCTGACTATTCACTGGAAGGACTGATGCTGAAGCTGAAGCTCCACTATTTTGGTCATCTGATGTGAACAGCTGACTCATTGGAAAAGTCACTGATGCTGGGAAAGATTGAGGGCAGAAGAAGAGGATGTCATAGGATGAGATGGCAGGATGGAATCACCAAGGCAACAGATATGAACTTGGGCAAACTTCAGAAGATGGTGAGGGACAGAGGTCTGGCCTGCTGCCTCCATGAGGTCACGGAGAGTTAGACACAACTGGGCAACTGAACGACAACATGTGAGATAGCAGGTTTTCTTTTTGCTCAAGCCAGACTGAGTAGGGGCTCCTGTCACCTTCTAACCAAAGTATCCTAACTATCCCAAATATCTTCCAACCAAAGAATCCTCACTAGGGCCTGGAAATTTTACATTCTGCTGGTACCTGACTCGGAGAAGGCAATGGCACCCCACTCCAGAACTCTTGCCTGGAAAATCCCATGGATGGAAGAGCCTGGTAGGCTGCAGTCCATGGGGTCGCTGAGAGTCGGACATGACTGAGCGACTTCACTTTCACTTTTCACTTTCATGCACTGGAGAAGGAAATGGCAACCCACTCCAGAGTTCCTGCCTGGAGAACCCCAGGGACAGGGGAGCCTGGTGGGCTGCCGTCTATGGGGTCGCACAGAGTCGGACACGGCTGAAGTGACTTAGCAGCAGCAAGGAGAGATGAGAAAGTTCTGATGAACTTGGAAGTATATGGAAGATAACCAGTGACTTCCATATAACCAGTTAACCACAGTGAGACAGGTAAAGGTGCTGAGGAAAATCTTTTTATAATTTAAAAATACATTATTTATTTACTTAGCAGGGCTGAGCATTAGTTCTGGCCTGTGGGATCTAGTTCCCCTACTGAGGACTGAACCTGGGCCCCTGCATTGGCAACGTCCAGGAAGTCTAAGCCCCTGGACCACCAAGGAAGTCTCAATCAAAAAATCCTGACAGATTCAAAAGGAAATGAAGATCACTAAACTGTATAGCTAAAAATGGTTAATACAGCCATCCTAAGATTATGGCATCTGGTCCCATCACTTCATGGGAAATAGATGGGGAAACAGTGGAAACAGTGGCTAACTTTATTTTTCTGGGCTCCAAAATCACTGCAGATGGTGATTGCAGCAATGAAATTAAAAGACGCTTACTCTTTAGAAGAAAAGTTATGACCAACCTAGACAGCACATTCAAAAGCAGAGACATTACTTTGCCAACAAAGGTCCATCTAGTCAAGGCTATGGTTTTTCCAGTGGTCATGTATGGATTTGAGAGTTGGACTGTGAAGAAAGCTGAGCGCTGAAGAATTGATGCTTTTGTGCTGTGGTGTTGGAGAAGACTCTTGAGAGTCCCTTGGACTGCAAGGAGATCCAACCAGTCCAGTCTAAAGGAGATCAGTCCTGGTGTTCATTGGAAGGACTGATGCTAAAGCTGAAACTCCAGTACTTTGGCCACCTCATGCGAAGAGTTGACTCATTGGAAAAGACTCTGATGCTGTGAGGGACTGGGGGCAGGAGGAGAAGGGGATGACAGAGGGTGACATGGCTGGATGACATCACCGACTCAATGGACATGAGTTTGAGTAAACTCCGGGAGTTGGTGATGGACAGGGAGGCCTGGTGTGCTGTGATTCATGGGGTTGCAAAGAGTCGGACACGACTCAGTGACTGAACTGAACTGAACTGAACTGAGGGCTTCCCAGGTCGCGCTAGTGGTAAAGAACCCAGTTGCCAATGCAGGAGACACAGAGATGGTGGTTCCATCCCTGGGTTGGGAAGATCCCCTGGAGCAGGAAATGACAACCCACTCCAGTATTCTTGCTTAGAAAATTATATGGGTAGAGGCGGCTTAAGGGCTACAGTCCATGGGGTGACAACAAGTCAGACACAACTGAGCACATAGCAATCTTGTGTATATACTACCATAATTAAAAAAAATTTTTTAAAGGAAATTAAAGCTGTTGGCAGCTTTGAGTCAGGTGCTGGCTTGTCCCAAATAAAGAAATCTTGGCCCTAGATATTAGAACTCTAACAGAAAACTCTAGTTAATACAATGGTTTTCCCAGTAGTCATGTATGGATGTGAGAGTTGGACTATAAAGAAAGCTGTGTGCAGAAGAATTGATACTTTCGAACTGAGGTGTTAGAGAAGACTCTTGAGAGTCCCTCGGACTGCAAGGAGATCCAACCAGTCCATCCTAAAGGAAATCTGTCCTGAATATTCATTGGAAGGACTGATGCTGAAGCTGAAACTTCAATACTTTGGCCACCTGATGCAAAGAACTGACTCATTTGAAAAGACCCTGATGCTGGGAAAGATTGAAGGCGAGAGGAAAAGGGGACGACAGAGGATGAGATGGTTGGATGGCATCATATATTCAATGGACATGAGTTTAAGTAAACCCTGGGAGTTTCTGATGGACAGGGAGGCCTGGCATGCTGCAGTCCATGGGGTCATAAAGAGTGGGACACAACTGAGCGACTGAACTGAATAGAAAACTCTAAGGGATCGGACTCAATAGTATCCAAGGTGCATGTGAACAGTCAGTAGCTCCGTCGTCTCCACCTCTTTGCCACCCCATGGACTGTAGCCTGCCTGGCTCCTCTGTCCGTGGAATTCTCCAGGCAAGATACTTGAGAGGGTAGCCACTCCTTTCACCAGGGGATATTCCTGACCCAGGGATTGAACATGGCTCTCCTGCATTGCAGGCAGATTCCTTACCATATGAGCCACCAGGGAAGCCCATTTTAGCTTGTCGGGATCTGAAACTAAAATTTCAGTTAACCAAGGAGAGAAAAAGGCAAGAAGAAAAAGAAAAAACTGGCATGTGATCTTGTTCTAAAAGCTAAGGAAGCAGCCACGTACCAGACAGACAGAACTCTGCCTGCAAAATGCATACTGTTTCAAAGCAGGGGTTGATACAAGTGGGTTCTTCAGGAGACAGGAGCCATGAGGATCTGAACACACTGGGGCTTCGGTTTTACCTGTTCTCCATGGCCTACACATTCTAGAACACCCCATCATCTCTAAACCTTTTCAACACCATCATGCCTTTTCTCTGAAACAATAAAGGCCCCTCCTTGCTTCCTAGAACACTCTCCTGAATGCTTTCAAGTCTCAGCCATAAGGGCTAATGTTTTATAGCCTGCTTCCTAACATGCAGGGTATAATTAATAGCTGCTTGCCACACAGGGCACAAATTAGTTACGCAAAGTCCTCAGATAACTCCCTGCACTTCCTTAGGATGCCAAGCCTTGTTTTTCAAACCATCTCACAGCTTATTCAAGTTCGGCTTATCTAACCATGGTTGCCTTACATCATCCACGCTTTCTTGCCATACTCATACCATTCAGCTTATCACTGTGTCCTTGTTTTACTAGCACAGAAGGAAAATCCAGTTTTACGAACTGAGTCCCAGGGCAAATGAGATGTGTTTATTTTTAAAAGATTCCCAAGTCAAGATCTTCCATTAAATGGCCTTCAGGTACTTTTTCCTTCTCAATATCCCAAGGCTGGTAATCAACCACCTTGATGCTACTTCTTCACCCAGACTCTAGCCATTCTGACCTGATGGCAAATTCAACACCAAAGGCTCCCTAGAGTATGCATCCAAAATGAGGGTAACATGGTCCCTCTTCTTATTTAGTGGTTCCCAACTGAAGGAGAAGAAACCATCTCTGCCATCGACTTCGTAAGTCTCTGCGGCCTAAGCCTAAGTCCAAGGCCTAGCTGGGGTCAGCAGGTGCTAATTTGACTAGTCCTGCATTTACCTCCCAGCTGCGTGGTGTCCTGCAAGCACAATTAAGCTCTAACGACCTCAGGGAACAAGGACCAAAATCTGAGGGAGGGAAGGACGTGTACAGTGGGCACCAAACCACACTCCTTCAGGGCACCTTTACGACAGTCCTGTCCTTTAGGACAGGTCGAAGACTGAGGCTTCTTGAGACATCTCCCCAAGGGCAGTCGCCTTGCACACGGTGTAGTTAGCAAAGCTAGCGCTGTGGCACAACACCACAAATCAACTCCTACTGTTGCTCAGTCAGTAAGTCGTGTCCCACCCTTTGTGACCCCAGGGACTGTAGCCCACCAGGCTCCTCAGTCCATGGGGCTTTTCCAGGCAAGAATGCTGGAGTGGTTGCCATCTCCTCCTCCAGGGGATCTTCCCCACCCAGGTAGGGATGGAACCCATGTCTCTTGTGTCTCCTGCATTGGCAGGCAGATTCTTTCCAGCTGAACCACCAGAGAAGCCCCACCCCACACCCCCCAATCAACTTGACATCAATTTTATAAAAAAAAAGAAAAGCTAGCACTGTGGGCTGCCTCCCTACTACACAATTCACCCTGTGGCCAATGAGGTTACAGACCTGAGGCTGGAGGGCTGAGAGGTGCTAAGGATCTAAACAGGAAGCTGGGAGAGCAAGCACATAAGTGTTTCTGGCAAACAAAAGGAGAAGCAGGTACTGCAGCGCAGTGACATACCAAAGTAGTTAGGAGAAACTATCCAGCACTTTGCATGGAACAGGGATTTTGGAAGGGAAGGGGAGTTTGGGGCAATGCTTCAACCTTAGGACTTTCTGCCACCTGAACTGTTACCAGATTGGGGGAGGAGAGATTGCCTATCAACGACAAGCCACTTCGGGAAACCCCTAGTCCCCAAACTTTAAGAACCCATCTTTCTCTTAGAATTCCCTCCAGATAAACTGCCTTTAACCCTCCATCCACTCCATTCTCCGAGGCGAACATGGCCACAAACTCTGAGCACCCTACTCCTTCCGCTCAATATCCTGCACCCAAAACAGGGTTCCAGAGCACCCAGGAAGTCCCTTAGGAGGCGGGGGTGAGGGCAGGGAACGGGAGGTCAGGGGAAGAGCTTGGGTTTCAGTCCCTGCTGGTTCAAGCGGGCTCTGCTCTCTTCTAGACCCGTGACTTTGGTCTGGTCACTGGCCGGTTCACCTGTCAAATAGGGGCAAGAGCGTCGGCGAGGCTGGATGGCTGTGCAGGTGGTAAGAGGCTCTCAGATGCTCCTCCTCTCGGCCCCCGCGCCTCCGCTGCGTCCCAGGGTGGTCCGTCCCTCCCCGTCCCGGTGTGTCCGGGTCCCCTCCCTAGCCGCCCGTCGGGAGCGCTCACCGCCGAAACGCTTCCTGCAGGACTGCGCAGGAGGGGCCAGCCTTGGAAGTGGGGCTGTGCCCGAAGAAGTCGTTTCTGGGTGAGAGATAAAGCAAGCGCGGGGTCGTCATCACAGAGAGAGGCAGGGGCCAAAGATTCAGGTCCCGCGAAGCAGAGAGGCGCGGGGTCTGCGTCCTTCGCGTCCCCAGCGCCGCCTGCACTACCAGCCCCGCCAGCAGCGCCAGCAGCCCGGGTAGCCTCAGCCTCCCCAGCCCGCGTTGCTCCATGGATGCTCAGCTGCTCTCTACCCGGCCACCCCGTAAGCACCGGCCGCCGCCTCGGCTCCTGATCCCGCCGGAGAGCGAGCGAGTCCGAGAGTCAGCTGACTGTGCTCCGCCTCCAGAGGGCTTGGGCAGCCTTGCGGACCAGCGCCCGGCCGCAGCAGCCGTCCGCCCACAGCCCAACCCGGGTTTCTTCCCTGCCCAAACTTCCCACTGGTAGCGCTGGGGTTCTTGCAGCAGCTCGCCTCAGTGAAACTGCAGAACGGACGCCCAACTTCCTCCCGCCCCTAACACCAAATAACCAGGGTGGCTCAGTTCAGTTCAGTTCAGTCGCTCAGTCGTGTCCGACTCTTTGCGACCCCATAAATTGCAGCACGCTAGGCCTCCCTGTGCATCACCAACTCCCGGAGTCCACCCAAACCCATGTCCATCGAGTCGGTGATGCCATCCAAACATCTCATCCTCTGTCGTCCCTTTCTCCTCCTGCCCTCAATCTTTACCAGCATCAGGGTCTTTTCAAATGAGTCAGCTCTCCATATCAGGTAGCCAAAGGATTGGAGTTTCAGCTTCAACATCAGTCCTTCCAATGAACACACAGGACTGATCTCCTTTAGGATGGACTGGTTGGATCTCCTTGCAGTCCAAGGGACTCTCAAGAGTCTTCTCCAACACCACAGTTCAAAAGCATCAATTCTTCGGCGCTCAGCTTTATTCATGGTCCAACTCTCACATCCATACGTGACCACTGGAAAAACATAGCCTTGACTAGACGGACCTTTGTTGGCAAAGTAATGTCTCTGGTTTTGAATATGCTGTCTAGGTTGGTCATAACTTTCCTTCCAGGGAGTAAGCGTCTTTTAATTTCATGGCTGCAGTCACCATCTGCAGTGATTTTGGAGCCCAGAAAAATAAAATCTAACACTGTTTCCCCATCTATCTGCCATGAAGTGATGGGACCGGATGCCATGATCTTAGTTTTCTAAATGTTGGGCTTTAAGCCAACTTTTGCACTCTCCTCTTTCACTTTCATCAAGAGGCTCTTTAGTTCTTCTTCACTTTCTGCGTAAGGATGGTGTCATCTGCATAAATCAGGTTATTGATATTTCTCCCGGCAACCTTGTTTCCAGCTTATGTTTCCATCTATCAACTGGCAAAGAGGTTCTCCTTAACCAAACTTTAGTCAGGCTCTCTTAAACCCTCTTCTTGACTAGCATAGCCCAGTTCTAGCAAGGATCCTGAGAAGTTAATGAATTAAGAATCCCCCACCACCACCCTTGATATGGGATCACCCTGGGATCCTGTAGCAAGAATTCTATTAGGTTGGTTTGGCAAGAATCTCCCTTACTCTTGATGTCTCCTCTTCACAATTCTCTGTCCACAGACCACGGCTGCCCTCTGCTCATTGGCTATAAAACCCCAGCTGTCTTTCTTGTCTTCAGAGTTGAGCCTGACTTCTCTCCCCTATTGTGATTGCCTTGGCACCTCCTTCAATAGTCCTGAATGTCTGAATAATTTTTTTTAAAAAATAACTTATTCACACAGTATTTTTGGATCAATCATCCCTGAGGAGTGAGGGGCAAGGCGACAATAGGCAATTTATTTCTAGCTAAGGCTTTTTTTTTGGCCTCAACATGTGGTATGTGTGAACTTAAATCCTAACCCGCTGCACTGGAAGTTTAGAGTCTAAATCACTGTCCACCAGAGAAGTCCCTCTAGCTCAAGTTTATGGATAGATAATTTATCAGTCCCTGGTAAAATCCTTGGGCTTCCCTGGTGGCTCAGCTGATGACACATCTACCTGCAATGCGGGAGACCTGGGTTCAATCCCTGGGTTGGGAAGATCCTCTGGAGAAGGAAAAGGCTGCCCACTGCAGTATTCTAGCCTGGAGAATTCCATAGTCCAGGGAGTCACAATAAGTCACTGAGCAACTTTCACTTTCAAGGCTTAGTTTCAGGGAAGAGAATCCACTCCCCTTAGTGTTAACAGAAAGGAATTAAATACAGGATATCAAGTGGCTCACAGAAACTTGAGAGAGCTGAAGAACGTGACTCTTGGCTGAAATTCCCAGAATTGTGACTAGGATCCCAACTGCTTACTGGAGAAGCCTCTACTAGGGATGCTAGTTCTAGAATCTACACCAGGGAAAGGGATACCTCATGCATGGTCTCTGTCCCCGCCTAACTCTCTTCTGAATAACACTCTGAAATAACCATTATATCTAATGACAGAAACTAAAAGCTCTGGAATCTCTGTAGCGTGGCAGTCTGGGAAATGTAGTTTCCAGCCTCTGTAATATAGGAAGACATAGTAGAAGGCATTTGAAACAGGTGGATGCTGAGTGATGAAGTTCAGCAACCTCACAGAATGTGACAATTAATTGAGATGAGTGGACAGCCTAGGACCTGGGCAGACATGTGGGTAAAGCAGCCTAATTCCTGAGGAAAGGTAAAGAGCCTGTGTTTGGGAGACAGCCCCTGATATTAGACCTGGATCTTCCCTCTGACTACCTTTCTCTGCACTCACAACATACCCATAAACAAGCCTGAAATATTTGTATATTCTGAAATTATGAAAACATTGCAATCATGAAAACAGGTTGAGTTCCATTTGCCATAGTAATACTGAACTGGGCTCTCCCAGAAGGGCGAGAGGATTTGGAGTTCAATTTGGTTTGGCAGCTGGAAAAGGTTTCTCCCAGTTTTTCGAAGATTGCTGCTAAGTCACTTCAGTCGTGTCCAACTCCGTGCGACCCCATAGACGGCAGCCCACCAGGCTAGCAGCAGAGATTAGCTTCTCTCATTCCCTTATCTATTAAACAGTGCCACCTGGTGGGAATCTCAGCTCTCCTTCAACACTCCACATCCACTTTCCTCTGTCAATGAATATAGTGTTTATTGCAGGGCACCACACAAGGAGTTCAGGACAGCTAGTGCTCAGAAAGTCTTGGTGCCTGGAACTGGGTCACTCAGCATCCATCTGTTTCAAATGCCTTCTACTATGTCTTCCTATATTACAGAGGCTGGAAACTACATTTCCCAGACTGCCACGCTACAGAGATTCCATAGCTTTTAGTTTCTGTTATTAGATATAATGGTTACTTCAGAGTGTTATTCAGAAGAGAGTTAGGCGGGGACAGAGACCATGCATGAGGTATCTCTTTCCCTGGTGTAGATTCTAGAACTAGCATCCCTAGTAGAGGCTTCTCCAGTAAGCAGTTGGGATCCTAGTCACAATTCTGGGAATTTCAGCCAGGAGTCACATTCTTCAGCTCTCTCAAGTTTCTGTGAGCCACTTGATATCCTGTATTTAATTCCTTTCTGTTAACACTAAGGGGAGTGGATTCTCTTCCCTGAAACTAAGCCTTGAAAGTGAAAGTTGCTCAGTCATGTCCAACTTATTGTGACTCCCTGGACTATGGAATTCTCCAGGCTAGAATACTGCAGTGGGTAGGCTTTTCTTTCTTCAGGGGATCTTCCCAACCCAGGGATTGAACCCAGGTCTCCCGCATTGCAGGCAGATTTTTCACCAGCTGAGCCACCAGGAAAGCCCAAGGATTTTATCAGGAACTTTACCAGGGACTGATAAATTCAGTTCAGTTCAATTGCTCAGTAGTGTCCAACTCTTTGTGACCCCATGAATTGCAGCACCCCAGGCTTCCCTGTCCATCACCAACTCCTGGAGTTTACTCAAACTCATGTCCATTGAGTCGGTGATGTCATCCAACCATCTCATCCTCTGTGGTCTCCTTCTCCTGCCTTCAATCTTTCCCAGCATCAGGGTCTTTTCAAATGAGTCAGCTCTTCGCATGAGGTGGCCAAAGTATTGGAGTTTCAGCTTCAACATCAGTCCTTCCAATGATCACTCAGGACTGATCTCCTTTAGGATGGACTGGTTGGATCTCCTTGCAGTCCAAGGGACTCTTAAGAGTCTTCAAAACCACAGTTCAAAAGCATCAATTCTTCGGTGCTCAGCTTTCTTTATAGTTCAACTCTCACATCCATACACGACTAATGGAAAAACCATATCCTTGACTAGACAGACCTTTGTTGGCAAAGTAATGTCTCTGGTTTTGAATATGCTGTCTAGGTTGGTCATAACTTTCCTTCTAAGGAATAAGTGTCTTTTAATTTCATGGCTGCAGTCACCATCTGCAGTGATTTCGGAGCCCCAAAAAATAAAGTCAGACACTGTTTCCACTGTTTCCCCATCTATTTCCCATGAAGTGACGGGACCGGATGCCATGATCTTCGTTTTCTGAATGTTGAGCTTTAAGCCAACTTTTTCACTCTCCTCTTTCACTTTCATCAAGAGGCTCTTTAGTTCTTCTTCACTTTCTGCCATAAGGGTGGTGTTATCTGCATATCTAAGGTTATTGATATTTCTCCCAGCAATCTTGATTCCAGCTTGTGCTTCTTCCAGCCCAGTGTTTCTCATGATGTACTCTGCAGAGAAGTTAAATAAGCAGGGTGACAATATACAGCCTTGACGTACTCCTTTTCCTATTTCGAACAAGTCTGTTGTTCCATGTCCAGTTCTAACTGTTGCTTCCTGACCTGCATACAGGTTTCTCAAGAGGCAGGTCAGGTGGTCTGGTATTCCCATCTAGTTTAGAATTTTCCACAGTTTATTGTGATCCACACAGTCAAAGGCTTTGGCACAGTCAATAAAGCAGAAATAGACTGATAAATTATCTATCCATAAACTTGAGCTAGAGGGATTTCTCTGGTGGTCAGTGATTAAGACTCTAAACTTCCAGTGCAGGGGGTTAGGATTTGATCCCTGGTCAGGGAATTAAGTTCACGCATACCACATGTTGAGGCCAAAAAAAAAAAAAAAAAGCCTGAGCTAGAAATAAATTGCCTTATGTCCTCTTGCCCCTCACTCCTCAGGGATGATTGATCCAAAAATACTGTGTGAATAATTTTTTTTTAATTATTCAGACAAGTGTATTCAGGACTATTGAAGGAGGTGCTAAGACAATCACAACAGGGTCGAGATGTCAGGCTCAACTCTGAAAACAAGAAAGACAGCTGGGGTTTTATAGCCAATGAGCAGAGGGCAGCCGTGGCCCGTGGATGGAGAATTATGAAGAGGAGACATCAAGAGTAAGGGAGATTCTTGCCAAACCAACCTAATAGAATTCTTACTGCAAGATCCCAGGGTGATCCCATATCAAGGGTGGTGGTGGGGGATTCTTAATCCATTAACTTCTCAGGATCCTTGCTAGAACTGGGCTATGCTAGTCAAGAAGAGAGTTTAAGAGAGCCTGACTAATGTTTGGTTAAGGAGAACCTCTTTGGCAATTGATAGATGGGAATATGCTCAGTCTAGGGCAGGAGTAAGTTGTGTCTGTTCTTATTCCCTTCTCTGCTTTCCTGACACCTTTAGGTCAGGCTGTGAGGGAACAGAAAGCTCAGTGGGTTCAGGTAACAGAAGGGCAGGGCACTGGGACAAGGTAACGGAAGGTGGAAGTCAGGTAGAGCGATGCAAATTCTGGCACACCATGGAGGTCATGGTAAGGAACTTGTATTTTATGCTAAAGACAATGGGAAACAAGCCACTGGTATGTATAAGGAAGTGGCATCCCCCAGTTTACCTTTTACAAGGAAGACTTTGGCAGCTGTGTTTCCACATTGCTTGAGGTGGGGTGAGGTCAGTGGTATAAGCAGCAGATGGAAAGATATTTCCAGGCCAAGACCTAAACGTCTACCTCATTCTTGCATCATTTCTGTGGAGAAAGGGGGAGCTAGGGGAGGGAGCGATTCTATTAACACCAGCAGCAAAGCAATGAAATAGCTAGCAACATGCCTAAGAAGAAATAAGAAAGGCCGTCTCAAGTAGGCTATGAGACTTGGACGATAAGCATAGCCGACTTTACAAAGTCAGAGATCATGTCTAAGTGGGAAGATTGAATATCGCCCATTTTCTTATGGAGGCAGAGGCAATGGCACCCCACTCCAGTACTCATGCCTGGAAAGTCCCATGGGCGGAGGAGCCTGGTAGGCTGCAGTCCATGGGGTCGCGAAGAGTCGGACACGACTGAGCGACTTCACTTTCACTTTTCACTTTCATGCATTGGAGAAGGAAATGGCAACCCACTCCAGTGTTGCCTGGAGAATCCCAGGGACGGGGGAGCCTGGTGGGCTGCCATCTATGGGGTTGCACAGGGTCGGACACGACTGAAGCGACTTAGCAGCAGTATCTCCTGCCTAATCTTTAACCTCCCAAGTGTTCAAAACTCTGTCCTAAGGAGTTCTGAAGGCAGGCTTTAATATTTAAAGTCGAACTGCCGTTTTTAGAGAAATCCAGACTTAGGGGCAACTATCTGGTGTTAGGGACTGGAGGAAGTTGGGCGATCCGTGGCGTCCGTTCTGCCAACAGGAAGTCTGGGTGTAGGGAAACCCGGGTTGGGCTGGGCGCAGTCGTCTGCTGCGTCCGGGCGGTGGTCCGGGTGGCCGCCCCAGCCCTGTGGAGGCGGAGCCGAGGCGGGGCGGTGATCCCGAGGACGGCCCACCCGCCTGGAGGCGGAGCCCGGGCGAAGCACAGTCAGGTGACTTTCGGGCTCTCTCGCTGCACGTACCCGCCCCCGGATCCGGACGGGAAGTCCGGAGCCAAGGCGGCGGCTGGTGCTTACGGAGCGGCCCCCGGTGGAGAGCAGCTGAGCAGCCGAGCAGCCATGGAGCAGCGCGGGCTGGCGAGGCTGAGACTACCCGGGCTGCTGGCGCTGCTGGCGGCGCTGGCGGCGCGGAACCCGCGCGTTTCTGCTTCGGGAGACCTGAATCTTTGGCCCCTCCCTGTCTCTCTGAAGACGACCCCGCGCTTGTTTTACCTCTCGCCCGGAAACTTCTTCTTCGGGCACAGCCCCACTTCCAAGGCTGGCCCCTCCTGCGCAGTCCTGCAGGAAGCGTTTCGGCGGTGAGCGCTCCCGACGGGCGGCCAGGGAGGGAACCTGGAGACCCCGGGACGGGGAGGGACGGACCACCCTGGGACGCAGCGCAGGCGCGGGGGCCGAGAGGAGGCGAGCCTGAGAGCCTCTTACCACCTGCACAGCCATCCAGCCTCGCCGACGCTCTTGCCCCTATTTGACAGGTGAACCGGCCAGTGACCAGACCAAAGTCACGGGTCTAGAAGAGAGCAGAGCCCGCTTGAACCAGCAGGGACTGAAACCCAAGCTCTTCCCCTGACCTCCGTCATCTCCCCCCACCCCCGCCTCCTAAGGGACTTCCTGGGTGCTCTGGAACCCTGTTTTGGGTGCAGGATATTGAGCGGAAGGAGTAGGGTGCTCAGAGTTTGTGGCCATGTTCGCCTCGGAGAATGGAGTGGATGGAGGGTTAAAGGCAGTTTATCTGGACGGAATTCTAAGAGAAAGATGGGTTCTTAAAGTTTGGGGACTAGGGGTTTCCCGAAGTGGCTTGTCGTTGATAGGCAATCTCTCCTCCCCCAATCTGGTAACAGTTCAGGTGGCAGAAAGTCCTTAGGTTGAAGCATTGCCCCAAACTCCCCTTCCCTTCCAAAATCCCTGTTCCATGCAAAGTGCTGGATAGTTTCTCCTAACTACTTTGGTATGTCACTGCGCTGCAGTACCTGCTTCTCCTTTTGTTTGCCAGAAACACTTATGTGCTTGCTCTCCCAGCTTCCTGTTTAGATCCTTAGCACCTCTCAGCCCTCCAGCCTCAGGTCTGTAACCTCATTGGCCACAGGGTGAATTGTGTAGTAGGGAGGCAACCCACCTTGCTAAGTCGCTTCAGTCGTGTCCGACTCTGTGCGACCCCATAGATGGCAGCCCATCAGGCTCCCCCGTCCCAGGGATTCTCCAGGCAAGAACACTGGAGTGGGTTGCCATTTCCCTCTCCAATGCATGAAAGTGAAAAGTGAAAGTGAAGTCGCTCAGTCGCGTCCGACCCTCAGCGACCCCATGGCCTGCAGCCTTCCAGGCTCCTCCATCCATGGGATTTTCCAGGCAAGAGTATTGGAGTGGGGTGCCATTGCCCTCTCCGGAGGCAGCCCACAGTGCTAGCTTTTTCTTTTTAAAATTGATGTCAAGTTGATTGGGGGGTGTGGGGTGGGGCTTCTCTGGTGGTTCAGCTGGAAAGAATCTGCCTGCCAATGCAGGAGACACAAGAGACATGGGTTCCATCCCTACCTGGGTGGGGAAGATCCCCTGGAGGAGGAGATGGCAACCACTCCAGCATTCTTGCCTGGAAAAGCCCCATGGACAGAGGAGCCTGGCGGGCTACAGTCCCTGGAGTCACAAAGGGTGGGACACGACTTACTGACTGAGCAACAGTAGGAGTTGATTTGTGGTGTTGTGCCACAGCGCTAGCTTTGCTAACTACATCGTGTGCAAGGCGACTGCCCTTGGGGAGATGTCTCAAGAAGCTTCAGTCTTTGACCTGTCCTAAAGGGCAGGACTGTCGTAAAGGTGCCCTGAAGGAGTGTGGTTTGGTGCCCACTGTACAGGTCCTTCCCTCCCTCAGATTTTGGTCCTTGTTCCCTGAGGTCGTTAGAGCTTAATTGTGCTTGCAGGACACCACGCAGCTGGGAGGTAAATGCAGGACTAGTCAGATTAGCACCTGCTGACCCCAGCTAGGCCTCGGACTTAGGCTTAGGCCGCAGAGACTTACAAAGTCGATGGCAGAGATGGTTTCTTCTCCTTCAGTTGGGAACCACTAGATAAGAAGAGGGACCATGTTACCCTCATTTTGGATGTATACTCTAAGGGAGCCTTTGGTGTTGAATCTGCCATCAGGTCAGAATGGCTAGAGTCTGGGTGAAGAAGTAGCATCAAGGTGGTTGATTACCAGCCTTGGGATATTGAGAAGGAAAAGGTACCTGAAGGCCATTTAATGGAAGATCTTGACTTGGGAATCTTTTAAAAATAAACACACCTCATTTGCCCTGGGACTCAGTTCGTAAAACTGGATTTTCCTTCTGTGCCATACTGCTAGTAAAACAAGGACACAGTGATAAGCTGAATGGTATGAGTATGGCAAGAAAGCGTGGATGATGTAAGGCAACCATGGTTAGATAAGCAGAACTTGAATAAGCTGTGAGATGGTTTGAAAAACAAGGCTTGGCATCCTAAGGAAGTGCAGGGAGTTATCTGAGGACTTTGCGTAACTAATTTGTGCCCTGTGTGGCAAGCAGCTATTAATTATACCCTGCATGTTAGGAAGCAGGCTATAAAACATTAGCCCTTATGGCTGAGACTTGAAAGCGTTCAGGAGAGTGTTCTAGGAAGCGAGGAGGGGCCTTTACTGCTTCAGAGAAAAGGCATGATGGTGTTGAAAAGGTTTAGAGATGATGGGGTGTTCTAGAATGTGTAGGCCATGGAGAACAGGTAAAACCGAGGCCCCAGTGTGTTCAGATCCTCATGGCGCCTGTCTCCCACTTGTATCAACCCCTGCTTTGAAACAGTATGCATTTTGCAGGCAGAGTTCTGTCTGTCTGGTACATGGCTACTTCCTTAGCTTTTAGAACAAGATCGCATGCCAGTTTTTTCTTTTTCTTTTTCCCTTTTTCCCTCCTTGGTTAACTGAAACTTTAGTTTCAGATCCCGACAAGCTAAAATGGGCTTCCCTGGTGGCTCATATGGTAAGGAATCTGCCTGCAATGCAGGAGACCGTAAGGAGTGGCTACCCACTCAAGTATCCTTGCCTGGAAAATTCCGTGGACAGAGAAGCCAGGCAGGCTACAATCCATGGGGTCGCAAAGAGTTTGAGACGATGGACTTATTGAGTGTTCATACACACCTCGGATACCACCATCAGATCCTTTTGGGTTTTCTGTTAGAGTTTTAATATCCAGAGCCAAGCTTTTCCTTATTTCGGACAGCCAGCATCTGACTCAAATCTTAAAGCTGCTGACAGCTTTAATTTCCCTTAAAAATTTTTTTTTTAATTGTGGTAATGTATACATAAGATTCGGAGAAGGCAATGGCACCCCACTCCAGTACTCTTGCCTGGAAAATCCTATGGACGGAGGAGCCTGGTGGGCTGCAGTCCATGGGGTTGCTAAGAGTCAGACACGACTGAACGACTTCACTTTCACTTTTCACTTTCATGCATTGGAGAAGGAAATGGCAACCCACTCCAGTGTTCTTGCCTGGAGAATCCCAGGGATGGGGGAGCCTGGTGGGCTGTCGTCTATAGGGTCGTACAGAGTTGGATACGACTGAAGCGACTTAGCAGCAGCAGCAGCAGCATATATAAGATTACTATGTATTCAGTTGTGTCTGACTCGTGGCCCCATGGGCTGTAGCCCTCCAGGCGCCTCTGCCCATAGAATTTTCTAGGCAAGAATACTGGAGCGGGTTGTCATTTCCTGCTCCAGGGTATCTTCCCAACCCAGGGATGGAACCACCGTCTCTGTGTCTCATGCATTGGCAGCTGGGTTCTTTACCACTAGCGCCACCTGGGAAGCCCTAGGATGCATTGTTAGCTAATAGTTTCGTGATCTTTATTTTCTTTTGAATCTGTCAGGATTTTTCGATAGGGATTTCCCTGGTGGTTCAGGGGCTTACTAGACTTCCTGGACATTGCCAATGCAGGAGCCCAGGTTCAGTCCTCAGTAGGGGAACTAGATCCCACATGCCAGAACTAAGGCTCAGCCCTGCCAAGTAAATAAATAATGTATTTTTAAATTATAAAAAGATTTTCCTAAGCTAATGATTTTCCTCAGCACCTTTATCTGTTTCACTGTAGTTAACTGGCTATATGGAAGTCACTGGTTAACTTCCATATACTTCCAAGTTCATCAGAACTTTCCCATCTCTCCTTACTTCCCTGGAAAAAACACTGGACAGTCTTATATATAAGTAGCTTATGCAGCCTTCTGGCTTCTCAGAATCTGTTGCATATCTTAGGCTTTGAAGACTATGTGATCTTTTATCTTCTAGTACCTTCAAATGTTTATTTCCTACCCTCTTCCTCTGATAGTTGGGTACCAGCAGAATGTAAATTTCCCAGGCCCTAGTAAGGATTCTTTGGTGTTATTAGCTGGGATACTTTGGTTGGAAGGTAACAGGAGCCCCGACTCAGTCTGCTTGAGCAGAAAAGAAAACCTGTTATCTCACATGTTGTTGTTGTTCGGTTGCCCAGTCGTGTCCAACTCTCTGCGACCCCATGGAGGCAGCACACCAGACCTCTGTCCCTCACCATCTTCTGAAGTTTGCCCAAGTTCATTTCCTTGTATCGGTGACTCCATCCTGCCATCTCATCATATGATACCCTCTTCTTCTGCCCTCAATCTTTCCCAGCATCAGGGACTTTTCCAATGAGTCAGCTGTCCACATCAGATGACCAAAATAGTAGAGCTTCAGCTTCAGTCCTTCCAGTGAATAGTCAGGGTTGATCTCCCTTCGGATTGGCTGGTTTGATCTCCTTGCTGTCTAAGGGACTCTCAGGAGTCTTCTTCAGCACTGCGGTTTGAAGGCATCAATATTTAGGTGCTCTGCCTTCTTTACAGTCCAACTCTCACAACCATATGTGACCACTGGGAAGACCACAGCCTTGACTATACAGACCTTTGTCCACAAAGTAATGTCTCTACTTTTCAGCATGCTGTCTAGTTTTCATAGCTTTCCTGCCAAGAAGCAAATATCTTCCGATCTCATGGCTACAGTCACCATCCATAGTGCTTTTAGAGCCCAAGAAGCAGAAATCTGTCACTAACTTCCACCTTTTCCCCCTCTGTTTTCCATGAAGTAATGGGGCCAGTAGCTAATTCGGTAAAGAATCTGCCTGCAAACCTGGAGACCCGGATTCGATCCCTGGTGTGGGAATATCCTCTGGAGAAGGAAATGGTAACCTACTTCAGTATGCTTGCCTCGAGAGTCCCGTGGACAGAGGAACCTGGCAGGCCACAGTCCATGGGGTTGCAAGAGTCAGACATGACTTAGCATCTAAACCCCCACCTAATGGGGCCAGATGCCATGATCTTAGTTTGTTTAATGTTTAGTTTTAAGCCAGCTCTTTCTCTCCCCTCCTTCACCCTTATCAGGAGGCTCTTTAGTTTTTCTTCACTTTCTACCATTAGAGTGGCGTCATCCCTATGTCTAAGGTTCTCCCGCCTATCTTGATTCCAGCTGATAACTCATCCAGTCCAGCATTTCTCATGATGTGCTCAGCGTACAGTTTAAACAAACAGGGTGACAGCAGACAGCCCTGTCTACTCCTTTCTCAATCTTGAACCATTCAGTCGTTGGTGGCTCAGACAGTAAAGAATCTCACACATTGGGAAGTCCAAAAGCAGGCAGGATTTCAGGGCTAGTTGGCTACATGGCTCAACAGTATCATTAGGAAATCTATTCTTGTCATCTCTGACGTGCTTTCTTTGGTGTGGCTGCTACCTGTGTTGTTACCACATACAGAGAAAGTTTTCTTCTTGGTGCTCACCTCAGAGAGGAATGCTCACCCTTCTCCCATCTCTGCCCCATCACTCGTCAGAATGGGCTTGCACACCCAGGATTATTCGTTTGAGTACTTTTATAATGGGGACCTCATAAGAGTCACTTGGGGTCGTGGCCCAGGCAACTTTTAAAATCACACTCTCAGAGACTCTGATTCTGAAGATCTGGACATCAGTGAAAGTCCAAGTCGCTAGGTTGTGTCCGACTCTTTGTGACCCCGTGGACTATACAATCCATGGAATTCTCCAGGCCAGAATAGTGGAGTGGGTAGCCTTTCCCTTCTCCAGGGGGTCTTCCCTACCCAGGGATGGAACCCAGGCCCCACATTGTTGGCAGAGTCTTTTGCCAGGTGAGCCACCAGGGAAGCCGCTGGACATCAGTACCTGTTTGCAAAATGTTCCCAGGTGATGCTGACGTGCAGCTTGAGGTGGGAGCTTCTAGCTGGACTCATACCAGGTAGCAGGGGTGTGAGGAGTCAACGACATCACCTCCTACCACGTATGTATTTAAAACTTGGCTTGTCATGTGAGATGCTTTGTGACCCTATGGACTGTGGCACATCAGGCCCCTCTGTCCTTCATTATCTCCCAGAGTTTGCGCAAATGGATGCCCGTTGAGTCCCTGATGCTATCTAATCATCTCATCCTCTGTCACCCCTTTCTGCTTTTGTTTTCAATAAAAATGGCTACAATGCTTATCAACTATACCGGATCCCACTCTAGTATGGCAGAAAGTGAAAAGCAGTAGAGTCTCTTGATGAGGGTGAAAGAAGACAGGGAGAAAGCTGGCTTAAAACTCAACATTCAAAAAGCTAAGATCATGGCATCCAGTCACATCACTTCATGGCAAAGAAGGAAACAATGGAAACAGTGAAAGTTTTCATTTTCTTGGGCTCCAAAATCATTGCAGACAGTGACTGCAGCCAGAAAATTAAAAGACCCTTGCTTCTTGGAAGGAAAGCTATGATAAACCTAGAGAGTGTATTAAAAAGCACAGACATCACTTTGTTGACAAAGGTCCATATAATCAAAACTATAGTTTTTCCAGTAGTCCCGTGTGGATGTGAGAGTTGGACCATAAAGAGATCTAAGCACTGAAAAATTGATGCTTTCAGATTGTGGTGCTGGAGAAGACTCTGGAGAGTCCCTTGAACTGCAGGGAGATCAAACCAGTTGATCCTAAAGGAAATCAACCCTGGACATTAATTGGAAGGACTGGTGCTGAAGTTCTAATTCTTGGGCCACCTGATGTGAAGAGCTGACTCTGGAAAAGACCCTGATGCTGGGGAACATTAGGGCAGGAAGAGAAGGGGAGGACAGAGGATGAGATAGCTGGATGGCATCACTGACTCAATGGAAAAGAGTTCGAGCAAACTCTGGGACATACTGAAAGACAGGGAAGCCTGGTGTGCTGTACTCCAAGGAGTCACAGTCAGACCTGACTTAGCGAATGAGCAATGGCTTAATAATTTGTTTGAATTTCTCTCTCACACAGATATTATGACTATATTTTTGGTTTCTACAAGTGGCATCATGGCCATAATAAAATTCCAAGTGAAATGGAGTTACAGAAACTTGAAGTCTCTGTCATCATGGACCCAGAGTGTGACAGTTTCCCCAGCATCACTTCAGATGAGTCTTGTGAGTACCTGTGTCATAGGAATGGACTGTACACAAAGCTGCTTGTTACAGACTCCAGGGCCAGAAGCTGACTCTACTCCATGAACTATTGTGAGCTCTTAACCAGCGAGTTTATAATTATTATTTAAAAAATAACCATGAGGGAACTTCACTGGTGGTCCAGTGGTTAAGACTCTGCACTTCCACTGCAGGGAGCACAGGTTTGATCGTTGGATGGGGAACCAAAGTCCCACATGCTGCACACTGGCAATAATAAATAACTAAATAATTACTGTTAAAAGTCTGATGGCAAAACTAAAACGTAATCATTGCAGAAATCTTTAAGTACAGTAAGTGAAGAGGAGGAATTAAATTATTCATAATCCCAGCACTCAAGAGTTAACCTCTGTTACTTAATATATTTTTTTTGCAGAGTAATGTATTTGAATATTTTACATAGATATAAATAAAAGCATAAGATAAAGAATGGCATGAAAGGGGGGTCTAATTCTGTACATGTGGTTTTCTGTTTTTCTCTTTTGCATGTGCTATGCTAAGTTGCTTCAGTCGTGTCTAACTCTTTGAGACCCCGTGGACTGTACTCTGCCAGGCTCCTCTGTCCATGGGATTTCCCAGGCAAGAACACAGGAGTGGTTTGCCATTCCTTTCTCCAGAGAATCTTCATGACCCAGGGATTGAGCCCATATCTCTCATGTCTCCTGCATGGACATGCAGGTTCTTTACCACTACCACGACCTGGGAAGCCTCTTTTTTGCCTACAAACATGAATTTCACTAAATGTTTTTCAATGACAGCATTTTTAGTGGCTGAATAATGTTCAACCAATTGTATGGATATGCCAGATCTTACTTGGCTTATCCCTTAATTTTGGACATCTAGATCGTTTTTTTAAAAATCAAGCTTGTGCTTATAGGCATGATCTTTCTCTCTCTCTCTTTTTTGGGCACAGTATGTGGGATCTTAGTTCCCTGACCAAGAACTGAACCTGTGCCCCTTGCAGTAGAGGCACAGAATCCTAAGCATTGGACCTCTAGAGAAGTCCTGGCATGATTTCTGTTCATAACTAAGTTGACACATAGATAATGCAGAACTGAGAGGGATGAAGTTTTTCACTTTCATTTATATTTATGTTGTATTATATTTCTATTCCATCTTCATTTATATTGATTGAAAATATAATCAATATTTAGCTACATAATTTTTTGTTTGTGTAAAATATTCTTATCCAAGGCTTTTCCTAACTTGTTCTAGAAAGAATAAGCAGATGGGCAGACCTTTATCATAGCATGTACCAACTGGAAATTACATTGAATTGTATCAAGGAATCAAAGAAGAGCAATGGGTAATTTAAGATGAGTGCAGAAAGAGCAGGCTGTTGAGTCAGGTGTCAAAATAGAAAGGAAAATGCACATCTTAGAGAAAAGAGTAACCCCTTTGTTCTCAGACTGCTTCACAGACAGTTAAAGTCCATCTCTTCATCCTTTTGGTTAGATTAGAGATGCGATTTCTTGATGCCTTGATAACATCTTTTTGCAAAAGAACTTCATTTCTCTTCCATTCTGTGGCTGTTCTTAGAATCAGGACGGTTTGCCACATTAGTCATGTGAGTTGACAGTTAGCAGTTAGACACGTTATGAATTAGATTTTGCAATCTGAATTGAGGAATGATCAGCAAATTAGCAAGGAATCTTTGCTGACTGGCAGTACAATGACATATTGTAAAATCCAAACAATGGAATGTGTCGAGGCTGGGGAGTTACAGTCTGTCTTGCATTCAGCTTTGCAAACCGCATTTTTCTGAAAGGGAGACTTCTGGAGATAAGCTACCCATGAAATATTCTGGTTAAAGGATAAACTAGTTTTAAAGTAGTTGTTGATGATAGAAGTAACACACAAATGGAAATAACAAGATACCAACCATTGTCCAAAGGGTATGAGGAAATCTTGGAGAAACTGACGAGTGTTAACAGCAGCATCAAGTAAAATAAAAACAGGCATCTCCTCAGAACCAGATGTAGACTGATTTCTACCATAGAGAAGTCATTACATACATCAAGAATGCTCTCTGTGGTTTGTCTGCCACAGTGAATGTTTATAAGCAAAACGAAGTGTTCTCCACTAGAAGAATGGCTGCATATATCTTGTCAGTTGACACTAGAGAATACTCTTCAACAATTGAGAATGAACAAGTGGAGTTACAGGGCTTCTCTAGTGGTCCAGTGTTTAAGAATCTGTGTGCCAATAGAGAGGACGTGCGTTTCGCCCCCTGATCTGGGAAGATCCCATATGCTGAGGAGCAGCTAAACCCCACAGCCACAACTACTGCGCCCATGTGCCAGGCGACTGAAGCCTGTGTGCCTGAGAGCCTGTGCTCTGCACAAGAGAGACGACCACAGCGAGACCCCCGTGCACTGCCACTCGAGAGGAGTCCCCGCCCGCCGCAGCTAGAGAAAGCCCACGCGCAGCAGTGACGACCCAGTGCAGCACACGCCAATAAACACAGTACTTAAAGAAGAAGTGGAGACAGAACGACACGGAGGACTTGCCAAGATAAACTGCTGAGCTGGGCAAGGGAAGACACATCACACTGTGTGCAGGAGGGTCCCGTTTATATAGCAGCATGTGCAGGAAGGTGCACGTAAAGCAGCATTCTGTTCCTTGTCGCGTGGACATAGCAGCGCCCAGGAAAGGCCCTGCTGTTTCCTCTAAGGCAAGAAGGGGCAGTTCAGTGGGCATCTCACGGGGGATTTCAGTCTTACCTATAACATTTTATTAAAAAGAGGAACCCATTGCTGTTATTTGCATGTAAACCCTTCAAAACAGCAGTGTGGTGCAAAAAGTATAGAAAGGGATAACTGAAAGAGAGATGCCTTTGTTCCACCTCAGGGAGCCTATCAGTGTTAAGACTAAGAATTCGGCTTTGAAATAAAAATTCTATAGCTTATTTGTCCGTATATTCAGGAAACACAGTCTCCTCCTTATGGCTTTATCTGTGGGGCTTTGCATTGGGTTGAATCAGAATCCTTTTAAGTATCAGCCAGTCCTCAGCTGTTGGGAATAATTGGCATCAGGTATATGCCACCTGTTAATGGTTTAGACAAGTCTTTGTGCTGACTGATTCCAGGAGATCTCAGAAGTGGAATGTGGCAAAAACTGGCTTTTAAACCGTGACCAGTGAAATGGTGAGTTCTATTTAGGGAGCTTAAACTAAGGATTTAATAGCGGGGAGGAATCGTGATTCGACTGTGGTCATAACAGCAATACCGTTCTTAGCCTGGCCTTTAGCTAACTCTCAACTGTTCGTCTGATGGAAAGGCTTCCTTGTCAGAAGATTGTCACCGGATTGTTGGCTGTTGATAGAGCTGTTTTCCCTATGTGTAGCCAACTGTTAGGCAGCAGCCTGGGTGATGGTGGTGCAGGGTGAGGATGAAGCAGAGACACCATGTTAGACCATGACCCTGCAGCCCTTGAGTGTCTGCTGTTGCAGAGTCTTCCTGGTCTCATCCCTTTAGCTTTCCACCTCTCTGTGCCTTCTGGTGCCTTACTTTTTCTGTGGATGAGCCCACGAGAAAGCTCTCTCAACACTGAAATGACTGTTGGGACAGCCTCTAGTTGCAGTGCGTGCGCTCAGTTGCACCTCGGCATGTGGGACCTTAGCTCCCCAACCAAAGATTGAACTCCTGTCCCCTGCGTTAGAAGGCAGATTACGACAAGCAAGATCCCAGCAAGTGAGTGGTAAGGAAGATTCAGGACAATGTTAGGGGTATTAGGTACGGGGCAAGTTGGGGCACAGGGAGAGAAGGGCTGGAGTAGAGAAATCTCTGGTCTTACAGAGTGCAAGACTGATACCAGAGGCTTCATCAAGGAATTATGGGCACTAAGGAGTTTGCCCTTTTGACTTAAATTTTTAGCTTAAGTAAGACCCTGCTCTGTAGAGGGGTAGTGGGAGAGAACTCTCCAGTAAGGGAGAATGAGGAATCATGGAGACGACACCCAGGTTCCTGACTTGAGCTACTCGGCTGGCTGGAGTGAGGAGAGGATGAGTCCAGAGCCCAGCGAGTGAGAAGAGGGAAGAGTTCAGTCTGGGGCTTCTGGAGCTTAAGGAAGAACCTATGGGATTTCTGGGGCTTCCCTGGTAGCTCAGCTGGTTAAGAATTCGCCTGCAGTGCAGGAGACCCTGGTTCGATTCCTGGGTTGGGAAGATCCCCTGGAGAAGGGGGGTAGGCTATCCACTTCAATATTCTTGGGATTCCCATGTGGCTTAGGTGGTAAAGAATCCCCTAGAAATATGGGAGACCTGGGTTCGAAAGATCCCCTGGAGACAGAAAAGGCTGCGCACTCCAGTATTCTGGCCTGGAGAATTCCATGGAGTCGCAAAGAGTCGGACAGGACTGAGCAACTTTCACTTTTCACGGGACTTCTAAGTGAGGACATACAGAAGGCAGTTGGAGAAACAGGTTTGGAGCTCAGGAGAAAAGAATGATCCAGAAATACAATGATATGTTTTGGGAAATGTACTGTGTATCATTGAAGGAAAAAGCAAAACATTCTTCCTTCCAGTTTCACTGAGGCACAACTGACACCCAGCACCGTGCAGGTCCAGGTGTGCAGTGCAGTGATCCGACTCACATACGTCGTGAAATGATCGTCTCAGGAAATTAGTGACCGTCATCTCATGTACATACAAAATTAAAGACAGAAAAACATTTTTTCTTGATGAGAACTCTTACGATTTACTCTCTGGACAGCTTTCGTGTATAGCACACAGCCGTGCTAACTGTTCATCATGTTGTGCATTACGTCCCTGGTACTCATTTATCTTATAACCAGAAGTGAGTACCTTTTGCCTGCCTTTGTCCAGTTACCACCCGCCTCTGGTAACCAAGAGTCTTCTCTGTCCTTCTGTGAGCTTGCTTGTTTTTGGAGTATAATTACCTTACGACACTGTGTTCACTCCCCTTTCACAACGTGGTGAGTCAGTATTTCTGTCCATTTTTACACATAAGCCGAACTCAGGACTCTGTTCTGATGGAAAGGCTACCTCGTCAGAAGACTGTCACCCGATGACTCGCTGTGGATAGACCTGTTTTCCCTAGGTGTCACCAGCTGTCACGCGCCACCCTGAGTGCTGGTGGCCGTGCAGGTGATGAGGAAGCAGAGGGTTTTTTATTCTTTACTGGGTTTTTGAGGTATAATTGACATAACATTATATTAGTTTCAGGTTTACAGCATAATGATTTGATATTTGTATATAATGTAAAATGTTACCATCTGTCACCAACAAGAGACATTTTTTTCTTTTTTCCAATACAGATACTTTACTGGTGAAAGGACCAGTGGCCACGCTCACTGCCAACAGGGTTTGGGGAGTATTACGAGGTAAGTTCTATGTAGTTTCATTGTTATTTTCTAGTAAGGAAATAGTTTCAGTTGCCACTTTGGGAAATCAAGCATATTAGTAGAAAACTTTGCTTCCTTGGGCCCTTTATAGATTTGTTGGGTATTTCCAAAACAATTTCCATTCAGTACTGTATATACCACTAAGATCATTTATATATACCACTTAATGAAAGATCATTTGACCTTTTAAAAATGTTTGAAGGTTATTGCATTCATAATGCTGCAATTCCTTGATGTTCTTGAACTGTAATATTTATTGTTAAAATAAATAGTTAAAATGGCCTTGATGTGCACCAGTTAGATTTTGTTTTATCATGCGTCCCCTCTTGTCACCTTCAGTAGCAAGCATGTCCTTTCTGCATTTGATTTATTAATTCAAACAACAGTATACTCACATTTTTTTCTGTACCAGTCTACTAGTGCAGAAGCAGAAAAACGAAGAGGAAAATCATGTTCCCAATAAAACATGTCCAACTCTCCATGTGTGGTGATGTTTTCTGCTTGCTGTGCTAAGATGCTCATGACCTCAGCGCAGCATAAATGCATGTGCCATGGCATGTGAGAGTCCTTATCGACTCAGCTGGTTCTTCTCCAGTGTCTCCTTTCAGGAGTGGAGTTGTACTTGATCTCATTATCCATTTTCATCTGAATCCACTGGGGAATCAAACGATTCTTCTTCTGTTTCTTGGCCAGGAATGATTTGATCCTGGGAGTCTCAAGAAAAGTTCAGGAACAGAGCAACCACACACACTATGATGACCTAGAAAAGAAGAGAACCCTTCCCTGAATGTAACAAAGTTTGCAAGAATGCTGTGAAAAGATAAAAATATACTCTAGAGTGATTGGAGGCAGTGAGCAGAGAAGAACCTTAAAAGCTTTTCCTGTGACTTTCAGTCTGAACTTCAAAGTTCAGGCATTGGGACATTTACTTACTGCAAATGTAACTACATATATTATCATCTAGATTATTTACATATAATGGGATGTGATGTTAAACTGTTACCACTTTGGTCTGCCTGTCTAGTCTGGGGCCAGTTAGGGAAATCAGCTTTATTGATCTCTGTCCTGATCCACATAACAACTTTTGAGAGCGTTTTGTGAATCCAGTCCAGGAAGTCCTTATTTTCTACTTCCTGTCAGACTGTGAAAATAACAAATGTGCCATAAATGATATTTGAGGGTGCTGCCACGTAACAGAAAATTCCAAAGTTATTCTGTATTTGGGGGTAGGAAGAAGACATAGCCAAAGCAGCTTTGAACTTTTTATTCTTCCCTAATTTTCTTGAGATATAATTGACATAAAATTATATTAGTTTCAGTTTTACAACATAATGATTTGATATTTGTATATAATGCAAATGATCACCACAGTAAGTTTAGTTTCCACCCGTCACCACACATAGTTAGAAAAGAATTGCTTTTCTTAGGATGAGAACTTCTGAGATTTACTCTTTTTAGCAACTTGCAAATAGGTAGCACAGTATTTATTAATCACAGTCCTATGCTGGGCCTCACGTCCTAGAACCTATGAACACACGAAAGATTGTACTTTAGACCCCTCACCCATTTTGCCCACCCCCTACCCCTGCCTCTAGTAACTCCCAATCTATTTTTATACTTATGAGCTTGGTTTTTGATTTTTCAGATTCCACATCTAATTGAGATCATGTAGTGTTTGTCTTTCTCTGTCTTATTTCATTTAGCATAACGGCCTTAGGTTCCATCCATGTTGTCGCAAACAGCAAGATTTCCTTCTTTCTGTGGCTGAACAGTATTCCATTGTATACATATGCGCACCGCATCTTTATCCATTCATCCCTTGACGGATAGGTTGTTTCCGTATCTTGGCTATTGTAGTTAATGCTGCAGTGAACACAGAGGTACATATGTTTGGGGTGGAGGGACTTAGTGTTTTGTTTTCTTTGGATAAATACCCAGAGGTGGAATTGCTGGATCATGTGGTAGCTATATAGTGTCTTCACCAGTTTATATTCCCATGAACAGTACATAAGGGATGCTTTACTGCATGTCCTCGCCAGCACTTGTCATTTCTCGTGCTTTTGACCATGGCCATTCTAACAGGTGTGAGGGGGTAGGTCCTGTGGTTTTGGTTTGCCTTTCCCTGATGGTTCGTGATGCTGAGCACCTTCTCATTTACCTGTTGGCTATTTATGTGTCTTCCTTGAAAAAAATACTTGTTCACAATGTTCTACCCATTTTTTAATTGGACTGTTTGTTTTTTGCTATTGAGTTGCTTGAGTTCTTTATATATTAACCCCTTAATAGATACATAATTTGCAAGTATCTTCTCCCCTTTGGTAGACTGTCTTTTCATTTTGTTGATGATTTCCTTTGATGTCCAGAAGCTTTTTACTTTGGTGTTGTCCCATTTATTTTTGCTTTTATTTCTTTTGCTTTTGGTGTCATATCCTAATAATTAATTCTTTTTTATTGTTTAGTAGAGTTCACTAGTGAACCTTCCAGTCCTGGCCTTTGTTTGTTGGAGATGTTTTATTATTGTTACCATCTCCTTACATAATCAGTCTCAGATTCTGTTTCTTCGTAATTCAGTCTTGGTAGGTTTTCCCTCTAGGAGTTTATTCATTTCTTCTAAGTTGTCAAATTTGTTGGCATATAATTGGTCATAGTAGTCTCTTACGATCTTCTGTGTTTTTGTAGTATGTTGTCACACCTTCTCTGTTACTTGAGTTTGTACTACAGGGAAGCTGTGGAGATACTGTGGGTTTGGTTCTAGAGCACTGCAGTAAAGTGACTATCTCAGTAAAGGGAGTCACAGAAATATTTTGGTTTCCCAGTGCATATAAAAGTTTTCAGCAGTATAGTGCAACAGTAGTGCACTAGCATTACGTCTTAAAGATAGGTACATACCTTAATTTAAAAATTGTTGTCATTGTTTAGTCAGTAAGTCATGCCCAACTCTCTGTGACCCCATGGACTGTAGCCCACCAGCCCCCTCTGTCCATGGGATTTCCCAGGCAAGAATACTGGAGTTGGTTGTGTTTCCTCCTCCATTTAAAAAATGCTTTATTGGTGAAAAATACTGATCATCATCTAACAATAACAGGGTTGCCACAAACTTTTGACTTGTAGAAAACACAGTATCTGTGAAATGCAAGGGACTCAATTACAATAAAGTGAGGTATACTGTATTCTTAGGTTAAAATTTTCCTTGGCAATACAGTTGTCAGGTAGAATCATGAATTTTGGTAAAGTCAAGGCTAGATAGAGGAATTGGCCTGTAATATAGGCTGACTTTATTTTTCTGGGCTCCAGAATCACTGCAGATGGTGAGTGTAGCCATGAAATTAAAAGACGCTTACTCCTTGGAGGGAAAGTTATGACCAACCTAGACAGCATATTAAAAAGCAGAGACATTACTTTGCCGGCAAAGGTCCGTCTAGTCAAGGCTATGGTTTTTCCAGTGGTCATGTATGGATGTGAGAGTTGGACTATAAAGAAAGCTGAGTGCTGAAGAATTGATGCTTTTGAACTGTGGTGTTGGAGAAGACTCTTGAGAGTCCCTTGGACTGCAAGGAGATCCAACCAGTCCATCCTAAAGGAGATCAGTCCTGGGTGTTCACTGGAAGGACTGATGCTAAAGCTGAAACTCTAATACTTTGGCCACCTGATGCAAAGAGTTGACTCATTGGAAAAGACCCTGATGCTGGGAAAGATTGAGGGCAGGAGGAGAAGGGGACGACAGAGGATGAGATAGTTGGGTGGCATCACTGACTCAATGGACACGGGTTTGTGTGGACTCCGGGAGTTGGTGATGGACAGGGAGGCCTGGCGTGCTGCAGTTCATGGGGTCGCAAAGAGCCGGACACGACTGAGCGACCGAACTGAACTGATAGGGAACAGTGCACATGAATAAAAAAGTCTCTGCAGGTATAAATAAAACAGTGTTTAAGTTGGGCCTTTATGGTTTCATGGTGTTTTCTGAGCCTCTTAGCCCTCTGTTAAGATTAGGTACTGATAGCTTATGGTAAAGGGTGTTGGATTCCTGATCTCCAAAGATTTAATTTTGGGACCAGGGACCATGCTTGATCACTCAAGAGCTTTTGTGTAGCAGAGTTTTTATTAAAGTGAAAATGGGACAGAGAAAGCTTCTGACACAGACATCAGAAGGGGCATGGAGAGTGCCCCCCTCCCTGCAGTTAGCAAGGGAGTTATATACTTTTTAAATTAATTATTACAATAAATCAAAAGAATGTCTCTAGGTTGTAAAAATTTTACCAGACCCACTCCCACAATTTACATTTTAGGATAACTGGATTAGAACTTAACAATAGAAAGATCCTACCAGACCAGGATTAGTCAGAAAGTTTTCAGGAAGTAGTTTAAACTGAGTTATTTCTTGTGTAATCATTAGTTCCAGGCTTAAAGAAAAAAACTTTTTATGTGACTAAGACTAAGGAATGTAGAGAAAAAAAAAGTTGGTCCTTTCCTCCTCCTTGAGAACCCCAGAGCCCTCGCTCCTCAGGGGCCCCGGGACTTCTTATCGCCCTGCCTCGGAATTGACGCTCTCAGTATGTTCTACAGTGCCTACAATAATTTACTATAAAAACTCTTTCTTATAATGCCATTTCCTTCTCCAATATAAATTTATTAAGGACCTATAATTTTATTTTCTTAAATCACTATTTTTTGTGTTTATCATTCAAACACAAACACGGGTATGGGTACAATAAAGTAAAGCATTTTTTTTTTAATAGCAATGGGGACTTTTTTTTAATTGAGCTTTGATTTTAGAGAATGTTACAGAGTATAGCATAATTAAGTAAGCAAAATACTTAATTTTATTTGCCTTTTCTGGTTATGGTTCTGTGTTTGGATAATATATCTTTTATTGTCTCCTTTATAAATTAATGCAATAAATTATAAATTTTATTTTCCTCAGGTTTAGAGACCTTTAGCCAGTTGATTTATCAAGATTCTTACGGGACTGTAAGTATGATTATTGTATGTTACTAACATTATTGGGTAGACTTAATAAAACATTCTATAGGAAAAATGTAAACTTTTTAGCTATTTATTGCTTCTTGAATGTTTCTTCTCCTCAAGTGTGTTTCTTAGATGGTAAATGTAATTTTTACACTTTGTTTGGTTTTAAATTAATCTCATCTCATACTTGCATAGACACATGTAATCATCATTGAACTGGAGAAAATTCTGAAAATAAATGAAAGTTTTCTTTTGTCTTTTAGTTCACTGCCAATGAATCCAACATTGTGGATTCTCCCAGGTTTCCTCATAGAGGAATCTTAATTGATACATCTAGACACTTTCTGCCCGTTAAGACTATTTTGAAAACTCTGGTAGGTAATTATTTTAACCCACTGTCTGTTCTGAAGAAGTGTTCCTGTATGTTGTTGCTTTATGATGGTCGCTATGCTCCTGTCTGGTTGGAACAAGGGATTCATTCTCCATATACTAATGTATTTCCGTGTACTAAGGATAAGCAGTGGACTTCTTCCCTCCCTTCCCTGAGAAATGTATTTCCTCTGCAGAGAAGTGGAGGCTCCCCTAGGGAATCACCCTCTTGTTTTCATTGAGGTGGGAGAGAGGCTAACCCAGTATTCAGTAGCATTGGTAAGGAAAACACTCAGTTTTAATGCTGCCTATTGGCCCTCTGTGTAAACCTCAATTGTCAAATCATGGGTCGAGACTTTTCACGAGGAATACCTTACCTCTAGCTGCTACTGCTGTTGCTATTGAGTTACTCCGTCCGACTCTTGACCCCGTGGACTATAGCCTACCAGGCTCCTCTGTCCATGGGATTTCCCAGGCAGGAATACTGGAGTGGGTTGCAATTTCCTTCTCCAGTATCTCCAGTTACTGACCTTTAATTTTGTGACCTCCACTTACTGTTTTGTAGGTGGTCTAGAAAGGAATCTGAGAGCAGCTTTGTAACTAAGAAAATGTTCCAAAGAAATATGGAACCTCAGGTGGCGGGAGCTGGGAAGCAAAGTTGACGTAACTCTTCTCTTACTGACTTTTTTTGGTTCATCCCTCCCATCACTGTCAGTTTATGAGGATCAGGAAGTTTCCCTGTACCTTCACTGAATCATTTATGAACATAGCATGTTATAAAAAAGTTAATTTTACATTTCCATTAAAACCTTGATTTTTTTCTTCAAAAGACATAATTGTAATTTTTAATGGAAGAAATACAGGCTTAGCGTAAAAAATATTTGAACATAGATATACATAAAACAGTGATTCCATAATCTCATTTACCAAAGACTGACACATTTTTATGTCCCATTTATTTCATTTTAGACTTGAAGAATGAATTAACATATGATTCTTTTTCTATTGAAATGTAGTTGACATACAATATTCTATTAGTTCCAGGTATACCAAATCATGGTTTGACATTAGCATACATTATGAAATGACCACCAGGATAAGTCTGGTATCCATCTATCCCCATATAGTTATTACAGTATTATTACATTCCCAGGGCTTATGTATTGCGTAGCTGAAGGTTCGTTCCTCATAATCCTCTTCACCTATCTTCACCCACCCCCTTACCCTCCTGGCAACCATTCTCTGTATTTCAGTCTGTTTTTGTTTCATTTTGCTTTTTAGGTTTCACAGATAGAGATCCTTGGTATTTGTCTTTCTCTGACGTATCTCTGATGTATTTAACATAATATCCTCTAGAGTTACCCATGTTGTCACAATGGCAAGATTTCATTTTTTTACGGCTGAGTCCACTCTGTTCTGATTGGAGAACTTAGTCTATTTACATTTAAAGTTGCCATTGATGGATAGATACGTACTGTCATTTTGTTAATTGTTCTGGGTTGTTTCCATGGTTCCTTTTTGTTCCTTTTACCTTCTTTCGCTCTCTTCCCTTGCCATGTGATGGCTATCTTTAGTGTTATGTTTGGATTCCTTTCTTTGTGTGTGTGCCTATTAATAGGTTTTTGGTTTGTAGTTACCGTAAGGTTCCTATATAACAGGCCCTGCCTCCTGTGGGGGCTGCTGCTCCCTGGGTGGGCAGAGCTGGGCCCTGGGGCAGCTGCCTGTGGGACTGGCTTCTGGGACTGGCGCTGGCCTGTTGATGGGCAGTTAAGTCTGTGGTGCTGACAGTCTAGAATGAGGACTCCAAAACAGCGCTTGACATCCCAGTGTCAGCAAGCTCCCCAGATGGCTCCCTCTGGTGCTCTTGTTCCCAAGGGCATTCCCAGTAGTCTCCTGCCTCTCTGGGAGGCTAGCATCAGCAAGTGGTTCTGACCCAGGCGTCTTAAAAATTACTGCCTCTGCCTTGGGACTAAGAGTCTGTGAAATTTGAAAAGCACAATCTGTCTCTTGTAGCCCTTCAGCTCTCCCATATTCAAGTCCTGCTGGCCTTCAGTGCTAGATGTTTTGGGGGGCTCCCTGTCTCAGTGTTGGACCCCCTGGTGTGCACAGCCTGCTATGGGCTCGGATTCCTCACCCCTTTGGGGAGAACCTCTGCAACTGTGATAGCTTCCCATTTGTGGGTCATCTACCCAGGACTGTGGGTCTTGACCCGCCTACATGTCTCCTTGTGTTTCCATCTTTGTATCTTGAGTTCTGAAGAATTTTTTTCTGCTAGTTTTCAGGTCTTTCTCATCAATAATTGCTCTTACTAGTTGTAATTTTGCTGTGTTTATGGCAGGAGGTGAGTAAGAGGGTCTTCCTGCTCCACCTTCTTGCCACATCTTGAGCAGGGAGGCTATATGTTCTGATTCTCTGATAGGGAGTCTCTCCACCTATTTTCCATTTTCTTCATATCATCTTTTATATTTACATACATATTATATTGTTTATTCCTCCAGAGTGTATATAAAATCAGTGTCAGTGACCCCCAAATTTCTGAGAATGTTAATTGGATTTGTGTTGTGTGTGTACTGAATTTCTTTCATTTGTAAGAAAGAGTTGGCACTAAAATCTCAGAATTGTGGGAATTGTAAATCCCATTTTTCCTCTGCTCTATTCCCAAACACCACAGTAGTGGTAGCCAAGAGCTACTGGGAATTCATGAGCTGGCTCTCTTCCAGTAGGGCAAAGTTAAAGTTTTAATTTATGATATGCATTGTGTATAGGCTTTTTGAAAAGTGAAAAGAAATTTATACTTCACATCCTTCTCTTGTTGAAAAGGAAATTTTAAAAGGAAACAGACACATTGGAAACAATCCTGGATATAGATAAGTATTAACAAATGGAAATGTATATCGGTGGTGTGTAATTGTTTTTCCTTTCCTCTCCCCACTGGGTTTGTTCTTTCTGAGTCTGCTGCTTTTTTATTATAGTCACTAGTTTGTTGTATGTTTTAGATTCCACATGTAAGTGCTGTCAGTTCTTATCTTTCTCTGTATGACTTACTTTACTTGGTATCATGTCCTCCAAGTCCATCCATCTCGTAGATAGCAAAATTTCATTCTTTTTTATTGCAGAGTAGAGTCCCACTGTATATGCATACATCTTTATCCATTCACCTGTTAATGAACACGCAGGTTGCTTCTGTATCTTGGCAATTGTAAATAATGCGGCTGTGAACACTGGGGTGCATGTATCTTTTCAGATTAGTTTTTTTAGTTTTTTGGGTATGTATACCAAGAGGTGGAATTGCTGGGTCATACGCTAAGTTTTATTTTTAGTCTTTTGAGAAATGTCCAAACCTCCAAACCTTACCAAAAGTTCATGAGGGCTCCCTTTTCTCCACATTCCCACCAACATTTGTTGTGTTCTTTTTGATGACAGCCATTCTGACAGGTATGAGTTGATAAGCTCATTGTGGTTTTAAGGTGTATAAATTTTCAACCTGTTTGCTTGCAGGATGCCATGGCTTTTAATAAGTTTAATGTTCTCCACTGGCACATAGTGGATGACCAGTCTTTCCCTTATCAGAGTATCAGTTTTCCTGAATTAAGCAATAAAGTGAGTAATTCATGTTATTGTTGTTGGTATATAAAAAATTTTGGTATGGTTTCCTTAGAAGTTTGCAGCTTAAATGTTTCTTGTGTAAAAGTTAGATATTCATGGTTTTAAATTTTTAATATGCTATTGCTGAGCATTTTAGGTCCACAAAATTGGTCTGCTTTTATAATTGTTATCATAAATGTAAACATTTATGGGGCTATAGAAATACAAATTTAAAACCTTAATGGATGTAGGAGACCTTAAGCTTTTGTGATTAACATAAAGATAATTAATTATATTTATCAAGTAGCCCAACTATAAGTGTTTTAAACAGAATTGTTCTGAATTCTGTAAATGACAACTTCTTTTCTCTCTAAAAAACTGTATTAAGTAGGGAATCTTAAGAGATAATGGCTCCTTCATAGAAAATAATGGTACTGTTGCTGCTGCCGCTGCTGCTGCTAAGTCGCTTCAACTCTGTGCGACCCCATAGACGGCAGCCCATCAGGCTCCCCCGTCCCTGGGATCCTCCAGGCAAGAACACTGGAGTGGGTTGCCATTTCCTTCTCCAATGCATGAAAGTGAAAAGTGAAAGTGAAGTCGCTCAGTTGTGTCTGACTCCTAGCGACCCCATGGACTGCAGCCTACCAGGCTCCTCCGTCCATGGGATTTTCCAGGCAGGAGTACTGGAGTGGGGTGCCGTTGCCTTCTCTGAATGGTAGTGTTAGAAGTGTTCAAATTGACTGAATTCTACACCAGTGAAGCAGGGAGCAAGCCTTACTACTGTCTCACTGAATCCCCTGTACTACAGAGCTAGTCACTGACAGCAAGAGAAGCTGCATGTCTCATGCAAAGTTGTAGATATGAAGGGGCAGAGCCAAGACCCTGAATTAGTCCTCTGGTCACAATTCCAAAGCTTTCCTTAAAGTTTTGATGTGGTTTGGATTGAAATCCTAGCAGCACTCCTGTTATTTGCTTTTAACATGGAAAGCTTCAAACATAAAGAGAAGTAGAATTTAATGAATTCCCACTTCCTCATTGCTCAGCTTCAATAATCAAGTAATGGCCAATCCTATAGCACCTATATCCCCACCACCATTATTTTGAAGGTAATCGCAGACATCATCTCTTATTGGTAAAAAGGCCTGTTTAAAAATAACTCATTATCACAGCTTAAAAAATTAGCAATAATCCAGATAGCCAATCATTATTCATGTATGCCCAAGTGCCTTTTTATTTTAAAAAAATTGTTTTATTTGCAGTGGGATACAAATAAACTCCATACATTGTGGTCAGTTAATATTTCTGTTCTCTTTAGATCTATGGGTGCCCATCCCTGCCCATGTCTTTTTATTTTTCCTTTATTATTTTCATTGAGGAAACGAAGCTCAGTTTGTCCTGTAGTTTTCCACAGTCTGGGTTTTGTTGATTGCCTTTCCAGTGTCAATATGTTCTTCTGTCCCCTGTATTTACTATAAACTTAGGTCTTGATTCAGATTTGATGTTGGGATTGGGGAAGGCAAGACTATTTTTTAAGGAGTTGAGCATTTATTTATATTTATATATTTATACCTTGAGAGATGTGCCATAGTAACACTTTTAATCAACCTTTATTTACCACTGATACTGAGTTCTAATTTTTCAAGAACATAAAACAGGACCAAAGGTAATCTTTAATTAAAAAGAAAAAAATCGGCATCTCAATTTTTACTGCTGGCAGTAATTAAAGTGATCTTGAATGCCAACAGCTATGTTTTATAATATTGTGTGAATTTTGATTCTAAAACTGACAAAGGCATTATATTCAGAATTTTCACTTTGGAGTAGAACATTTTGTTTCTGTTTTGTCATACAGTCAGTCACATGAAGTTGAAATAGCGTGATGGTAGACATTTAGTTCTGTCAGTAAATCTGGAATTAACCGAAAGTGTGCTGGGAGCTTACTGATAAGATACAGTAAACAGATAATTTAAATGAGTCATCCAACATCACATGAGACTTTAATACTTCATGATACCTGAAAAGTCTGCTGGCAGATACCAAAGTGCAAACAGAACCATAAAACAGCTCATACATTTTAGTTTTAATAAATGTGACTTTTGCAGGGAAGCTATTCTTTGTCTCATGTGTATACACCAAACGATGTCCGTACAGTAATTGAATATGCCCGATTACGAGGGATTCGCGTCCTGCCAGAATTTGATAGCCCTGGACATACGGAGTCTTGGGGAAAAGGTAAGGTGTTTTATGAGTTGCTAAAAGTGAACACGTGTGCTCCTGCATCTCATGACTTGGTGCTTGCTTATTTCGTTCTTGTGATTTGCACAAAGGTAGCACTATTGATGGTTGTAATTCAATAACTATTATATGTCGATTGTGAGCAGGTCACTGTATCTAGGCATTGCCTAAAGTATAAACACGAGATAAAACAAAAAATGATTACAAGTAGAATGTGAAAAGTGAGTTAAAGAGTTACATGACTGAAGTAACACCTAAAATGTCCTTGAGAGATCAAAGAATATATTTTTGTTTCTGGTAGAAGGACAGGCATTTAGCTGGAGGACAGTGCATGAGAGTTGCCATGCCCTTCTCCAGCGGATCTTCCCAACCCCAGATTGAACCCATGTCTCCAGCATTGTAGGCGAATTCTTCACCTTCTGAGCCACCAGGAAAGCCCATGAATACTGGAGTGGGTAGCCTGTCTCCAGTGGGTAGTACTGGACAAGGGTCGCCAGGGGATCTTTCCAACCCAGGAATCAAACCTGGGTCTTCTGCATTGCCAGTGGATTCTTCACTGCTGGGTGCTTAAGAACTGCTCTTGGAGCTAGACTGCCTGGGATTTGAGTCCTGCTTCTGGCAGTTACGGGCTTCCCTGGTGGCTCAGATGGTAAAGAATCTGCCTACAATGCAGGAGACCCAGGTTTTATCCCTGGGAGGTGAAGATACTTGGAAAAGGGCATGGCAACCCACTGCAGTATTCTTGCCCGGAGAATTCTGTGAACAGAGGAGCTGGCAGTCTACAGTCCATGGGTCGCGAAGAGTCGGACATGAATGAGTGACTGTCACTTTCACTTTTCATTTTCTCGCATTTATAAACTGAGTGACCCTGGCCAAGTTATAGAACATCTCATTCTCAGACTTCCTATCTCTAAAACTCGGGGACTGACTGACTCCAGCAGGAGAGGGACGAGAGCCTTGGTGGGATGGTGACTGGCTTACCAGAATGTGAAAACTGGGAAGCTACAGAAGGAGTCTGGGGGAGAGACTTTAGTTTCTGTTAGATTGTATCTTTTATTTTATTTATGTTGGGCCATGCTGGGTCTTGGTGCCGCGCAGGCTTTTCTCTAGTTGCAGCGAGCGGGGGCTACTCGCTGGTTGTGGCAGGTGGGCTCGGAAGTTGCGGTGCATGGGCTTAGTCGCTCCGCATATGAGATCTTCCCAGACCAGGGATCGAACCTGTGTCTCCTGCATTGGCAGGCAGATTCTCTACCTCTGACCCACAAGGAAGCCCTGTTGGATTATATTTGAAGGGAAGCTAATTGTGTTCAGCAGGGAATTTGAAATATGGATTGAAACTTGAGAAAAAAGATTGGGGCAAGCTGAACATTTGGGAGCTGAATATTTGAGATAGTATCTGAAATGGATAAAATCTCAGAGAGGCTGATGGAAATGGAAGCAAAGCAACACAGGGGCAGTATTCAGGAATTAGTTCTCCCTTTTCTTATCTGAAGAAATTACCAAAGAAACTCTGAGTAAACACGCTTATCTTTTTCTGTATAAAATCTCTTAACTGTCTTCAACAAAATAAAGTAGTATAATCATGTGCAAAGCCTTGTCTTTGTGACTGAACTACTACTTCAGAAAAGATTCTCCATGTTTCCTTCTAGGCCAGAAAGACCTCCTGACTCCATGTTATCATGCGAGAGAGCCATCTGGGACTTTTGGACCTATAAACCCTATATTGAATTCAACTTACAGCTTCCTGTCTAAACTTTTCAAAGAAATTAGTACTGTGTTTCCAGATGAATTCATTCATCTGGGAGGAGATGAAGTAAATTTTAATTGTTGGTATGAAAATCTGTTAACTGCCCCCCTCCTCCACTTTTCTAAAACCTTTTATCTTTGAAGTTGGTGTAGAGGTGTCCCTGGGAAAAGGGAAGACTTGGGGGAACATCTCTGAGAGGTGTTAACCTTGGACCACAACTCCTAAGACGGTGAATTGTTTACAGAGTTCACATACTGATGCTATTGACAGAAGCCTGTAGGAAGGAGAATTAAGATGCAGAAGAAAATGGGAATTAAAAAAAAACTAAATAGAGAACAAGAATAGCTTTAGTGAAGAGGATAATGATTAAGTGGGAGAGATTTTTCTAGTGAAAGTCTTCTGTGCAAATAGACTTAGATGGAAGAAAGACATGGGAGCTTAGGGAAAGCCATTTTTACACAATATCAGCTTCTAAAAAAATTATTTGCAGTGGAAAGCTAAGATAACTCAAAATTAAATTTTAGACTTATTTTTTAGGCATAATTAGGCTTATTTTAGGCTTAATTTAGGCATAATGGGCTTATTTTGCTCTTTACAAACTGTAATACATTTCCATCTGTATAAATGATGTTGGGGATGTCTGTTGATTTAAAACGATTGGGCATATTGAACTTTTAATGAAATTTTAATCACTGTTTTTGTTTAAGGGAGTCCAATCCAGCAGTCCTGAATTTCATGATGAACAAAGGCTTTGGCAAAAATTTTAAGAAACTACAATCTTTCTATATGCAGATGTAAGTTATTGAAAGCCTACTCATTTTTATTTCATCAGTGCCTTTTGTAAAAGTTTAAGCTCTTATTTTGGAGATCCAAACGGTCCATCCTAAAGGAGATCAGTCCTGAATATTCACTGGAAGGACTGATGCTAAAGCTGAAACTCCAGTACTTTGGCCACCTAATGTGAAGAACTGACTCATTGGAAAAGACCCTGATGCTGGGAAAGATTGAGGGCAGGAGGAGAAGGGGGCGACAGAGGGTGAGATGGTTGGATGGCATCACCGGCTCAATGGACATGAGTTTGAGTACTCTGGGAGTTAGTGATGGACAGGGAAGCCTGGTGTGCTGCAGTCCCTGGGGTCGCAAAGAGTCAGACACGACTGAGTGATTGAACTGAAACTCTTATTTAGTACTATTTTATTTTCTCATTTTCTCTCCATTCCTTTTCAAAGTGTACATGTTATAATCTTTGTTACACAAAGTACAGATGAAAAATCATAAAGGAGGGTGCAATACCCATTATTCTCTTTAAATCAATAACATGGTGACTCCAATCCCTTTGCAGTGACTGTTGAGACGTAGGGTGGTAGCAGTTATCTGCTCTGTGAACTCAGCTGAAAACCCAGGCTACCCTGCGAAGGCTTCACCGTCTAGCTCCTGGAATTCATTTTGTCAACTCCAGCATTGCTTTTACTCTATACCTGTGCTGTCTGGTGTGGCAGCCACAGCCGCATGTGGCTGTTTGTATTAAATTATACTTGAAGAAAATTAAAAATTCAGTTCCTCAGTCACATTAGCCACATTTCACGTGTTCAGGAGCCAACAGCTACATGAGACTAGTGCTACCATGTTGGAAAGTGCATATAAAGAACATTTCCATTCCTGAAGATAAAGATCTACTAGACGGTGCTGCCCTATGGTAAAAAGTAGTAGACTTATTTTGTAAAGAGCCAGACAGTAATTACTGGCGACTTCACGGGGCACATGTGGTTTCATGGGCTTCTCCGATGGCTCAGCAGTAAAGAATCTGCCTGCAGTGCATGAGATGTGGGTTTGATCCCTGAGTCGGGAAGATCCCCTGGAAGAGGAAATGATAACCTATTCGAGTATTCTTACCTAGAATATCCCATGGACAGAGGAGCATAGTGGGCTACAGTCCATGGGGTTGCAAAGAGTTAGCCATGACTGAGCAAGCCTGCATATGGCTGTATACTTTTTTAATATTTTTGAAAAAGTGCTTTACCATGGGGTTGCAAAGAGTTGGATATGACTGAGCGACTTCAGTTCACTTGACCAATGTAAAAAGGGTCTTCCCTTGGGGCCAGCTGGTAAAGAATCCACCAGCAATGCCAGAGACCTGGGTTTGATCCCTAGGTTGGGAAGATCCCCTGGAGAAGGGAAAGCCTACCCACTCTAACATTCTGGCCTGGAAAATTCCATGGACTGTATAGTCCATGGTGTTGCAAAGAGTCGGACATGACTGAGCAGCTTTCACTTTACAAATATAAACACCATTCTCAGCTCATGAGCCACACACACACACTCTGCAGGGTAGTTTGCCAACCCCTGCATGAGCAGGCCCAGATTCTAGCCTTTTCCTATTTGGCTTTTCGCATGATGCAGTCCGATTTTCTTTTTTCTTGATTTTGTTTTTTTTTTTTTTTTTTTCATCCTGCATTTAACAGCCAGCATTGTCTGAATGTCAGGAGATAACTTGTGAATTGATTGTCAGCACGGCTGGAAGTTATTAGGTGCCATCACAGGATAGTTTCGTTTCCTTTATTCTAAGGTACTCAAAGAGATTAACCAAGATTGCTGTTTGTACACTTCCTTATGAACTGCCTCATCTTCCTATCTTGGGAGCACGCTTAGCAGATTCATTCTGCAAACGACTGTTGAACCCTTCTGTTGTGTCAGGTTCTGAGTCATATGCTAGAAAGAAGGAACCACAGGGTCACCACCCAACTTTAGCTTGTTCTGCTATAAAGTTGTGCTGTACTGAAAGGCTCCCCAGGTGGCGCTAGTGGTAAAGAACCTGCCTGCCAATGCAGGAGACACAAGAGACATGGGGTCGATTTCTAAGTTGGGAAGATCCCCTGGAGGGAATGGCAACCCACTCCAGTATTCTTGCCTGGAGAATCCCACAGACACAGGACCTGGTGGGCTACAGTCCATGGGGTCGCAGACAGTGGGACACTGAAGCGGCTTCACACGCACATACTGAAAGGCATCTCTCAGTGTTGCAGACTTTGGTATAAAGTGTGCATTCTTTACACACACTGCTAAGTTGGTGATCTGAAATAACTTTGTAATTTTTTTCAATGGTAGGGTTTTGGATATGATTTCAACCATGAAGAAGAGATCCATAGTCTGGCAAGAGGTTTATGATGATGAAGGCAAGGTGAGAGGTTACTAATACTGCATGTGGTTCTGAACTCCGGGAGTTGGTGATGGACAGGGAGGCCTGGCGTGCTGCGATTCATGGGGTCACAAAGAGTCGGACACGACTGAGCGACTGAACTGAATACTCTTTAACACCTTGGATGGAAGGAACCCTAAGCTTTCCGTGTAATGTTGGGGGAAGTTAGCTTACTTTTCCATTTAAGCTGCTGTGAGGCAACAGCCACACACCGACACCAATGATGATGGTATTTATTTGATTTCTTCCATTTACTTCATTCTTCAGTGCCGCCTCCTTCTCATCTCTCCCATCTTCCCTCCTCCCTCTCCATCTCGTTCTTAGTAACAAATTGAAGTACTTTGAAAAATGTTCCTTTTTTCAGAAGGGCAAAACAAACAGATAGAATGAGTCTTTATTGCTGTTAAGGTAACCTTCATTTTAAGCATCACTGTCAAGTACACTTTTTATTTTAAGGCATTTCTCTCTGACATAATCAGAATTCTTTATTTTCCTATGGGGCAACTGAAAATTTGAAAATCCAGCTACTTGTATTATCTTTCCAGAAGTGTTAGTGGCATCCTGTAAGTTCCAAAGTAAGTAATATAGTGTGGTAGAAATGGGACGAAAGCTTTAATTCATTACCTAGAAGGCAATGGCACCCCACTCCAGTACTCTTGCCTGGAAAATCCCATGGACGGAGGAGCCTGGTAGGGTGCAATCCATGGGGTCGCTAAGAGTCGGACACGACTGAGCGCCTTCACTTTCACTTTTCACTTTCATGCGTTGGAGAGGGAAATGGCAGCCCACTCCAGTGTTCTTGCCTGGAGAATCCCAGGGACGGGGGAGCCTGGTGAGCTGCCGTCTATGGGGTCGCACAGAGTTGGACACGACCGAAGCGACTTAGCAGCAGCAGCATGTGGTATTGTATATAGACAAAAGTTAAAAAGTTAAATACTAAACTTTTTAGACATTTCATCAAACTAAGGTTGGATGAAATGTCTAAGTCCTTATTACAAATAGCATTAGATATCACCTCAAAAAGGAAAGGGGAAAGAAGAAAACATTGCTTTGTCAAGGATCTTAAAGAGTTATTAGCTACAATGCCTTAGACTTTTAATTTCATCTGCTGTAGCTGAGAGACCTAATAATACATATTTCACTTGTAACTGTAATAGCTTCTACCAGGCACAGTAGTTCAAGTGTGGAAAATGGGCGACTTCTATAAGGAACTAGAGAACATTACAGCAGCTGGCTTCCCTGTGATCATTTCTGCTCCTTGGTACTTAGACGTAATCAATTATGGGCAAGACTGGAGACAGTACTACTCTGTGAAGCCTCTTAACTTTGCAGGTAAGTGAAGCAGCCACCATTACTTGACTTGTTAGGTTTTACAAACCCTCCCCGCCCTCCAGGGAATCTTTACCTAGGTACCACCTACTATCCTCCCTTTTATGTTTGATCCTTGATTTTCCTTGTGTATAATCCAACAGACTGAACTCAGTAGCATTTTAAACTTTGTGAAAAAACCGTATTCTTTCCTAAATCAAAGAACTTCTAAACTAAGATTCCCTTACACTGATAAGACTTGTCACTATGCATTCAAAGAGGCCTGACTGCAGGAGCCTTGTCTCTCCTCCTAACTTCCTCTGCGATGTAAGACACCTAAGTAGGGATCGCGTCCTGTTCGGTGGCTTCCGGGTTCTGAGGAGGAGGCATCCTTGGGGGTGGGCATGTCTGAGTGGTGGGGCTCTAGGCTCTCAAACCCCATATAACAGTTCTGCTTTGTCCAGTGTACACAGTTTTGTACACTAGGCTTTAATATACAATTTCCTTTGAGGAAAAGTGTTCTGGTGTTTAAAAAGTTTCAAAACTGTAGGTCTGTCAGGAACTGTTTCTCCAAAAGCATTTTCTGAGAACCAAGAAGTCGTAATTACTGTAGATACCTAGTCTCTTTGATACCAAAAGATAGGTACTGAAGGCAGGAGTGGTGGTCACGAGCATAGTCCAGCTTGCATTCCTTGGCACACTGTTCACAGGCAACCAGGGGAAGTGCTTCTGGTGTCCAAAGAAGTTTGCGGAAAACCAAAATAAAATGGTCTCTTTACTATTGGCCTGCTACATTAGTCGACACACACTAACAAATACTCTGTGAACCACGGGATCAGTTGCGGCAATAAAGTTTGCCACCATTTTTTGTGCCACAGCTGTGAACGTCTCCCAAGGTCCTCCTGACTCCCAGGGAGAAGCCTTGCCCCAGGCTAACACCAGAAGCCAGCGCCGCCTCTGTGTGTGAGCCTCAGGTTGCAACCACCTCACTCACACCACTGACTGTAATCTAGGTACTCCGGAACAGAAACAGCTCGTCATTGGTGGAGAAGCCTGCATATGGGGAGAGTATGTGGATGCAACTAACCTTACTCCAAGATTATGGTATGGAACCTCAGGGAGAACATGTGGACTAAGGGGCCTCAGTTTCTCTTCTCCACCCAAGCGGGAAAGCACTACAAACTTGCCCAAGTGTGTGGTTTGCTTCTTGAAGAAAACATGAATGTAAACTGCCTTGGGGGATGTGTGGTTTAAATTTTAGGCCTCGGGCGAGTGCTGTTGGTGAGAGACTCTGGAGTCCCCAGGAAGTCACAGACCTAGATGATGCCTACAGGAGGCTAACAAGACACCGCTGCAGAATGGTCAGGTAAGACACATTTATTTGTCAGGCTAGGACTGAAGTACAGGGTGATTTTTTACCTTCTTTAGTGTTAGCTTGGAGAAGGAAATGGCAACCCCCTCCAGTATTCTTGCCTGGAGAATCCCAGGGACAGAGGTGCCTAGTGGGCTGCTGTCTATGGGGTCGCACAGAGTCAGACACGACTGAAGCGACTTAGCAGCAGCAGTAGCAGTGTTAGCTAGCTTATTGGGATTTTTTTTTTTTTTTTTGCTATAAACAGAAATGTATATACCTAACAGGTAGTGATCTCATCAGGAAAAATTGGCAACTGTTTCTCCATTAATTATGAATCTCTCTTTAGTAATCTGTGGTATGGTTTAGTGATTCTGACTTGAGCTACTAAGTTTCTTAAGACAGACATGAATTATATCAATCTAAAACATCTTTTGTTTATACTTGTCCTACAGACGAGGAATAGCTGCACAACCTCTCTTTACTGGATATTGTGAGCATGAGGGCAGAATGTAAAAACGAGCTGAAACAGAAGAAAGATATGGGAAAAGAGCCCACAGTCATCCATACTACAATCAACCTGATTTTAAAAATCATGTTTTTGAATAAAATATCTTTTTATTGAACCTCCATCTTATTATACATTAGAAGACTGACATCTTGTGAGACAAGCGTAAAATCAACCAACCAAAAACCTTGTGATATCTATCACTCAGTGTATTCCAAAAGACTGAATCTTAACTACCAACAGTAATAACTTACTAGATACACAATACAGCTCAGGTACATTAACCGTCAACATCAGAGCACATTTCTCATGCTCTAAAGTAGACTGAGCGGCCACCTGTGCCACCGCCTGTTCAAGTTCTCTTTTAAATTGTTCTTACTGAAAACGAAGTAGGTAGGTGCTCCTGAGTTTCCCTCCAAGGACTTAGGACAGGCCATGTCTCTGGCTGAGCAGCGTACTTTGGTCTTGAGGATTCATAGCTTGATAATTAGACAGCTCTAAGGCAAAAGTAGCTGAGCCTGATGTTAATGTTCGAAGCACAGTTGAATAACCCTAAACAAAATAATTTAAGTTAGTTAGCTCTGCAAAGTTAAGCCTCAGATCTCTCCCTGTACATCTTTTGACCATTATCAGGAAAAATCTGGTAAGTACCGTGGAGGACAGAAAACCAGGAGCGGGGGTATGCTTCAAAAATATTCCCCAGTCCCAGCGTTTGGTAAAGACTGCTGGCACTTAGACGCCTGTCCTAGAGCAGGAGAGGCTGGTGGGAAAAAGAATGACAGGAAGAACTGGCTGAGCCAGCAATAGCAGAAGTAGATAAGTGCTCAGCATGGGAAAACGGTCATTGAGGCTGATGACACATTTTGGTAGAGCACAGCTCAAACTTTGTGGAGGACTGGAAAGCCCTCCCCCACACATCCACACCCGTGCGGATAGAATCCCTGGGATTTCTCAAGCAATTTATGTAAAATATGTAGATTTAGTCACAGAGTACCTACCATGATTTCTGCTAAGGGAACATATCCAATAACAACTTTGTTGTCTTGGCGAGACTGGATTTCCTGAATGTTCCCTCTTCTCTGTGCCAGGTCTGCTAGGACAGGGCTGAGGTACTCTCTGTTCACTGTCACCTCAAGATTCATCAGGGGCTCCAAAATTTGCTTATCAGCTTTCTTCAGAGCCTAAAAAAATTAAAGGATGTTAACTCCTCTTCCTTAGACTGCAGGTCAGACTTCTGTTACGAAGGGAAGATTCATAAAACCTTAAATACTGTCCATACTCTTAAGCACAGAGCCTCCAGCAAAAAGACAGAAGCCTGCCTTAACACTCTATAAGAAGTCCAGAAGGTCAACGTTCGCTCGTCTGTGCATGCCGACAGTGCGCCTGAGACCTCATGTATGTGTTGCAGGAGGGTGCTTGGTAAAGTCTGATCATGTAGAGTACCTGTGAACATGTGCCCGGAGACACAGGGAAAGAAAATGGTTTTCCCCTCTCAAAGACATATTTCCTTCATGTATCTCCTCTTTTATGTTTGAAACCTATAGTTACAGTGCATGCTACAAGTCGGGGCAATCAAGGAGGGAAATAAAGGAGCTAAAAACACAATAAATAGAACATATTCTCAGTGTAAAACAAACAGAATTCTGTTCAGAATTTCAGATTTCAAAGGCCAAGAAGAACAAACGCATACAGAAACTGAAAAAAGCTAAAACAGCATCAGGCAAATAGGAAGTGGACAAAAACTGGGGAAGCAGCAGAGGAACAAAGACATCTTGGGGTCCTAGTCAGATTGTCTGTAAGCATCATTCCATCAGCCAAACTGGTACATGGATTCAGAGGGCATTTGCAAGCACTGTAACCACTGATGGGTTTGCTTTAAAAGGTAACCTACTCCTCCGGCCTACCAGAGTTAAAACAATTTCCTATATATTCTAAGCCGTTTGGTTGTCAGGTGGGATGCAATAATCGTGGATTTAGCAGTGGATACCAGACCAAAAAGAAGGGCTCTGGAATGTGGCCTCTCCTTTATCTGGCTCTGGCTGATCATCCTCTCTGCTCACCGGCCCCCACTCACTCAGGACCGGACGCTACCATGGCGTCTATTGTCCAGTAATGCTCTGCGCCTCGGACGCTTCTGTTCCCCACAGTTCAGCACCTCCGCCTTCCCCTCTCCCTGCTACCTTCATGATCATGAAAAATGGGCAGACTGGTAAAAACTTCAGTATATTCTCTTTATCGTAGAAATTTCAGAAAACTATAGCACACATATATATAGTAAAAGCATAATTTCAGTTCTTTGCAGCTGATTAAGCCTTGAAAATCGCTATCAACTGAAAGGACTCAATCAGCGACAAAGTATCTAATAATCCTTGAATGAAAACATTACTAAAACATAATGACAGTCAACAGCAAACAACTAAATAGATCCTATGTGTTTTTGCAATTCTTACCCAAAGCTTCGTGCCACTCCACAGTGTAGCTTTCTGAATAACATAATGCAATGGGGAAAGACTAAAAATTAAGAGGAATAATGCTGTAACTGAGGAAAGGACAGAGTTCTGTGTGACCGAAAAGGAGGAATTGTGCTCGTGGGTCTATCCTTAGTCCTCTTTTCACAGTCTTTTCCGTGGGAACAACTGTCTAGTTACAGAGCATCAAAACTTCATCTAAGCTGCACTCGAGTCACAGTCTTTGGGTGCTCCTTAAAATCCACTGGCCTGCTCTGGGATGATGTCCGAGTATCTTGCAGCAACCCGATATGGCCCAAACTGATCTCATTATTTTCTTTTCCAAACACTTGCCTGCTCTTTCCTCTTTCTGTTGATGGTGTCACTAGTCTTCATGCATCTTTGATTTCCTTTTTCCCCAACATAAGCTGTAAGATTTCTATTCCTACTGCTGATACTCTAGCCCAGATCTAGTCTATTCCCTGTCTGGGGCTCTCCATACTCCAGTCCCTCCTATATTCTAATGATTATGCTGCTCTCTTCAAAATGTTTAAATCATTTACCACACTTCTCAAATCTCAAATTCCTCAGTGTAGTTTCTTACAGGTTTCCCTACAGTCGGACTCTATTTTACTTTTCCAACCCTAATTTCATCACCCCCTGCCTTCTTTAATCTTTCCACATCTAGAATGCTGCCACTGTACCCATAGCCTCCAAAACATCACAGGTCAACAATTAAGGAAACTGTAAAAACCCCCGTGTGCTTGTCTTTTGAAGTGAAATGCCGACTCAAGAGTTAATGATTAGAAAATGTGAAGATGTAGAAACAAGGACAGTTGTTGGGCTAGGCAACTGGGAACAATTTAGACTATAATTCTGTCACAAAGCAGAATTACCAAACTCACAGTTCCCTTAAAGATATAAAGGCCCGACACACACTCCTAAATTGTTTTTACCAGAAGCAAACCCCCCTCCCAATGAAAACTGCCAACCTCAGGAACATAGACCGTAGACTGGTTGAAACAGCCTGCTCCTGAAACACTATAGTGGGTCACAGTCTTGAGGTCACTGGCTCACCATGGCTCCCTTTGCCTGGCAAAGCAACTAAAGCTACTCTTTCCTGTTTCACCGAAAACTCTTGTCTCCACGTTTCTATTCAGCACCCGTGAACAGAGGCTGAACTTCAGCAACATTAACTTCTTTCCAATGTCGACCAAAAAGATGCAAGTTAAGTTTCATCTGAGGCAAAATGAAGACTACAGCCTGGGAGACAGCACCTCAGATAGCTCTGAGAGACTGCTCCAAAGAGGCAGTGGGGGAAGGTCAATATATAAGATTTTGGTGAAGGGGGAATTCAATACAATTAAGCACTCATTTACAAAGTGTTTTCTGCTCTCCAGGAGTCTCTGAGGTCCTCAGAAAGGGATTTAGTGCTTTTCTAGGTAATACGAGATGCAAGGACTGGAATCATGAAATCAGTTGCTAAAAACATCCAACTATCTAAAGACCTGTCCCACCAGATTCCTGGAGCAAAGAGTGCCCCACTCCACCCTGAACTCCCTCAGCGGGTGTTGAAGGTCAATAGCTGCAGCAGCATGGGGTTCAGTCTCTGTAGAGGCCGATGGTGAATGCCCTTGTTCAGTGGTTGGCAATGCTCTTGGCAGGTGCCAATTAGCAGTTGACACCAAGAACCATTCTCCAATTCCCCACTTCTCAGCTTTTGTGAATCTTATACCATTCTATCTAATATTTTGACTGGCTATATTTAATTTCCTTCTAAATCATAAGCTCGTTTAGGTCAAGAAAACATATGCATCTTACTGTATTCCTTCAGTTCCCAGTGCAACATGACCACAACATAGATGGATCAGTAACTATATGAAGCATCATTAACTTCTCATCAGCAGAGGCAAGGAGTGTCCACACCAGATGAAGTTTCACAAGGGTAAGAGTACTTCCATCAGCAGTATTTGAAGTAATGAATTAAAACTAAAGATTAAGTGGAGGCCTCATAAAGTTAATTCTTATTCTCTACTATGGTCTTAATGGAAGGTTAACCAAGGGGTATTAGATTCTGGCCAAAATACTGGGGCTTGAGGTTAACTTAGAAGCACTGTATCATCTTTCAGGTTACAGTTATTTCAATACTAAAACAAAAGTCAGGTGGAACTCTAAGAATTATTAGAAGGTAAATGTTTTCAACAATTTCATCATGACCACTTTATAGGCACTATTTCTAACTATATGCTCCAGAAAACAATATTTAAATAATTATTTTTGAAAATGTAGGTGGGTGTTTTTTAAAATGAAAACTCTTAAGAAGTATGAATTTAAACTCACATTAAAAAGTCGTTAAAAGTTCAGCCTTCCTAAGTCAGGGACCTAGGATATTTAAATTAACTTTGTAATTATGGATTCAAATAAGACTAGAAAACCAGGTCTCAAACACAGTCCAAAATATTAGAAAATGGTCATAGAAGCAAGTGTTTTAATGCACATCAGTCACCTACAAAACTAGAGTATTCCCACACTGAGAATAATGCACGGAATCAGCATTCAACACACGAAGGTCCTGGCGGGTGACCCCATGGACTGCAGAACACCACGCTTCCCTGTCCATCACCAACTCCTGGAGCTTGCTCAAACTCATGTCCACCTAGTCAGTGATGCCATCCAACCTTCACATCCTCTGTCGTCCCCTTCTCCTCCTGCCTTCAATCTTTCCCAGCATCAGGGTCTTTTCTAATGAGTCAGCCCTTTACATCCGGTGGCCAAAGTATTGGAGCTTCAGCACCAGTTCTTCCAATGAATATTCAGAACTAATTTGCTTTAGAATGGACTGGTTGGATCTCCTTGCAGTCCAAGAGACTCTCAAGAGTCTTCTCCAAGACCACAGTTCAAAAACATCAATTCTTCGGCGCTCAGGTTTCTTTAGAGTCCAACTCTCACATCCATACATAACTACTGGAAAAACCATAGCTTTGACTAGATGGACCTTTGTCAGCAAAGTAATTTCTCTGCTTTTAAATATGCTGTCTAGGTTGGTCATAGCTTTTCTTCCAAGGAATAAATGTGTCTTTTAATTTCATGGCTGCAGTCACCATCTGCAATGATTTTGGAGCCCCCCAAAATAAAGTCTCTTACTGTTTCCATTGTTTCCCCATCTATTTGCCATGAAGTGATGGACCAGATGCCATGATCTTAGTTTTTGAATACTGAGTTTTAAGACAGCTTTTTCACTCTCCACTTTCACTTTCATCAACAGCCTCTTTAGTTCCTCTTCTCTTTCTGCCGTAAGGGTGCTGTCAACTACATATCTGAGGTTATTCGTATTTCTCTCAGCAATCTTGATTCCAGCTTTCATCCAGCCCGGCATTTTGCATGATGTACTCTGCATAGAAGTTAGATAAGCAGAGTGACAACATACAGCCTTGATGTACTCCTTTCCCAATTTGGAACCAGTCTGTTGTTCCATGTCCAGTTCTAACTGTTGCTTCTTGACCCAGATATGGAATTCTTAGGAGGCAGGTAAGGTGGTCTGGTATTCCCAACTCTTTAAGAATTTTTCAGTTTGTTGTGATCCACACAGTCAAAGGCTTTGGTGTAGAGTCAATAAAGCAGGAGATGTTTTTCTGTAACTCTCTTGCTTTTTCGATGATCCAACGGATGTTGGCAATTTCATCTCTGGTTCCTCTGCCTTTTCTACATCCAGCTTGAACATCTGGAAGTTCTCAGTTCACGTACTGTTGAAGCCTGGCTTGGAGAATTTTGAGCATTATTTCTGTGTGGTAGTCTGAACATTCTTTAGCATTAAAATGAAAACTGACCTTTTCCAGTCCTGTGGCCACTGCTGAGTTTTCCAAATTTGCTGGCATATTGAGTGCAGCACTTTCACAGCATCATCTTTTAGGGTTTGAAATAGCTCAACTGGAATTCCATCACCTCCACTAGCTCAAGGGCATATCCCCAGGCAACCACAAGGAGAAGAGGAGACTGTTTAATGCTCTGAGAAAGAAATTCACTTATCTGATCTGTAATTCAACAAGACTTATCTGATTTTGGTGATCCTTGATTAATCTTAGTAGAATAAACATGAACTTCAATACTGGAACCAATATTAGACCTTCAGTGTCCTTTAGACTATAGTCCATTTTGGGCAGAGCTGACCCCAGAAGTGTCTTTTACTCAAAGCTACCAAGATTGCCTCTATGGCTGTGTATCTGGTATAGGAAAAGCAGCATGCATGCTCAGTCGCTTCAGTCATGTCCAACTCATTGCAACCCTATGGACTGTAGCCCACCAGGCTCCTTTGTCCATGGGATTTCCCAGGCAGGAACACTAGAATGAATTGCCATTTCCTTCTCCCCTCCAAGGTATCTTCCTACCCAGGGATCGAACCTGCATCTCTTACGTCTCCTTCATTGACAGGCAGGGTCTTTACACCAGTGCCACCTGGGAAGGCAGGGAAAGGAGAGATGCCACCAGAACAACTTGCCTCTTTGGCAGAATCAGAGGATGTTTAGTAACTATCTGTGTCAAATACCAATATCCTAGATCCTATTTTGAATAAAATTCCAGTGATTAAGAAATCAGATTCTCCACAATTAGAAACTCATGATTATAGGGTTCAGAATGCAAGGACACAGGTCAGGCAATGGGAGCACAGCTGTCTGCAGATTAGTGGTGCATGGCTGTCCGGAGAGTACCTTAAAGCAAAGAGGATTCAGTTCAGTTCGGTCCCTCAGTCGTGTCCAACTCTTTGTGACTCCATGGACTGCAGCATGCCAGGCGCCCCTGTCCATCACCAACTCCCGGAGTTTGCTCAAACTCATGTTCATTGAGTCAGTGATGCCATCCAACCATCTCATCCTCTGTCATCCCCTTCTCCTCCTGGCCTTCAATCTTTCCCAGCATCAGGGTCTTTTCCAATGAGTCAGTTCTTCACATCAGGTGGTCAAAGTATTGGAGTTTCAGCTTCAGCATCAGTCCTTCCAATGGATATTCAGGACTGACTTCCTTTAGGATGGACTGGTTGGATCTCCTTGCAGTCCAAGGGACTCTCAAGAGTCTTCTCCAACACCACAGTTCAAAAACATCAATTCTTCGGCCCTCAAGTTTCTTTAGAGTCCAACTCTCACATCTATACATGACTACTGGAAAAAGCATAGCTTTGACTAGACGGACATTTGTTGGCAAAGCAAGGTCTCTGCTTTTTAATATGCTGTCTAGGTTGGACATAGCTTTTCTTCTAAAGATCAATCGTTTTTAAATTTTACAGCTACAGTCACCATCTGCAGGAATTTTAGGGCCCAAGAAAATAAAGTCTCTCACTGCTTCCATCGTTTCCCCATCTATTTGCTATGAAGTGATGGGACCGGATGCCATGATCTTAGTTTTTTGAATGTTGAGTTTTAAACCAACTTTTTCACTCTTTCACTTTCATCTAGAGGCTCTTTAGTTCCTCTTCACTTTCTGCCATAAGCTTGGTGTCATCTGCGTATCTGAGGTTGTTGATGTTTCTCCCAGCAATCTTGATTCCAGCTTGTGCATTATCCAGCCTGGCATTTTGTATGATGTACTCTTGCATATAAGTTAAATAAGCAGGGTGACAATATACAGCCTTGACATACTCCTTTCCCATTTTGGAACCAGTCTGTTGTTCCATGTCCAGTTCTAACTGTTGATCTGAATATAGATTTCTCAGGAGGCAGGTAAGGTGGTCTGGTATTCCCAACTCTTTAAGAATTTTCCATAGTTTGCTGTGATCCACACAGTCAAAGGCTTTGGTGTAGTCAATAAAGCAGATGTTTTTCTGGACTCTCTTGCTTTTCTGATGATCCAGCAGATGTTGGCAATTTGACTTCTGGTTCCTCTGCCTTTTCTACATCCAGCATGAACATCTGGAAGTTCTCAGTTCACATACTATTGAAGCCTTGCTGGGAGAATTTTGAGCATAACTTTGCTAGCGTGTGAAATGAGTGCAATTGTGTGGTAGTTTGAACATTCTTTGGTATTGCCTTATGGCACCCCACTCCAGTACCCTTGCCTGGAAAATCCCATGGATGGAGGTGCCTGGTGGGCTGCAGTCCATGGGGTCGCTAAGAGTCGGACACGACTGAGCGACTTCACTTTCACTTCTATGCATTGGAGAAGGAAATGGCAACCCACTCCAGTGTTCTTGCCTGGAGAATCCCAGGGACGGGGGAGCCTGGTGGGCTGCCGTCTATGGGGTCACACAGAGTCGGACATGACTGAAGCGACTTAGCAGCAGCAGCAGCCTTTCTTTGGGACTGGAATGAAAACTGACCTTTTCCAGACCTGTGGCCACTGCTGAGTTTTCCAGATTTGCTGGCATATTGAGTGCAGCACTTTAACAGGAAGCACTATTACAGCAGCTTCTCCAATCAGGAAGCTTCCATAAGCCTCTTATTCTTATCCCTTAGAGGGCAGACTAATGAAATAAAAACCCCAATCACAATTATGGCAAAAAGGATTAGGACACTTCCATACCTTTTGTAGGCATCTTGAGACACAAGCAGAAATCATAGTTGTGGAGGTACCAGGATGAATTACCAAAGAATGTAAAGTAACTGCTACATCTTGAACTGGGGATCCAAGCAATGGTCCTAGGTAAGGGGGAAAACTATATTAGGACTGTATTGTACTCAGTGAGGGGTAAGTGAAATGTGCAAAGAGGCAGAGAACTTCCAGTGTTCAGCAAGTAAGGAGCTTTGAAGTCATCACACTGTTCTAAATAATAAATAAAATGCAACAACTCTTATTGGATTGAGTGGAAAGGGGAGGACAAAGGGCAAACCACCGTCCCTAAGACTGGAGAGAGAGGTCAATGCAGGGAGTTGCACTGAACTGTAATTGCTAAACTGTTTGAGGCTCAATGTGGCCCAGTCACAGTTAAAAACTCCAGGAGGACCCAGTCTTGGGGGTGGGGAGGGGCACAATTTTGTGATCTCAAGCAGGTTCTCACAGTAAATATCAGAGATACATGAGGGTGGTAGTGGGGAGGAATTCTTTCTGAAATACTCCAAGGCATTCTATTCTTAACAAGGTCAGCCCTTAGAGGAAACTAGTGTATCAGAGCCAAACCTGAAGGGGTATCAGAGCCTAGATGACTGGAGGGAAGCATCCAATTCCAGTCTACTCCAGCCATCCTGTCCCACCTATGGGGGATGAAAGGACTGAGAAACAGCTGTGCAGCTCAAAGGTCAAGGGCACCGGCTAAGGCCCAATCTCAGGGGTACAGACACTCCCCCTCCCCCTCACCTCACCACCACAGTACTAAAGGCCAGTTTAGAGCAGTCCCTTTTACCCAGTGCATCATATCTGGCTATCAAGAAAAATGCTGAAGGGCAAAGAGCACAATCTGAATACAGAGAGCAAGCATCCGAACCAGACATAGCAGGAATGCTGAATAATCAGACTGAAAATATAAACTGATTTATAGGGCTGTAACAGACAAAGTAAAGGGCACTAAGAACAGATGGTCATGATGGCAGAGAGACAGAAGTCCTAAGAAACAACAAAAAGAAATGCCTCAGATCAAAAACACTGTAACAGAAAGGAAGAAGACCACTGACGTGCTCAGATGGGACACGGCTGAGGAAAGGCTGAGTTAGAAGATATATCAGTAGAAACCTCCAAAACTGAAAAGCAAAGTGAACAAAAGACTGAAAAAACCAGAACAGAATATGCAATACTGTGGGACTACAAGGTATGACATATGCATGGTGGGCAGAAATAGGGAGAAAACACCCCCAAAGTTAGAAAAGAAGAATGAATAATTTCTGTTATTAGAAGGGGCTGAAAGTGACCCTCATCTTACTGATCTGACTGCCTCACCTTGGAGGCATGCACTGTGAACGCCATTTTCAAAGGCCTCTCGGGAGGCCTGCGAGAGGTCTCCGGCAACGCTTGCTGCATACTCGATAACGGGCAGAAGAGATGATGTTTCCACAGGTTTTGCTTCCAGTTCTACAGTCACAAGATGCCGTTTGTCTCCTAAAGTTCTATCTAAGGTATCTGTAAACAAATCGAATACAGTACCTCAGAGATTTGTTCTGGAAAGGTGTCAAGGTGCCATAACTGGCAAAATCAACAAGTCCAACAAGTTAATTACAGTCAACAAGTTCAAGATCTCATGGAAGATAAAGTGGAAGAGAATACCAATAAAGACACTAAGCACAGTATAAAAATGTCAGAGTAAATAGTTCTATCAAGAAAGTGTAGATTCTGTGTTTATCAACATTAAACACCTGCTCTGAATCATCTATTAATATTGCTTCAGTGTTAGGGTGTGTTAAGGCAGATGAACACACAAGTTCTGACATGCAGATCATACATTTAAACATTTGTGACCCAAATTCTATTAAGCACAAAATTTTTACTTAAAACACTTACTGAGTACAAAGGACTATCTAATGAAAATTAAAAGGTTTTTAACCTTGACAACAAACAGCTGAATTTCATACTGTTCCTGCAATATATTCTTTATTTAATGTTTATGATTCCTTTCCTCCAAAACTACTGATCTATTTGTTAAAATGAAAATGGTATCCCTCATTTGTCAACAAGCAACAGCAGTCAGTGAAACTGAGTGGGGCCCTGTGTGGCTCTCTGGCATGGAGGCCCTTTTGTCCCCCATTTCTTGTAGGCAAGACTCCAGTCTCTATGACCTTCCCTGAGTTCCACAGGGCAGATTTGGAACTGTTGCTAATCAAGGGAGAAGCAGTCAAGAAACCACCTGTTCAGTTCAGTTGCTCAGCCGTGTCCGACTCTGCGACCCCATAAACCGCAGCACGCCAAGCCTCCCTGTCCATCACCAACTCCCGGAGTTCACCCAAACTCATGTCCATTTAGTCAGTGATGCCATCCATCCATCTCATCCTCCGTCGTCCCCTTCTCCTCCCGCCCTCAATCTTTCCCAGCATCAGGGTATTTGCAAATGAGTCAGCTCTTCGCATGAGGTGGCCAAAGGATTGGAGTTTCAGCTTCAACATCAGTCCTTCCAATGAACACCCAGGACTGATACCTACTGATACCTACTAGAGGAACTGCTGAGAACTAAGGTCTACACATAGCCAACTTCATAACAAAGTTGCCAAACTGTTTTCTTGCCAATCTTGTTGGTGTAAAAGGGCATCTTGTCTTTTAACTCGCATGACCCTAATCACTGAGAATCTTTTAATATGTTCATGGGCCTTCAGCCTCTTTTGTGAAATGTCTGTTCAACTTTTTTTGTTCACTTTTTTACTTGGCTGGTTGCCATGTTTTTAGTGATTTTTGGATTCTAATCTGCCAGTCTTATATGAGGCAAATATCTTTTCTCAGTGTATCTTTTTGCTTTCACTATATTCTAATACAGTCTTAATTTCAATAACATAAAATTTACTAATCTTTTAGTTCACAGTTTCAGCCTTACCTGCTTAAAGTTCTCCTATACTGTCTTCCAAAAATTTGAAAGTTTAAAAACTCTCATAAAGCGTTGGGGTTTTCTTTCTTTCCTCTTTTGCATACATTAACATTTATTCTCTTTATTCTCTGTCTTCAAAGGGAGACTTTCCAACTCTCTCCTCTTATTTAGGCTTTTAAATTCAACTAGAATTGAGGTTTAGATACAGTATGTGGGAGGAATCTAAATCTTTTCCCGTGTGAATAGTTTTTCCAGGCCCATTTATTGAAATTCAGTCCACCCTTTCCCACTGAGCTTCAATATCACTCAGTGAAAGGTACATTTTCATATAGATGTGTGTTTCTAAGCTCTCTGGTTTGTTCCCCTGGTATATTTGTCTGTTCCTAGCTTGATTAGTTGGTCAGTATCATAATGACTGCTTTTATAGTAAGTATTAAAGCCTGATACACTTCTTTGGGTAGAACTGGTACCCTCATGCTATTCAGTCCTCTTATCTATGAATAGTACGGATCTTATCTATACTTTTCTTTCATTCTCTTTTTCAAAACATGTACCTGGCTGCACCAGGTCTTAGTTGTGGCATGCACAATCGTTAGTTGTGGCATGTGAACTCTCACCTGTGCTACGTGGGATCTATTAATAGTTCCCCGCCCAGAGATCAGAGCCCTGGCCCCAGGCATCAGGAGCACAATCTCAGCCCCTGGACCACCAGGGGAGTCTCATGAATAGTATGGTTTCCCACTGAACTTCGGTCTTCTTTAATGCCTGTACATTTTGATAATTTTCTAGATGTACACAAATGTAACCTGTGCCTCAACAGCATGTGATCACCGGTGGTCTGAATGTTCAGTCAACAGCATCTGGTTATTAGCTTTTCACTTTGTAACTAATAAGCAATTTAGAGGGAGACACTTGAAGACTATGCAAACATGTTATTCAACAATGTACACAATATTAAGTATGTGCAAAATGACGATTTTCTATTCCAACCCTCCTCAACATCTAACAGTCAGCACTTGGCATTTCAGTATAAGGAAAAACAGTATCTTCTTGTTGATCTATTATCGGTATGGCCTCATGAATTCTAGCTTTTTGTCAATGGCTTAATTATTGTTTTTAGCTATTCTGGAGGTCAAATTAACCCAGATTTAGCCAGTGTAGCCTCTTGAGGTTGGTTCCTATGTCCTTATGACATAATCCCATCATTTTTTGAACATTTCCTTTCTTTCTCAGATAACAGTCCATTGCTTATTTATTTTTGAAAGTTTCGTATTTCTTACTAATACTTTTTAATCCCCTTTATTTCTTCAAAAATAATATTTTATATACTCTGTACATGGTAATTCTGGTATCAGAAGCCCTTGTTGGTCTGCCTGTGAGGTTTATTGTTTCTACTGCTTTTTTCTGCCCATTGTGCCTTTTCTCAAGGTTTTATGATTTTAAAACTTTAAAAAATATATTGTGAGTTCATTTTACTTTGTGGGATCTTTGAGGCCTGGATTGAGGGTACATTTACCTAATAAGCCCTATGTTTGCTTTCTCAAGGCTCCTTGGTCTATCACCAACCAAGAGGACTTCACACCAAGTTCTTATGGTTTGGAGTTTTATAGATTATACTGGTTCTATGAACGTAGGCTGAAAATGCCTATGGTTACAAATTCTCAGAAATTCTTCCCCTTTGCCAAAAGCCAGTCAGATAAGTTTCCTTGTCACCTTCTTTTATGGAGAAGACTTTCCATATTGCTTCCATGAGAATGTGGCTCTCAAGCAGTAGGTTAAATATGACCACAGATTTCTCCAGAATAGCTAGTGGCTTAGGTACTGAGTTATTTTCCAAGATTCCTGTTCCACCTTCCTTTCTTTAACCTCTGGAAGTTTCCATCATATTCTAACCACTTCAGACATTAATTGGAAAGAGGTTATTTATATTTTCAAGCATCTTGTTTTTCCAGATATAAAGTCCAGAAAGAGAAATCATCATGTCATTTGTCATCATGCCCCTATATCCTGTTTAATTTTTCAAGTTTCAAAGAAAAGTAATCACGTGGCCTATTTACAAACCACTGAAGTGCTTAAAAGTTCTTAGTTACGCTAAACATCTCTTTTCTATATTTTTTTCACAAACCTGTCCAAGTTTTCTTATTGTGGGGATGGGAATAGCTGTCATGTTTTTTTACTTAAGGGAAGCAAACTGAAAAGATCGTATGTAGAAAAAGCATGAATTCTTACATTTTGGCACAGAAATATAAAAACTTCAGTTTCCCAAGAATACCATCAGCACAAGATTACCATGTTTATTAGTGAAAATTATTTTCCACTCTACTTTTTTTCTTTTTAAAATTTTAAAATTATCTGTAATTTTGCTGAGATATAATTGACATACAGCACTGTAGGAGTTTAAGGTGTATAACACAAGGCTTTAACTTACATAGATCATGAAATAATTACCACAATTAGTTTGGTGAACATCTACCATCTCATATAGATACAACATTAAAGAAATAGAAAAAGATTTTTTCCTTTGTGATGAGAACTCTTAGGATACACTCTCTTAACTTTCACTTATAAGGTACAGCAGTATTAATTATCTTTATCATGGTGTACAGCAAACCCTAGTACTTGTTTATCTTATAACTGGAAGTTGGTACCATTTGACTGCCTTCTAAGTCTACCTTCCCCACTCCCCATTTCCACTATTTTATGGAGTAAAAAATAGCACACCAATTTCAAATTCTTATACTCATTCTGGTATTGAGGACCAGGATGAGCTGTCTACTTCAATGGTTAATCCCACAGTGTACCTGTTTGACGAGTGGCTCAGCCAGTATATGTAATAAATGAGTGGCAAGAAATAGGGCCGTGCCTAAAACAAACAAATTCTAAAAAAACAAGAAAACACACATAAAACCTGTCCTCACTGATGGAAGACACTAGTAAATATAAACCCTGCTTTATGCAACTAAACTAAGAGATGCAGCAAACAGATCCTGGAGAGAAAGAAAGCAACAGGACCAGCAAATTCTAAATGTTGCATTTACCTGTGGCACGAATCGAATTTAGGATGGCCTCTCGGTATGCCACCTGGAGGGGCCCGAGATAGGTTTCTAGTCCATATTCCCTCTTGATTCGGTCATGAATGATTTCAATATGTAACTCCCCCATGCCACAAAGGACAGTCTGGGTAAAAGAGGAAGAAAACAAAACAAAGGTCAAGGAAAAATTGTTTATCACAAAACACTAAATAAAGGTATGATATCAATATATTTTATTTCCCATTACTTATAAACAAAATTTCTCCTGTATAAACAACATTTTTTTTTGACTCCTACATCAAAACACTGTTTTTAACTTCTCTGACTGTAAAAATCAATCAATTAAAAGTGAATCACAAGGAGTGGTCCAGTGACTACGATTCCACATTCCAATGGAGGGGGCCTGGGTTTGATCACTGGTCGGGTGACTAGTCAGTGCTCGTGCCGCAATGAAGATCCCACGTGCCACAACTAGGAGCCAGTGCAGCCAGTCTCTGACTCTGTGATGGTTGGGTTATTAGCTGGCTAAGTGGCATTCTAACCAGAACCATGCTTCCCAACCACAAAGCTAAGTGCTAGCCAACGGAATGTAAGTATTAATGACGTTGTCAACTTCTAGGTTATATCTTTAAGGATAAATAAAACCATTCTCTTAATGAAGATGTGGATAACTATCTTGAAACGTGAATGAGGGCAACATCTTGTGAATGAGGGAAATAACCCCTCTCCCAAACACTCCCAATCACATGGCTGTTTGCCAACCATCCTGGACACCTTAACCTTACAGTTTTGTGGGCAGTCAAAACTACTAGAGTAATACAAGCCAGCAATCCCACTGCTGGCATACACACTGAGGAAATCAGAAGGGAAAGAGACACGTGTACCCCAATGTTCATCACAGCACTGTTTATAATAGCCAGGACATGGAAGCAACCTAGATGTCCATCAGCAGATGAATGGATAAGAAAGCTGTGGTACATATACACAATGGAGTATTACTCAGCCATTAAAAAGAATACATTTGAATCAGTTCTAATGAGGTGGATGAAACTGGAGCCTATTATACAGAGTGAAGCCAGAAAGAAAAACACCAATACAGTATACTAACGCATATATATGGAATTTAGAAAGATGGTAACAATAACCCTGTATGTGAGACAGCAAAAGAGACACAGATGTATAGAACAGTCTTTTGGACTCTGTGGGAGAGGGTGAGGGTGAGATGGTTTGGAAGAAGGGCACTGAAACATGTATATTATATGTGAAACGGATTGCCAGTCCAGGTTCGATGCATGATACAGGGTGCTTAGGGCTAGTGCACTGGGATGACCCAGAGGGATGGGATGGGGAGGAAGGTTGGGGGCGGGGAGGTTTCAGGATGGGGAATACATGTACACCTGTGGCGGATTCATGTCAATGTATGACAAAACCAATACAATACTGTACAGTAAGTAGCCTCTAAAAAATAGATAAATAAATTTTTTTAATTAAAATAAATAAATAAAAGCAGCCCATATTAAATTTAACAAAATTCAGATTATAACAACAACATGTGACTACTCATGGAATAAACAAAGAATGAAAAAAAACAAAAAACAAAACTACTAGAGTAGCTTGAACCTTTAAGTGACAGAAACTGACTTTTCTCTTTTTTGAACCAATGTCATTTTGGGTCCTTGTTAGAACAGCCAAATTTGCATTAAAACATTAAAAAAAAAACCCAAAAACAAAATAACACAAAAATAGTTATTCCTGAAGGTCTTTTTGTATGGGAGAGTATGTGCAAGTAATCCTATTTGCCCCATTTTATTCATATACCATCTGTATAGTGAAGCATTAACTTTAACCTGAAAAGAGATCTGGCCTTTGCCTTTAGCTACTGGAAAGTTCTCTGTAGGCCAAAATGCTCCCTGATAGAAGTGTCTTTGCTTGTCTGGCGCCTCTGTCCACCAGTCTAACAATGTGACTTATGAAACAGGTTTTGGAATAGCCATACCCATTCACAACCTAGAGAGTGAAGGTAGTAGCCCAAACCTACAGGAGGCACGAGAGATTAAATGTCAGCCACATAGGCAGTATGTGATTATGTTCCAACAGAATCTCTGAACATCGAAGGCTTAGGTGAGCTTCCCAGCCTGGCAGTACTCCACAGAGTCAAGAGGATGAAGAAAGCTTTGCATTTAGAACTCTCCCAGACTTTGCCCTATGTGTCTCTTCCTTGGCTATTTCTGATTTGTTTCCTTTCAGTGTAAAAAAAACTGTAAGAAACAATAAAAGACTATTTGGTGTATGACTGTGATACTTTAATATAAAGTTAAAAAAGTAAATTATTTGGAAAGAAGCAAGTTGTTGAATAATACAAATACAATGACTAGCTATATATCTGTACATATATATTTAGAAATATGTATATATATACTATGCTTTGTAACATAGCATGGCAGAAAAATGGATGTTCGGAAAAGTGTGAAAGGCTATTCACTGATTATCTGTGTAGAACAGGATGGAAAGATTGAAAGGGAGACTTTAATTCTTTACTTTGTCCACTTGCGTGTTATTTGCCATTTAAAAAAAATTTTGTATTGGTGGTTTTTAAATAAAAAGTTTCTATTGCAATTGCTTTTACAGCCTTCAGAATCAATTAAACTAAGCTGCTACATCATTTAGTTGGCATTTAGGAAAAAAAAGTACTCCACATGTTTCAGATTAACTAAAATGAGTTTATCCTTTTTACAGACACATTTATAATCTTTTAAAGGAACTTTTTCTCGATATTTTATATAAACTCTACTCTGCCTCCCTAAAAAGAAGATGTAGAACGAACATGTGTTCTTCTACTATACCATAGTACACAGTGCAGTCCTGTACCTACTTTAGACTCTGTCTCTTCCCATGCTGTTGGCCGCAGTCTGTCACTGCTCACCCATTTCACGTGTGTTACCATCATTAAAACTACCTTTGCATCCTCCCTTTAGAAAACTGTTTCTGTACGTTTTGGCATAAGAGGCTCAAAGTGTTGTCTTGCAGTTGAAAGATTTATTTCAAAATTTCACAAAAGGCTGTGTTCTGGAACATAAAAATTTTGGAGAGTAGTTTATATAAGTAAGGTATAATCATGCTGAGGAATTAAGGAGAATTTAGCTTGAGAGTAAAAATAATAATCAGAAATTTATATTATGAGAGAGCCAAAGTAGAAGGCCTTTTCTTTCAGGTACATGGACAAATCAATGTTTTAGACAAATGCACTTAAACACTGTCTTGCACACAAATAAACATTATTATTGAAAGATTTGGGGAATTAATAATATGCATACTTGTCCAGAATCAGGATCTAGCTTCACTTTCAAACTGGGATCTTCACGCTGAAGGCATTTCAATGCATGATCCAAATCTAGAGGACAAACAGTAACTGTTACCTTTACATCTTATTTTTTAAGATAAGGTACTACAGTAACAGTTATTTCACACAGCCAGAAATGTTTTGTAGAGAATTTAAAAAACTGACAAGACAGTGATGGGAGGTTACTTGAGATTGAGTGACCTGGAAAGACCTGTCCAGGATGATTTAGATAAAGACATAAACCAAAAAGAATGATGTTGTAAGTAAAAACCCAGAGAAAAAGAATTCCAGATAGAGGAAATGGCTGTGCAAGGAATGGTTTCTACTGAAGAAACAAGAAGGCCAATGTAGCTGGATAATGGTAGACAAAAGAGCAGCATCAGATGAGGAGATGTGTGACAGAGATCAATCACATCATGAAAGGTTTGAAGGCCATGGTGAAGTCTGGATTTGCACTGGGAAGCCACTGAAAGGTTTTACATGGGACAGTAACATCATCTGATTATATTCTGCAAAGATTTAGAAGCTAACAAAAAAGCCTTCAGAAACAAATACAAAGGAAGCTAAATTATATCATGACTAGAGATACTAATGTGCCCACTCTACCATGAATGATCACACCAAAGAAGAATACAGCTGACCCTTGAATAACATGGATTCGATGCAGGTCTGAAATAGATGGGAATACCAGACCACCTGACCTGCCTCTTGAGAAACCTCTATGCACGTCAGGAAGCAACAGTTAGAACTGGACATGGAACAACAGACTGGTTCCAAATAGGAAAAGGAGTACATCAAGGCTGTATATTGTCACCCTGCTTATTTAACTTCTATGCAGAGTACATCATGAGAAACGCTGGACTGGAAGAAACACAAGCTGGAATCAAGATTGCGGGGAGAAATATCAATAACCTCAGATATGCAGATGACACCACCCTTATGGCAGAAAGTGAAGAGGAACTAAAAAGCCTCTTGATGAAAGTGAAAGTGGAGAGTGAAAAAGTTGGCTTAAAGCTCAACATTCAGAAAACTAAGATCACGGCATCCGGTCCCATCACTTCATGGGAAATAGATGGGGAAACAGTAGAAACAGTGTCAGACTTTATTTTTTGGGGCTCCAAAATCACTGCAGTTGGTGACTGCAGCCATGAAATTAAAAGACACTTACTCCTTGGAAGGAAAGTTATGACCAACCTAGACAGTGTATTAAAAAGCAGAGACATTACTTTGCCAACAAAGGTCCGTCTAGTCAAGGCTATGCTTTTTCCAGTGGTCATGTATGGATGTGAGAGTTGGACTGTGAAGAAGGCTGAGCACCAAAGAATTGATGCTTTTGAACTGTGGTGTTGGAGAAGACTCTTGAGAGTCCCTTGGACTGCAAGGAGATCCAACCAGTCCATTCTGAAGGAGATCAGCCCTGGGATTTCTTTGGAGGGAATGATGCTGAAGCTGAAACTCCAATAATCTGGCCACCTCATGCGAAGAGTTGACTCATTGGAAAAGACTCTGATGCTGGGAGGTATTGGGGGCAGGAGGAGAAGGGGACAACAGAGGATGAGATGGCTGGATGGCATCACTGACTCGATGGACGTGGGTCTGGGTGAACTCCAGGAGTTGGTGATGGACAGGGAGGCCTGGCATGCTGAGATTCATGGGTTCACGAAGAGTTGGACACGACTGAGAGACTGAACTGAACTGAACTGATGCAGGTCTTCTTATATACGGAGTCAGATATGGAGGAACCAAGTACAGGAAGGGCCAACTTTAATTTCAACATTCAGAAAACTAAGATCATGGCATCTGGTCCCATCACTTCATGGCAAATAGATGAGGAAACAATGGAAACAGTGAGAGACTTTATTTTCTTGGGCTCCAAAATCACTGCAGATGGTGACCGCAGCCATGAAATTAGAAGACACTTGCTCCTTGGAAGAAAATCTATGACCAACCTAGACAGCATATTAAAAAACAGAGACATTACTTTGCCAACAAAGGTCCGTCTTGCCAAAGCTATGGTTTTTCCAGTAGTCACGTATGGATGTGAGAGTTGTACTATAGAGAAAGCTGAGCACCAAAGAATTGATGCTTTTAAACTGTGGTGTTGGAGAGGACACTTGAGAGTCCCATGTGCGGCAAGGAGATAAACTAGTCAATCCTAAAGGACATCAGTCCTGAATATCCATTGGAAGGACTGATGCTGAAGCTAAAACTCCAATACTTTGGCCACCTGATGTGAAGAACTGACTCACTGGAAAAGACCCTGATGCTGGGAAAGATGGAAAGCAGGAGGAGAAGGGGACAAGAAAGGATGAGATGGTTGGATGGTATCACAATTCAATGAACATGAGTTTGGGCAAACTCCGGGAGCTAGTGATGAACAGGGAAGGCTGATGCGCTACAGTCCATGGGGTCGCAAACAGCTGGACACGACTGGGCGACTGAACTGAAATGCTGAACTCAATGACATAAAATGACATGAAAAACTTTTTGAAGTAAAATGTTAACTATTTTATCTAAATTGTCAGAGCACTAGTTAATTGATGCACCAAGATTATTTGTACCTGGCTGCTTAGCCATTGATGGAGGTTCTATGGTACAGAAGAAAACAGGTTCTGGAATCTCCACGCCAGCCAATAAAAGCCTCTCTGCTTCATTGTTTTCTTTCTGCTTCTTTTCTCCCTCCCTTTTGGCTCGACGAGATGCAGCTAATGCGCTGGACCTGGATGAGACAATAGTGTCCCCGGTAGCAGTCTGCAAGCAAACAAGACGCATGAACACAACAGGCAAGCACTCAGCTTCCACCAAAACCATGAAAACCAAAGACAAATTCAATGTAGCACTTTCTCTTCATCAAAACCTAAAAGAGACAAATTCACTAAGCTTATTGTAACTGTACATTCGTAAAGCTAATTCAACGTACAGACTAATTCTATCCAAAACACTGCTATAGTAAATTCTAACAATAAAACACTGCTAGAGGAGGACAACAATAAAACACACATACAACAAAAATACATTTAAAATTCATCTGGCAAATCAAATTTATCTTTGAGCAAAAGAGACAAAAATTCTTGCCCTTACAAGACTTCATTGGAAAAATATCTTCACTTTTTACATAATCAGTTATAAAGTTACATTTTCTGAAGTTATCAAGATAGCAAAAAACCTAATGAGAATAACACTATCTAATACAAACTTAAAACATAAGTATGTATCCATAAATAATGTATTTATTTTACTTGGATTTGAAATTTATATGAAGATAATCCATAGTGTTTATAGCGTTCCATAATTTATTTTTCTCTGTATTAAATGTTTGAGATTTGACTATGTTGATGAATGTACTACAATATTCCTTATTCCACTACTGATAGCTTTTGGATTGTTTATGGGTTTTTGCTATGACAAAACACGTACTTTTAATTAAACATTTAAGCTGTAATTTCCTACAGAAACCATATGGTCACTTACATGTTTAAGCCCAACAGTCAAAGCGATGTTACCAGCAGTCAGTAAAGGGATTTCTATATGTTGGTCAGCAAATGGCAGAAGCAGACGACTTACCCTCTCCCTGTAAAACCATGATTCGTGTTAGTAAAAGTACAAAGACATGAGTTTAGAAATAAGAAGTTTTAGAAAATCACCTAGGCTTCTACTTACGTGCAGTTTCCATTAATATTGTGGATGGCCGTTTGGGGTTTTAGCATGCCTGAGTATATGCGCATAAAAACCAGTGGGCCTCGCTGCTTGTCATGGAGGACTTTAAATGCCAGGGCACATAAGTCACCCTTATACCACTGCCTAAAAATCAAGGAGAAATTCCAGAAAGCCTTTAAAATACACCTCCTATATATCTATATAGGTAAGATCAGAATCACTGCATAAACTTAATGTCCTCCAAAGATTACTCTTATCTTCTGATTTAGTAACCCAGGACAATTAAATAATGTATTCTGTACCTCTCTTCCTCCACTGGACTAGATTACTTATTGGAGATCTTACCATTAATGCTTCAAAACTGGAAAACAACAACAAAAAATGGATTCTCTTCCAAATATTACTTCTATTAGCAAATAATTCTTGCCGAGACATCCCCCCTCAAAAAATACACCTAGGAATATCACACCACTTCTTAAAACCCCATAAAGGATAAACAAGAAGGTACTTTTCAATTACGGCTTTCACTCTCTCCTCCCACTTTTTCTTCAGCTGCATAGCCATATAAATCTACACTATAAACTTGGACTTGTTTACAACACCAACACTTACAGAATGATGTCCTTAAACTGGTGTTCACTGAGAGGTTTCAGAAAGTCTGAATTTGTCTCAAATTGCCAAATTTTGTGCATAGGTACATTTTTCTGAGGAAAATGCTCCATATTTTCATTAGTTTCAAAGGAGTCCATGACTCAAGAGATTAGACACTTCTATTATTGAGCTTCTCTAATCTTTTTCCTGTTCTCTCCAAATTTTATTTAACAACTCCTTATATAGAGAGTTGATCATATACTAGGAACTGTTCTATGTGCTTTATAAATATTAGCTCATTTATTCTATTGTCAATCCTATGAGATAAATTCCATTTTCTGCATTTTACAGATGAGAGGTTAAGCAACTTGGAAGACCTGAGATTTAAATTCAAGTAGTACACAGTCCATGCTCATCATCACATTGCTATAATGCCTTTCCAACAGAGAGAGATGAAAAGTGACTCAGATTCCAGTTAACAGGATTAAAGTCCACCTCTGTCTGCCATTATGCACAAAGCTCACTTAGATTTTAGAGGATTTATTACCAAGGACAAAGCTGTTAGGCACAAGAGCAGTAAAACAACAGACCTTTCCTTACAGTCACAAAATATTTTGAGCTTATGGAAAATCTTGAAATCCAGAGTAAATATAAATATATCTATAGCATATTTATCAAACACCCCCAGTATACTACTTCTTTTTTTCAGACTAAGATGGAAGGGTCAACACTTATACTTTTACACAGCAAAGAAGTCACACATTCTTAGCGCCTTCTTCAAGACAGCAGGTTATAAGAGATGATGACAAACATCCCTTTCAAGTAAAAATTACAATGACTCTACATTATATTGTTTACAGTAATATTCTTCATCAATGTTATTCAAAAATTGTGATTCAACTACCATTTTTGAAAACTAAGACCTATCTGTCTACCTATCTTTTCAAGCCTGTAAGATTTTAATCTATGTACTTTTATACTTACAGAAATTCATAGTTGCGTTCTTCCGGTGAAGGCAAGTACATAGTAATAGCGTCTAGTAAGGGCTGGACCCCTTTGTTTTTCAGGGCACTTCCACAAAGCACAGGCACTGCTGTCTGAGCCAGTGTTACTCTGTGTATTGCAGTTTGTAGCTATAAAGCAGAGATATAAATGTTTTATGTGTAGTGGGTCTCCACCAAAATATCTCAGAATCAGATGACTTCTCTAACTAACCATGTAAAATATCACTCCTCACCACACTACCATCATTCTTTATGAGCTTATTCTTTATTTTTCACTGTAAATAACACTAATCACTATCTGGTATATTAGATATATATTTATTAGTTTACTGTCTGTCCCCCAATCCACTAGAATGTAAAATCTATATAAGCATTATAGCAAATCCCATAAAACATCACTAAATCACCAAAAACTGGAAAAGTGCCTAAAATAAAGTAGTTGAATAAAAATATTTCTTGAAAAAATGAGTTAATTACTTGTGATTTAACCTTGATAGTCTACTAGAAGAACTTGTTAGAAATTAGAAATATGAATTCCAGTTTCTTCAAATGAATTAAATCCACATTAAATAAAATCCAAGGCAAAAATGAGGTGTACCAAAGTTAGAAACAACTTTTAAAAGATCACAAAAATCAAGAAAAGCTTAGATATGTTTGCAAGCTATTGATAAGAGGAATGGTGGCTCAACTTCATTCTATATTGTAAACTCTTTGAAAACAGAAATCATATTATGTGACTATATGGTATAGTAAACATCAAATCTAACCATTCAAATACTAAACAAGAAAAAAATTCAAACTTATAGCACTTCATGCAAAAGAAAAAACATTTTTTACACCTCTAACTTCTAATGGCTCAAAATTAATCTACAGATCTTGTGTTTTTCGTTAACTCTTTCCATGAAAAATAACCAAGCGAATTTGCTGGGCTCATCTTGAAGTCAACTTAAAACACATTACCACTTAAACACTGTTCATGGGAGAAGGTTCCTGGCAGAAAAAAACAAAAATACCTTGAATAAATCCGTCATAATTCAAATACAACTCTCTGGTTTGATGTATTTCATAAGAAATCCAGAAAAAAAAAAAAAACCTGGGAAGATCTAGAGTAAGTTTCCACTAACAATTAAAACAGACTCAGAAAAAATGTTCTGAGAAAAATGACCATTATAGTAGTCTGAAATATCAGTAAATTAAAAACAAAAAACAAATTTCTATCTGTGATTTCCCTACTACTAGTGAAATGATCACAGTGAAAGGAAAAGGATACAGAAAATGAACAATGTTCTCTAATTTTTAACACTGTTCTAATTTTTAAGTCGGCATTTTCTAATGATATCCAAAGTTGAATAAAAATCTACAATAGTCATCAAACCACATCCAAATAGTAAAACTTGGTCAGAAGTAAATGATTAATAAAATTTACCTTTTCGGCTGGTAGCAAATCAAAATTCTCACTAAATTCTCCTAAAACTAAGTCAGCAAATTCATCATCCAAATCTGCAACCTGTAAGGAAAGGCTTTAGTTCTGTAACTTGCATTCATTATCACAACTATAGGTCTATACACCATAAACATCCATTACCCAAATATTTCAAGATAGTTACACAGTCCAACTTATCCAGGCGAAGGAACTCATCACATCTTTTAGAGATTTTCTTTCAAAGCAAAGAGACTGAAAACTGAAGATATGAGCTCATGAGTTTTCTAAACTCATGGGAAGCAGAGCCTTTTGATAAAGCACCTCAATACAGTACTACCTACTCAGAGTACTCAAGAGAAATAAGAGAAAATTGATGATTGATAGCCAAAGACAATATATACAATGGACTGCTGTTTAAAAAAGATCTGGAGGGGACGTCCCTGGCAGTTCAGTGGTAAGAACTCTGTTATTACAATTCAGGGGGCGTAGGTTTGATCCCTGGTCGGGGAAATAACATACCACAATCCTCTGATATTTTAAATGTTCATCGTATCTTCTAAATAAAAGAATACATCTTGTTTATAATTCTTCACTGAGGGAATAAATTTAAGTTGAGAGGGTCACAGTATCATTTCAATAATAAAAACATAAATAACCTCATTCATATTTGTTTCCTAATCATTTGCCTATGTGACAGGAGAATTCAGCTGATAATAAAATTAACAAAAGAGTTTCAATGAGAAGCCTCCGCACTGCAAGAGTGGCCCCCTGCTCACCCAACTAGAGAAAGCCTGCATGCAACAGTGAAGACTCAGTGCCGGCAAACACAAATTTAAAAAAAGAAAAGAAAAAAGTTATGTCACCTCTTTCTCTTGGTTACCCATGGAGATAATACTAGGACTTATCCCATGAGGCTACTGTGAAATTTAAATAACCAATTCAAACTATGCTTCCAGAACATATGTAAGTATATAATATTCTTTTCATTGCTGTTCACCTTTGGAACACACGAAGTTGATTCTAGTTGCACTAATCTTATTCTCTAATTTAAAACTTTTTATCTGTGGTAAAATATAACAAACATAAAATTACCATCTTAACCATCTCTAAGTGAATAGTGTTAAGTATATTCCCACACGGTCATAAAACTAATCTCCAGAACATTTTCATGTCACAAAACCAAAACTCTATATCCATGAAACAAACTCTTTCTCATTCTCCCTTTCCCCCAGCTCCTGGTTAATTATCATTCTACTTCCTGTCTCTATAATGCTGAAGACTCTAGATACTTCATGTAAGTGATATTCTACAGTATTTGTCTTTTTGTGATTGGCTTATTTCAATTAGCATAATGGCCTCAAAGTTCATCTATGTTGTAGCATATGTCAGAATTTCCTTATTAAGGCTGAATAATATTGCACTGTATATATAGTACATTTTATCCACTCATCTGCTGAAGAATACTTGGATTGCTCCCACTTTTTGGCTGTGTGAAAAATGCTGCCAAGAAGAAGGATGTACAAATAGCTCGAGAGCTTGCTTTCAATTTGTTTGGACATATATCCAGAAGTGGAACTGCTAACACATATGGTAATTCTATTTTCAATTTTCTGAGGAACCACAATACTGTTTTCCATAGTAGTTGTATCATTTTCATTCCCCAAACAGTGCACAAGGGTTACAATTTCTCCCCATTCTTGCCAACTTTTTTTTTGATCGTAGCTATCCTAGCTGGTGTGATATGCTGTTATTCTCTAATTCTATACATATCTATGTATTCCTTGTAATGAATACTTTATTACTATCTACTGATAGTCATCTCAAATTTTCCTTATTTTCATTATATACTACCATGTTCTGAAACACTGAGAGATATACATGCAAGTGTAATTTGGCTCCTCAACTATATTACAAAATCCTTCTTAGGTTTACTGATAGGTAGAGGGGTGTGTGTGTGTGTGTGTGTGTACTGATAGGTAGAGGGGTGAGTGTGTGTGTGTACTGATAAGTAGAGGGGTGAGTGTGTGTGTGTGTACTGATAGGTAGAGGGGTGCGTGTATGTGTGTGTACTGATAGGTAGAGGTGTGTATGTGTGTGTGTGTACTGATAGGTAGAGGGGAATGTGTGTGTGTGTGTGTACTGATAGGTAGAGGGGTGTGTGTGTGTGTGTACTGATAGGTAGAGGGGTGTGTGTGTGTGTATGTGTACTGATAGGTAGAGGGGTGTGTGTGTGTGTGTGCTGATAGGTAGAGGGGTGTGTGTGTGTGTGTGTTTATGTGTGTGTACTGATAGGTAGAGGAGTGCGTGTGTGTGTGTGTGTACTGATAGGTAGAGGTGTATGTGTGTACTGATAGGTAGAAGGGTGTGTGCATGTGTGTGTACTGATAGGTAGAGGGGTGAGTGTGTGTGTATACTGATAGGTAGCGGTGTGTGTGTGTGTGTGTACTGATAGGTAGAGGGGTGAGTATATGTGTGTACTGATAGGCAGAGGGGTGAGTGTGTGTGTGTGTACTGATAGGTAGAGGGGTGAGTGTGTGTGTGTACTGATAGGTAGAGGGGTGAGTGTGTGTGTGTGTGTACTGATAGGTAGAGGTATGTGTGTGCACGCATGCATGCGCTTAGTCGCTCAGTTGCGTCTGACTCTTTGCAACTCCATGAACTGTAGTCTGCCAGGCTTCTCCATGGGGATTCTCCAGGCAAGGTTCAAACCCAGGTCTCCCGCATTGCAGGCGGATTCTTTACCGTCTGAGCCACCAGGGAAACCCTGAGAGCTCTTTGGTACAAGTCAAAACACCTCAGAGGGGAACCAGTTATGTATCTAATTATTGATTCCACTTGTGTTCTTTTTATGCCCCCTCCACCTCAAATTAGAGAGTATAGCAAAACAGGTAAGAGCTCTAGCTCTAACTAGGACAGTCTGGGTTCAGATTCCCGTTCTGCTGCTCATTAGCTATATGACAACTTATTAAAGCACTCTAAGCTTTCCTCACCTATAAAATGGAAATACTATATAGGACATCTGCTAATGTAAAAAAGATGATACTCTTTGACCTAGCAATTCCACTCCTATATTTAGCTAATTCTTGCAATGTGTACAAAGAGATACATACCAAGATGTTCACAGAAACACTGCTCATAACAACAAAAAAAGAGGAAACAACCTCAAGTCCATTTACAGGAGAACAGACAATAAACTGTAGGATAATATTACACTGGAACACTATAGAAGACTGAAAAGGAATGAAGCGTAACCACACATCACTCATGAATGAATCTCCAACATGTTGAAAAATGTAATAAAATACAAACAGTATCATTTCATTTACGTAAAAGTCACTCAGTTGTGTCTGATTCTTTGCGACCCCATGGATTATACAGTCCATGGAATTCTCCAGGCTAGAATACTGGCATGGGTAGCCTTTACCTTCTCCAGGAGATCTTCCCAACCCAGGGATCAAACCCAGGTCTCCTGAATTGCAGGCGGATTCTATACCAGCTGAGCCATAAGGGAAGCCCCATTTCATTTAAGTAAAATTCAAAAACATGGAAAATGAGGTATATATCTATGGTAAACTATAAAGTAAAGCAAATGAAAGATAAATACTGCAATCAAGGTGGTGGGAGGGGGTAGATGATTAGCAGAAGGGAGAGAGAACAGGAAGTAGCATACAGAGACACAAGAATATTGCTAATATTCTACTTCTTAAGCTGGGTGGTGATTACACTGGTGTTCACAGTATTATACTTTATATATTCTATATGTAAATTTAGATGAAATGTCACAGTAAACATTTTTTAAAGTTTCTAAATATTTAAGCAATTTTAAACTCAAAGTATTTACTTGTTCAATTAAGGCATTCCTTGCTTCTGTTGCTTCTTTCAGCAATTTAGGATCACTCATTTCCAAGAGGGGTTTTCTCTCAAAGTCTTTCCCATCATCTGAATTGGGATTCCAAAGAAGTTTTTCTGTACGTACTACATCCACCACTCCTTTGAAAGCTTTGCCTTCACCAACTGGTAACTGTAAGTCAGAGACAGACAAACATTTTACTAAATGATCATTAGAACTCAATTAAAACTATACTGGTGATAAAACTTCCCCCACTCACTCCCAAATGTCTCTTATCATCATCATAATCGAAATCTATTTTTACTTATATCCTAACTTCTTCCAAAAGGATTTGAGATAGCTTCAAAAATGTATATAATAATACCACAATAAACTGATAAGGAAACTAAGAAGGATCTGTTCATATTAATTAAACCAAATATTAACCAACCAACCTGTAAAAGCAAAGGTTTTGCCTTCAACTTCTCTCTGATGCTTTCAACTGCATAGTTAAAACTGTAAAAAAATTAAAAATGTTAAGATTCTTAAAATAGGATTTAAGAATGTTCTCTAAAATTATAACCCTAAATTGCTCCTAATGTTCACCATTTAACATTTTTCCACAGGACATCTTGTCTAATCTTTTAATGTTAATTTCAGATTAATAGTCCCTGGAGAAGGGAATGGCAACCCACTCCAGTACTCTTGCCTGGAGAATTCCATGGAGAGAGGAGCCTGGCAGGCTACAATCCATGGGATTACATAGTCGGACATGACTGAGTGACTAACACTTTCACTTTTCAGATAAAAGTGATTAAGAATCTATCATAATTCTGCCACACGTGTATTTAGGGCATTTTATTATTGTGAGCTTCATTTAACTAAGTTTGAGGTTAAGATTAAATGAATTCATCAAAGTCACACAGAATAAATTGGAGTTAAGATTCAAATGCAAGATTTATGATTACAAGTCAAAGATTCTTTCTTCTAACAAGTATCAATACATTTGTTATCACACATGACTACCCACTTTCTTCCAAGAGCCAGCTTGATTTTTCTATGCTTTTATCTCAGGCATTCTTCATATCATATGCTATACTGTTCATTTCTGTGCTAACACTAGGGCTGACTACCTATAAAACACATGCCATCTTTGGCATGAGGGCTGATTCATACACACATGCAGATCATTCTGGTCCCAATGTCTTTGGGCAGCAACCTAGTATCCAGGCATCCCCCTCCCATCATTACAGGTTCTGTCAGTCAGTACAGGCAGTACTTCTATCAATCTCAAGGAACTCCAAACAGCAAATGGTCAGAACTTTAGTCTAGCACATTTTGAAGGTTGCTGTGCTTTTACTCATCAAGACGCAAGTCCTTTAAACCAGCAGCCTTAGAATTACTATACAGAGTGACAGAAACACAAAGCATACCTGTGTGGTATTAGAAGAGACACGGTTTATGGTTTCTGTCACTCTCGCACCACAGATCAGGACTGCTCCCTTTCACATTTCCCCAAAATCATCAGAATTCTTAATTCTTGCCCTTTCACATTTTCTCCAAATCCTTCATACATTCTTGACTGTCTGAGTTCTGTTCTCAGAATAACGTATCCATTTAGGATCACGACTCTAAGTCTGCAGAATTACCACTACATCTCAGCACTAACTGGTTTGCCCTATATGCGGGTCTCAAAACACCGATGTTCTCCTTCCTAGTTTCTTTTCATTGAGAGCATTTTACCCAGTAGCTAAAGAAAATCAGGGGACAAGGAAGAACATCACTCACTGAGGCAACTATAGGAAACAATTCTCTACCCTCTACCGTTAGCAATGACAGGAGCACCATTCAGCAATACAAGGACTCAGCCATACAACTCTAAATAGAGCCAGTGGAATCAGAAAACATCACTCTGCAGGAGCCTAAAAAATAGGATAAAGCCTCTCTACCTTAGAATCAGAGCACTTCATCATCTATCAGCTCTCTATTAATCCCACATTGTTACTTTATCTATTAGCTGCTTTGAATTTTTTTTAAATGGGATTGAATTGGGATACCACGGAATAGGTATCATGGATTGAATTGGGATACCATGGAATAGATACCATAGATTGAATTGGGATACCATGAAATAGATGATACTTTATAGGGAATATCTGTTTCTAAATTAAAGTTGTAGTGCATTAAATATTCTCACTTTGATAAGCCAAAGAAACACATTTTAAATACCTTGCTCCAATTTTGTCCATCTTGTTTAAAAAACAGATTCGAGGTACCTTGTGCTTATCAGCTTGCCTCCATACTGTAAGAGTTTGTGCCTAAAGCAAAGATAAGGAAAAAAACACATATTTGACAAAACAACTGTTACTATACATGAAATAAGCAAGCCTCAGCCTGCACTGTAACGGAACGGAGCCCTACTCTAGCATAGCTAGCACTACTGCACATATGCCTCTGGACCCACAGTAACGCTGTCAGGTTAAAACAGCTAAGAAAATGATCTAGGATGACCGAAGATTATGCTTCCATCGAGAACACTCTGGGTGAACCAGGGTGCAAGACACAGGAAATGAACAACCGAGAAGTACTGGGAGTCACAGAAAGAGGACTTAACCAAGAATCACAAGAGCTTCTTAGGCTTCACCTTACTTGGTAACAATCACACTTGGTAACATCATATAATACTGAACTCATCAGTTTTCTGATCTGTGCCATATGGACTTTTGCCTTAATTAATTCAGACAGTTGTAATGTGAAAAGAATAAACAGGAATGTACTATAAAATGCTACTATGACAAAAATCAAGTATTTTTACTGTGAATGTTTGAATACTCATGTAAACTGAAGAAAATTTAAGGAGGGGAAAGGAAGCCAACACCTGTATTTCTAAGTCACAATTCTCATATGCTTTTTTATTTGGCTTCTTTTAATTCTACTTTCTGTACGTGTTAAATATAAACAGTTTGCCTAGTGGAGAAGGCAATGGCACCCCACTCCAGTACTCTTGCCTGGAAAATCCCAGGGACAGAGGAGCCTGGTGGGCTGTAGTCCATGGGGTCGCTAAGAGTTGGACACGACTGAGCGACTTCACTTGCACTTTTTACTTTCCTGCATTGGAGAAGGAAATGGCAACCCACTCCAGTGTTCTTGCCTGGAGAATCCCAGGGACGGGGGAGCCTGGTGGGCTGCCGTCTATAGGGTTGCACAGAGTTGGACACGACTGAAGCGACTTAGCAGCAGCAGTGTAGAGTCTAGACTTTTAAAAAGCTAATGTGCTGACATTGTTAAAATAGAAACCAGTTTGTCATTTGTTTTATTAGGTAAAACTTAACATACAATAAAATACAGCTATCCCCTGAACAATACAGGGATTAGGGTGCAAATCTCTGCAAAGTCAAAAGTCCACTTATAACTTTACAGTTGGCCTTCCTTATCTGCAGTTCTGCATCTGCAGATTCAACCAACAATGGCTTATGGAGTTTGAAGCACCTATTTAGTGGAAAAAATCCACTTGTAAGCAGACCCATGAAGTTCAAACCCATGCTGTTTAAGGGTCAACTGTATACAGATTTTAAGAGTACAGTTCAATGAATTTTGATAAATGTGTATACTTCTGTAACTACTACCCCAATGAAGAGATAGAACACATAGAACATTAGAGACTTTTATGCCCCAAGATTCATTCTGCCTGTTATTGAACCTCATATAAATAGCACAGCATCTTTCACCCAATATAATGTTTTTGACACTCATTCCCATTGTTGCATATACTGGTTAATTTTTACTGCTAAATTCCTCTGTATGAAGCCTGGCATGCTACAACAGTCCACAGGATCACAAAGAGTTGGACACGACTGGGTGACTGAACAACAATAAGGACAAGTGTATACTTAATTTTACAAGAAACTGCCAAATAGTCTTCCACTATGGGTACAGTATTCTACAGTCCCACCAACAACGTGTAAGAGTTCCAATTACTACATATCCTCAACCAAGATTTGCCATCATTCTTTTTAATTTTAGCTATTCTTGTGGGTATGAAATGGTCATTGTAATTTTAATCTGCATTTCCCTAATGACCAATGAAACTGAGCATCTTTTCATGTGCTCATTGGCCATTCACCTGCTTCTTTGGTGAAGCATCCTTGATTCAAGTCCTTTGTCTTTTTTTTTTTTTTTTAACTGGGTTGTTAGGTTTTATTGGGTTATTACTGACATGCAGTTCTTCTAGATACAAGTCCTTGGTCATACACATCTACTGTGAAAATTTCAGTACATACTTTCAAGACAATAATACTCTCTACATAATCAGATGTTATTGCACTCTGGAAGTTTAGCATTCTTACAGTATTTTATCTAGCATTATACATCTTTTTCACAGTCTAAGGCTTGCTTTTGTTTTTTTTTCTTTTCTTTTTTTTTTTAAATTTTATTTTATTTTTAAACTTTACATAATTGTATTAGTTTTGCCAAATATCAAAATGAATCCGCCACAGTTTTTTTTCTTTTTAAGTTTCAAACATGTAATTTTGATGAGGTCCAATGAATCATTTTGTTTTCTGTTTCCTGTGTCTTCTCTAAGAATTGTTACCTGGTGGCCCCACTAATTTTTATGTGAGTTGGAGGGGGGAATATACATTATAAATTTCCCAAGAAACAAAACATATTAAGAAATAAAACTCTCATCACTCCACCTGCCAGCTAAAAGCTCATCTACTATTTTAGCAAATAGCCTCCTGCATCACAAATTCAGAAACTTTCTACTAAGCATATTTCAATCTTGTAAATAATGTAATCTATCTGAATGATTAAGTGTCAAATGCCTGTAAACAATTATAATGATAGGAAGGATGCAACCACTAGGAAATGAAGTGACTCAAAGAAATACAAATAATAGTGTATAATCAACCTCAGACCTCAGTGCCAGGCTTTATATCAAGCAAATATCACTGTCTGTCAGGGGTCCTCAGGTGGACAGACAATAACTGTTTTATTTCCCCTCCAACTTTTCATTTGAAACACTTCAAATCTATAAAAAAGGGGAAAGAACAGTACAATAAATATCGATGTACTCTTCATTCACCTAGATTTACCAAATATTAACATTTTGTTACACTTGCCTTTTTTCTCTCTATATATAAACACATGTCTCTGTACACATTATGTGTGTGGTGGGTGTGAAAATGTGCCACATGAAACTACCATGTACAGCACAATTAACTGATGGTCCCAACTGTTAGCCTTCTAGATCAACACCATGTTCTTCCAAGGGCCCCCTTCTTGGGGCCTAGCGGTTCCCAGCTAATGACCGAGTTCAGCAGAGTAATAATGTAGGTCTATTCCCACAAGACATGGGTTCCTCTAATAGGTGACTTTGTCTTGAAGACTCCCCAGGGTATAGTCAAACTCTTTTGTAACTGTGCTATAGCCTGAGACTCTTCCTCCCGAATCCCCCTTCCTACCCCTCTCCTTCACAGGTGTAAGCCTGTCCTGTGGTCTGAACACCCTCTGCCACTTCTCTTTCTCCTTTTTTATTCCCCCCAATAAATCTCTTCTGCATCTAATCCCATCTTGGCACCCAAACTAAAACCATGTGTGTATCTGTGAGTGGATGGGAGCTGAGCCATGAGATCACATTGCAGGTGCCATGACATTTCAATCCTAAATACTTCAGCATGCATTTCCTAAGGATAAGGACATTCTCCTACATAATCAGTTATAAAGACCACATTCAGAGAAATTTAAGTTGACATTTAAAAAAATTTTCTGGCTGCACCTGTGGCATGGGGGATCTTAGTTTTCACCAGGGATAGAACCCATGCTCCCTGCATTGGAATGGCAGAGTCTCAACCACTGGACCACCAGGGAAGTCCCCTGATACAATACTTTAATATATGTACTTCATATTCAAATTTCTGATTTTCCCAAAGACGTCCTTTGTAACCTTTTCGATTCAGGATTCCACTGACAAGGATATGTTACATTTAGTCTTCGTGTCTCTTTAGAATTCTATAATCTAGAACAGTTTCCCAGCTCCCCCCAACCCCAATCATTCATTTTCCTTATGTTTTTTCCTTATATTTTTCCTCTCAATTTCTGAAAAGCCTTGGCCCGCTGTTTTGAAGAACGTCTTTCAATTTAGATTTGTTAGTCTGTTTTCTCACACTATGAGCCAAACATTTTTACCAGAAAACAATACCCTTCTTAGTGCCTCACATCAGGAGGCCCATGGTGTCGATTTGTCCCATTTTCGGGTACGCTGATTTTGATCCCTTAATTAAGATACCACTTTTAATAATCTTAAGATAAGAAGAACTAATATGGTTCTATATTCAAGGTAAAGCCAATCTTGAGATTACAAAACAAACAAAATAACAGCTAAAGAAAACATAACAGACCCCAGGAGCAATAATTTAAGGATTATTACTATCATTTTCAGGATTTATTCAAAGAGATTTACATTAAGTTTTAGGAGAAAATCCTTCATGTGTTGCACATATTTCTGCATGTTTTATCAGGGGAGGCACTGACTGCCTTTGTTCCAGACTATCTTTTTAGATTTTGTATAGTGAACAGTTTAGAGACAGCAGCTAGTGTCTCCTTCCAGAGAAAAGGTAGGTAGGCTTACAACCCTGGAAGATAATGTATCCGTTCAGAGCACAGAGCAGGCATGTCTAATGCCCATTATAAAATACCTGCATTAAGCACAGGGTCCCACTGCATGCAGCTGTCACCGGACCTCTCTTTTGTCACCCTAAGGGAATTAGGGCTTGACGAATCAGCACAAGGAAATGTTGATACTCTGGATATTGCTATTTTGGTGACTAATAAGGCCTTTCATCCTTGACTCAGGAATCTTATGTCTTCTGCCAGAATCCATAAAGCTATGGCAGACTAATTTGTTAGCTTGAAAGAAAGAATCCAGCTCTTCTCAAAACCAACTTTCATTATTTCCTACAGAAAAGTAAATTTTACTTTCCTTTTATCTGAAGTACATGAGATCACATCTCAATATTAAATTCCAAATTATTCCAAATTCTTTTCATCATAATTGGACTTATATGAGCTTACCAAAGAAAGGGTTATAATACCACCAATTTGGGCTTATGAAATAAAGGGCTATAATAATATCAATCTCAGCTTACCAAATAAAGGGTTATAGTTAAATCAATCTGATGCATTCTACTTTTTAAAAAAAATAATACTTTCTACCTTTACTTTGGCAATATTTTTTACCTCTACACCGGCAGAGGCATCAAACACGGCCACTGCACCATCTAACACTCTCAGGCAGCGCTCAACCTCCAAGGTAAAATCCACATGACCTAAGAAAAAGATGAGAAATGTAACACCACAACCACAACCACCGCCACATGATCCAGCAATCCCACTTTTGGGTATACACACAAAAGAACTGAAAGGATAATTTCAAAGAGATATTTACACCTCCATGTTCAGAGGGGCACTATTCACAATAACCAAGAGGGGGAAGCAACCCAAATATTCATCAGTTTTTTGTATTCAAATATTCACCATATATTTCTGTATATACACAAAATTTTGTATGTATCCCATAATGTCTTCCTTATGGGCAATGGAATACCCTTCAAAAGGAAGGAAGTACTGTCACAGGCTACAATACAGATGAACCCTAAAAAGTTTTGCTAAGTGAAATAAGCCTGTCACAAAAGGACAAATAGTGTACAATTCTATTATAAGCAGTATCTAAGGTAGTCAGTCTTATAGACCTAGAAAGTAGAATGGTGGTTACCAGAGGTCAAAGGGACAAAGAGAAGCTGTTTAAAGGTACAGAGTTTCAGTTCAAAAAAATGAAAAAGTTCTGGAGATCTATTTCACAATAATGTGAACAATCTTACTCTACTGAATGGTACACTTAAAAATTATTAAGATGGTGAATTTTACATGTTTTTTACCATGATTAAACACACACACAAATAAAAAAATCTCAAAATAATGTAGCACCTCTGCACTGCTGAAACAGCACTATACCTGGTGTATCAATAAGATTGATTCTATACCCCTTCCAATCAAATGTGACAGCAGCTGACTGAATAGTTATGCCTCGTTCTCGCTCTTGAGCCATGAAATCTGTCACTGTGTCTCCATCATCAACATCTAGCCAGGAAAAGAAATGACATAGTTAGGCTTAAAAGCAAGTATATTTTATAGGCCTTTGATTTCTACCTGACACAGTTTAATATGCTCTAAGGAAAACTGTTCATAAAATAAATTATTTAATATTTAATTCCCTTAATCCTTTTCTAAATTAAGCATCATTCTAGAAAAAGTTTTTTTAGCAGATGAGAAAATACAGCAGTGGCCACAGGATTGGAAAAGGTCAGTTTTCATTCCAATCCCAAAGAAAGGCAATGTCAAAGAATGCTCAAACTACCACACAATTGCACTCATCTCATACGCTAGTAAAGTAATGATCAAAATTCTCCAAGCCAGGCTTCAGCAATACATGAACCACGAACTTCCAGATGTTCAAGCTGGTTTTAGAAAAGACAGAGGAACCAGAGATCAAATTGCCAACATCTGCTGGATCATCAAAAAAGCAGGAGAGTTCCAGAAAAACATCTATTTCTGCTTTACTGACTATGCCAAAGCCTTTGACTGTGTGGATCACAATAAACTGTGGAAAATTCTTCAAGAGATGGGAATACCAGACCACCTGACCTGCCTCTTGAGAAATTTGTATGCAGGTCAGGAAGCAACAGTTAGAACTGGACATGGAACAACAGACTGGTTCCAAATAGGAAAAGGAGTTCGTCAAGGCTGTATATTGTCACCCTGCTTATTTAACTTTTATGCAGAGTACATCATGAGAAACGCTGGGCTGGAAGAAACACAAGCTGGAATCAATATTGCCGGGAGAAATATCAATAACCTCAGATATGCAGATGACACCACCCTTATGGCAGAAAATGAAGAGGAACTAAAAAGCCTCTTGATGAAAGTAAAAGAGGAGAGTGAAAAAGTTGGCTTAAAACCCAACATTCATAAAACTAAGATCATGGCATCTGGTCCCATCACTTCATGGCAAATAGATGGGGAAACAGTGGAAACAGTGTCAGACTTTATTTTTGGGGGCTCCAAAATCACTGCAGATGGTGATTGCAGCCATGAAATTAAAAGACGCTTATTCCTTGGAAGGAAAGTTATGACCAACCTAGATAGCATATTCAAAAGCAGAGACATTACTTTGCCAATAAAGGTCTGTATAGTCAAGGCTATGGTTTTCCCAGTGGTCATGTATGGATGTGAGAGTTGGAATGTGAAGGAAGCTGAGTGCCGAAGAATTGATGCTTTTGAACTGCAGTGTTGGAGAAGACTCTTGAGAGTCCCTTGGACTGCAAGGAGATCCAACCAGTCCATCCTAAAGGAGATCAGTCCTGGGTGTTCATTGGAAGGACTGATGCTAAAGGTGAAACTCCAATATTTTGGCCACCTCATGTGAAGAGTTGACTCATTGGAAAAGACCCTGATGCTGGGAGGGATTGGGCGCAGGAGGAGAAGGGGACGACAGAGGATGAGATGGCTGGATGGCATCACCAACTCTATGGACATGAGTTTGAGTGAACTCTGGGAGTTGGTGATGGACGGGGAGGCCTGGCGTGCTGCAATTCATGGGGTCACAAAGAGTCGGACATGACTGAGCGACTGAACTATTCCATAAAAATATTTTTTTCTGTAATAACGAAGATTAAACTCTTTACATATTTTAATTTTACTGAATCATATACTTCTTTCATTTTTTTCCTAGTTTAACTTTCATTATCCCATCTTTATCTGATGTTCCTCACACCTGATCCCTTGACAGGAGGCAGAGTAATGCCATAAAAGAACACAGACAAACCAAATTTTAATTCCAACCTTATTACTTCTCTACAATATTTTTTAAATTTTTACTGGAATATAGTTGCTTTCCAACGTTGTTAGTTTCTATTGTACAGCAAAGTGAATCAGCTAACTCTTTCGCAAGTTGGGCAAAAGACTCTTTTGCAATCCCATGGACTGTAGTCGGCCAGGCTCCTCTGACCATGGATTTTCCAGGCAAGAATACTGGAGTGGGTTGCCATTTCCTTCTCCAGGGGATCTTCCCAACCCAGGGATCAAGCCCGAGTCTCCTGCATTGGCAGGTGAATTTTTTACCACTGAGCCACCTGGAAGCCCCATTTTCCCATTTACACGGCAAAAAATTCCATGAGAAATTCATGTGTTTATCATTATGATAGGAACCTATCATCATGAAGATTCTCATCTTGAATGGTTTTATCCTTTATAAAAGTCTCAGCCAATTCCAAAGACCTAGAGAAATTGTTCTCAATGGAGCACATTTCAAAATCACTTTGGTGGACTCCTCTGGTGGTACAGTGCATAAGAATCTACCTTCCTATGCAGGAAACACAGGTTCAATCTCTGGTTCAGGAAGATTCCACAGGCAACGGGCAACTAAAGGCCATGCACCAAAACTACTTAGCTGATGCAGTGCCCACGCAGCCCGTGTGCTGCACCTACTGAAGCCCATGAGTCTAGAGCTTGTGCTCCACAACAGAAGCCACCTCCATGAGCAGCTTATGCACCACAACAAAGAGTAGCCCCTGCTCACCGCAACCAGACAAAGCCTGCAAGCAGCAATGAAGACTCAGTGCAACCAAAAAAAAAAGTTAAAAGGACATGATGCCCTCCGTGTGAAAAAAGAAAAAGAAAAAAACTGTTTCACCAGAGATAAGGAGCAAGGTAGAAAAAAAAGAATGGCAGTTTTTGACATATTATAATAAAAAAAGTAAATTCAAACTTAGGTAAATAATACTATTACTGGGGGTTAAAGATTAACAAAATCCTTTCTTGTTCTGCATGAGAATTTGACCTCTGGTTAACTTTCCAGGTCTTTTCTCCTACAGCCCAGAAAACAAGTATGCCAAATGCACTGCTAGGCAACATACTTATGGAAAAAATAATTTCTGACTGGTAAACTACACCTGACTTGGGAAGGACTAACAATGAATTATAAATACCTGATGAAGAAACGCAGCTCTAGGCTTCCCTGAGTGGGGTATGGCATGTCCTTTGTGAGAAACCTGGAAGGTGGCCCACAGAGCTGTAACAAGAGATACTCCTCCAAGGCATGAGCTTTCCAAGCTAGAGTGGCTCCTGTGAATCTTGTTACCTTACACCTAAGCTATCACTTTTGGGTAGCCAAAGAAGACAGTTTCCACAGAGCTCTGTAGACTGCTGTAAGAACTTCTGCAGGGAGAAACACCCACTGCTGCTCTGCTTGTAAGCTATGTTCCTACCCCAAAGACTTCTGAGTAGACCAGTGCCAACTGCAGCCCAAGACACGAGTCCGAATGTTTACCTGAAGCTACAAAGACCCTTTGGTGAGTACTGTAACCACCTTAACTTTATGCTGTGGCTTAGATAGTACTGCCGCCATGCCATACTCAACATCTCTGGGTTGACTTCTTCATCAAAATATTACCCAATGATGTTTTTTCTAATGGGGGCGGGGAGAGAGAGGAGAAATCCAATCTAACCTCCCAGTGATCTTGTGTATCCAGAATAATATAAAATTCTTTCTGTGGTGGTAGTTTTTCCTGCATCAATATGAGCCATAATTCCAATATTACGAATTCTGTTTAAAAGGGAAGAAAAAAAAAGACATGTATTATAAGGTGGACATTACTGAAACTGTAAAACCAAAATATCTATGCAGTGCAATTTTAAAAACTGGTTAGTATTTCAACATTTTATATAAAAGTGTAAAAATGAGAAAAATGGATAATGTATCACTCTCACAGTATTCTGACAAAACAGCTAAAGAGCTAACTACAATTCTGTGAATATCTTATATTTATTTCTATGAAAAGTGTACTGCTGCTACATTAAAAACTTCTAGCATTGAATTGAGACAACAGCTTTTTAAGAGACAAACCAACATCTATTTATAGTTAATTAGGTAGGGCAGGAAGTTATAAAAATTAGAGCACTCACTAAATGCTGAATTAAGCCTGTGAGAGACACCTGTAATATTTCATGGCAGCCTATGGAAAAGACAGTATCAATGATGAGACTTACTTAGCAATAGGAGGATTGATGATGGAATGAAGGGACTTGATATCATTTCCTATTAAACCTAATGGAAAGAGTGTTAAAATTGAACTGTTAAAGAAAAAGTCCTTAATTTATAAATTAAAGAAATTAAAAGAATTTTAAGCAAATAGTATAATACCAATTAAAGTAAAATTCAAACTAAATGTAACACTCATTTACCTAAAATTTATTTTCTTGCACTCTCTAAGAAAGCTTGATCTTGAACCAAACAAACAACAACAAAAAATGCACAAGGACTTTGCTGGTGGTCCAGTGGCTGGGACTCTGCACTCCTAGTGTAGGGGGCCCAGGTTCAACCCCTAGTCAGGGAACTGGATTTCACATGCCACAACCAAGAGATCGCATGCCATGACTAAGATCCAGCACAGCCAAATAAATAACTTAAAACCAAAAACAAAAAACACCACACACTCCTATAAACTGACACAGTCGAGGCTTGATGAGCAAAAAGTGATACTCATATCATCTGACAATGGTTTTTGTACAACTTGGAACCTACCATGCCTCAGCAATTCCAAGGACATAATACCTTTAAAGACAGCCTAGGAGGTATCACTGAATAGGAAAGCTATAATAATCTAATATTTATGGAAGGCCAAATAGTATTTCTGGAATAAAAAAGTCATGATGACTTACTCCACACTTACCATTTACTCTATTAATACTAAAGAAACAATGCAGTTACATTTATAAATTCAATCTACACCTTTCTGGTATTTAAACCAGTTCTCCCAAACTTCTATAATAAATTATGAAGACGTCTATTACATTTTGAAAACCTGATGGCAGTCTGAAGACTGGATGATAATCTGTACTGCTATGGATAAATCTGCATGGACAAAACACAGAAACCCCTTACTCACCAATAAGGCAGGCCATTAAATTCACATGTCTTTACAAGTTACACAGCCAATTGGTATTTTTGCTCCAGTATTCTCACATGACAAAGATGGTAGTGAGAACTGCTACAGAATGAAGTTACAGGTGAACCTTGATCAACAGAGGTTTGAAGTGTGTAGGTCCACTTATCTGAGGATTTTTTTCAATACATGCATGCCACAGTATTACAGCCTGCAGCTGGATGCATCCGCACACGTGGCACTGCAGATGCAGTGTGCTGAACCACCTGCTACACCTCTGAGCCAGCTACTCAAGCCACCCACCCTTCCCTCTGCTCAGCTCATGAGGATGGACAGCACACGAGAAGTGTAAGTCGACTGATACTACCTCTGAGCATCTACCAGAATGCTTCAGTTCCTAATAATCTCAAAGAAATAGCCAAGAAGTAAGAGAGAGCCACTGTTTTAAAAATGGTTGGTGATTCCCAATAAGGGAGATGCTTGCAAATGAGAGAGAGAGACAGAGAAAAGGAGAAAGCAAGCAGTTTAAGAAAGATGAGAAGAATCTAACATCTGTACCTGGTAGGGAACTGTAATTTCTTCCAAGAAGCACATGTAGCTTTAATCTTTTTAGACTTGCTCTTATTTTAGAGGAACACATATTCTGGTGAGGAGAAAAAGAAACGTTAATTTTATTTTGGCATAACTTTTTACTGTAGCTTTAACACCATGACTATGCTTTGAATCTTCATATAGTAGTCCCAGTTTATTAACTCCAACTCTTTTAAAAAGTGACAACACAAAATTATACAAGAAAAAAATAAGGCTAAAGTTAATACTGAACTGACCTTAGATGATGGCTCTTCTAGATCTGCAGCATTAACATCACAGGGATCTTACTTGAAAGATAAATTCTTGGGACCCATTCCACTCAAGAGAATCAAACTCTACAGGTAAGGTCAAATAATGCATCTTAACAAGCCCGCCATTCATCTGTAGACAGACATCTAGGTTGCTTCCATGTCCTAGCTATTGTAAATAGTGCTTCAATGAACATTGGGGTACAGGTATCTCTTTCAATTCTGGTTTTCTCAGGGTATTTGCCTAGTACTGAGATTGCTGGGTCATATGGCAGTTTTATTCCTAGTTTTTTAAGGAATCTCCATACTGTCTTCCACAGTGGCTGTATCTAATTACATTCCCACCAACATTGCAAGAGGGTTCCCTTTTCTCCACACTCTCTCCAGCATTTTTTGCTGGTAGACTTATTGATGATGGCCATTCTGGCCAGTGTGAGGTGATATCTCATTGTAGTTTTGATTTGCATTTCTTTAAAAATGAGTGACCTTGAGCATCTTTTCATGTGTTTATTAGCCATCTGTATGTCTTCTTTGGAGAAATGTCTGTTTAGGTTTTTTTTTTTTTACCACTTTCTGACTGGGTTGTTTGTTTTTCTGGTATTACGTTGTATGAGCTGCTTGTATATTTTGGAAACTAATCCTTTGTCAGTTGTTTCATTTACTATTATTTTCTTCCATTCTGAGGCTTGTCAGCCCAATAACTAGGACATGGAAGCAACCTAGATATCCATCAACAGATGAATGGATAAAAAAGCTGTGGTACATATATACAATGGAATATCACTCAGTCATAAAAGGAACACATCTGAATCAGTTCTAATGATGTGGATGAACCTAGAGTCTATTATACAAAGTGAAGTCAGAAAAAGAAAAACAAATATTGTATATTAATGTATGTATACGGAATCTAGAAAGACAGTACTGATGAACCTATTCGCAGGGCAGCAATGGAGATGCAGACACAGAGAACAGACTCATGGACACGTGTGGGAGTAGGAAGGGGAGTGTGGGACAAATGGAGAAAATAACATGGAAACATAAACACTACCATACGTAAAACAGATAGCCAATGGGAATTTGCTGTATGACTCAGGGAATTCAAAGTGGGCTCTGTAACAACCTAGAGGGGTGGGATGGTGGGAGGGAGGTGCGAGAGAGAGGACATACGTATACCTATGGCTGATTCACACTCACATACGACAGAAACCACACAATATTATAAAGCAATTAGCCTTCAATTAAAATTAAATAAAGCAAAAAAAAAAAAAAATAACAAGCTCTCCAGGTGACTCTGACAGCTAGAAAGCTTTTAAAATACATTCAGGAAACAGGGAAGGGAGGGGGAAAAAACTAACATTTTTAAAAGCTCCCAAGTTATCTTCTTGTAATGTTCCCACATAGAGGTTGAATGTTCTCCATCAATTTATCCCTAGACCACTAGATTTAATGGCTGTCAATATATCTGGCATTGTTGCAGTTAGTATATGTAATGATTTTGGGCTGTCACAATCTGCCTTTCATGATGTCAAGGAATGCATACCTGTGATTTCTGTGTTATTTCTACTTAGTTACCAAGTTGCTGGCAACAAAACACTATCATTATAAGAAAATAGATTAAGAATAGAGAAGAGACTCAACTAATTAAATTTCTACTTCATAATGACCAGGGTAAGACAGTATCATCTATCAAAAGGTGTACATTCTGAAAGCATCAGAAATGGAAACACTGAAGAAAATCTGTGTAACTCCTTGGGCCACTAATGACCTCAAAATGGAATATAGTCTCAATATGCTGCACAGGTAATTTTAAAGTAGCAAAATTAATTTATAGACTAATGATAAGGCATGCTTCTTGTTGGCTACAGATTCTTCCATACGCCCCATTAAGAAATTGCTGATATACTAGTATAAGAAATAAAAAATTTTTAAACTAGTATATGAAATACACTAGACCTTCAGGGAAGTCAAGTAACTGAAGTTGTCAAAGTACATTTAACTTTACAAAAAAACCTTACATTAAAGTAGTGCAAGCTGGATATTTTCTTCTGATTCACTGCAAATATCCTTAAATTGGACATCTTGGCCCTCTAAACTTATTCTCTGAAAAAGAAATAACAGAATTGCAAAACTAAGCTTATGTATTACATATAAGACATACATAACGTAAATGCAGTATATTAAGTAAAAATGTACTACTGTTAAAAAGTACAAACAATACTTTTAGCTATCAAAAAGTCAATGCATAATTCAGAAAATGAAAACTCAAACTAAACATGAGAAACATGGATCTCAAGTCCCTTATTTTTTCAGCATCCTTTAACTCTTCAAGAAAGATGTGAAGATACTGCAGAAAAAGACATATTGAAATTACAAAAATACACCAAGCAAAAAAGCATTTTTATGTTTTAAAAAAACAGAATTAAGTACAGAAAGGTAAGCATCTACATGTTAAGTTGGTAATTTCTCACTGACAGTATAATTTTTTGGTTTATCTGTATATTCTGATTTTTCAACCAGAAATATATAGAAGCAAGTCCTCTTCTCTGATCATGGAAAGTTAGCATCTGTAGTTTAAAAAACATATACTAAATATTCACCATGCATCAGGTACACTCTCAAAGCAATGAGAAAAATGCACAGAAGCATATGAGATAAGGGGGGTGGGCACCAAGCAAACAAACAGATAAGGTTAAACTCCATCGGGTACCTGTTATGGAAGAAGTCACGTTAAAACTCGTTATCCTTTCTAATCTTCTCCCTTCTGTTTCTTAAGACAGAAACATTCACTACCCTTAGTTAGGAAGCTGCCAGTCCTTTTGATTTTATTTCCCAAATATATTCCCTCTTCATTTCCAATACTAAAGTTCAGAATATTTGCAAAACAACATATGTTAATCTATTCTGAAATAGAACAATTTCAGAATTCTACCATAACACAATACAGAAGCTCACCAATATGGCTTGATCCCACATTGCAACCTTTAAGAAACTATCACCTGTCAAAACCTGGTATATAAGTTGATCCACAATTTTCTGAAAAGACTTATTAAAATACTCCTCCTTTGCCCAACCACATATATGTATTCTGCTAGATTTTCTTCAGACACTTCAACCAAAAAACATTTAAAAATACATACATACATATATATATATATATATATAGAAGGAAAATGTGTATATATATCTATCTATCGGGATATATATATACACACATACATATATCTACATATACATATATATCGGGAAGATCCCCTGGAGGAGGGTATGGCAACCCACTCAGTATTCTTGCCTGGAGAATCTCTTGGACAGAGGAGCCTGGCGGGTGACAGTCCATATGGTTGCACAGAGTCAGCTTAGCACAATACACAGTAGTGGCAGCACAGTGTATAGTAACATAACTAACAGTAGTAGCACAATCATAGTAACATAACAAACAGAGAAGCAGATATAAGCTGTTTCCTGTTAAGCCAGACATTTAAGACTTGTAAAATTATAAAACAATATAAAACACCCTTCAAACTAAATCACTTTTGTTTTTGAAAACAGGTATTTGCATTATAGTATATTAATGACATTAATATATAACGGATTTATTATTTTAATGAATTATTAAGAGATTTTAAAGTTTTGCTTTCATTTCTAATATCTGAGTATCAATTATAACCCATGTAAACAAAACTGTTCTTGAGTTCTGACTCATTTTTAAGAGCAAAAGGTTCCTATAGACCAAAAGTTTTTAACTTATTCCACCACTGTGTTTCCCAAAGTAAATGCCCATGATTATTATTTTAGGTTACAGAGGGAAAAAAAATGTACTAAACAAATGTTAGAAACAATAGCAACAAAATCTATGATTTTGTGCGTGCACACGTGCTCCTTTGTGTCCAGCTCTTTGTTGCAACCTTATGGACTGAGCCCGCCAGGCTCCTCTGTCCATGGGATTCTCCAGGCAATGGGCTGCCATACCCTCCTCCAGGGGATCTTCCTGACTCAGGGATCAAACCTGAGTCTCCTGTGTTCTCCTGCACTGCAGGTGTTTTCTTTACCGCTGGGCCACCTGGGATTTTGTAGTATTGCTTTCATGAAATCATTTATGTAAAAATGTCAATTTAAGGAAAAATATTAAGTAATTAATAGCTCAGGTGACATTCAGTTGTCAGACTTAAAAAGGTAGTATTCAGATCACTTAAGTGGAAAATACTGCTTGAATCTATCATCTTGTCAATTTCCTACTTAAAAACCTGTAAAGTCTTTTAATATGACAAATTTGCCCCTAACTACCTTCACAGCCTTGTACTCTCCTACTCCTACTCTATTCCAGGAGCTCTAGCCAAAATTCCTCTGAAACACCATGCTCTGACACCTTCACACTTTTGCGTGTAATGGTGCCGCTGTCTGAAAGCAGTCCTCAAATCCCCAAAGCCACACACCTGGCAAATTTCTATTCAACCTTTAAGCCTCAGCTTGGAAGCCTTTCCTAATCTCCTACGAAGTTTTCATACCACCTCCTCTCTGCTTTCATAATACTTGGAACTTATATTTACGCTTGACAAACACGGTATTTACGAGTCATCTCCACTACCGACCCCAAAGGAGGGATCTTCTATCAGCAGCCTAGCACCATGCCTCAAACATATTTTTGACCTACGAAGTCATTTAGGGCCTGCCCCTGAAATTCTTCTTCCTCTTGGCTCAATGATTTTCAATGAAAATGGTTTCCTACTAGTACTATCAGATGATTCTTTATACAAGGTCCAGACCTCCTCAGGTTCAGACAACACATAAGCACAACTGAGGCACCTTCCTTGGCGATCCAGTGTTTTTTAACACTCCGCACTTCCAATACAGGGGGTGCAGGCTCAATCCCTCACCAGAAACTAAGATCCCACAGGACAACCGGGGAGTGGCCAGAAAGTAAAAACAAACAAAAACGTAACTGAGCAAAGCCCTATGGGGCCTTCCAGAACAGAGGCCCCTCCCATGTCCTCCACTTGCCTGTTGTCGGTAGAAAAACTTTATCCTCTAGGTCTTCCCCAAGTTCCAAAAACTAATTTAATAAGAGAAGTGAGAAACTGCAGAAATAAAACAGCAAAATGATAAAATAATAAGTTCACCCATTCTGAACCATGTTCTTTGAATTGTTTTGCAGATACTGAAACCTCCACCAGGTGGAAGTTAACAATATGATGCGGACAAGCAGGTAGACTCCAAATGATTGGAATAACTATCCATGAGCCGATCACACACCCACAATCCCCCTCCCTCTCTGTATCTTTAAAACCTTTCCTTGAAAGCGTTTGGACAGTTGAGGACTTTTAAGCACTAGCTACCGAGGCTCCTTGCTCGTGTGTCTTAGTCCTCAGTCGTGTCCGACGTTTTGTGACCCCATGGACTGTAGCATGCTAGGCACCTCTGTCCATGAAACTCTCCAGGCAAGAATACTGGAGTGGGTAGCCATTCCCTTCTCCAGGGGGTCAAACTTGAGTCTCCTGCATTACAGACAAATTCTTTACCATCTGAGCCACCAGGGAAGCCTTGCTTGGTACCCTGCAGTAAACACCGCACTTTCCTTCACAACCTGCTGTCAGTAGATGGACTTTATCGTGCTCATGCAAGTAGACCCAAGCTTGTTTTGGTAACATAAGTACTCACTAAAAGGTGTGACACCTTATGTTATGAAAAGGGAAAGTAACGAGGGGAAAAAGCTAAATATCCGTTCTACATGATCAACAAGTTACACAATCTATAAACAAAAGAATTTATAGACTATTTAAACTAAAAAAAATCAGTGGACTATCATGTCTATAAGGCTTAATACACAAAAACAGGAATCATGGGACACTAAAATACAATCACAAAATACATTAGTATGCAAGCATAAATGAAGATGTTGTTCCTGAGGATGAAGTAATGTATTAATAGGAAAAGAGATTCTAAAGCATCAAGTTAAAATAGTCTGTTTACATATGGGATTTGTTACCATACTTAGTAATTTTTCCTGAATCAGAAACTTCAATTCAGATTTGTGTCATATTCAATATTCTCAGAAAAGTATCAACTATGAATCAGGTCAATATGTTCATCACTGATTAATGTCAATCCCTACTGTCATTTTTGCTTTTTTTCTTTTTATATTGAATAGAGCACCTCAAACTATCTAAACACTCATTTTTACCACAGGATTTACATCACAAGTTCTAAGACGAGCTATTTATCTAAACTTTTAAAATTCGTCTAGCATTTAACTTAACTGAAGAAAAAAGCTTGGGAAAAAAAAAAAGCTTGCTAGAAAAAAATGCTCAGTAATTAAAGATACTCTTAAAGGTCAACTGGAAAAGTACCTTCCAATTCCTTGTTCTTCTAACATTTAGTGAAGCAACACAGGAACTGGTTATTGGAAACATGACAATGGGTAACACATGATCCCCAGCCTCAGGAAAATTGTGACCTTTAACAACCCTGTATATCAAAACAACAAACATTTCATTCATAACATCTTTTGCACGGCTTTTACTACCGTACCTGTTTCTCCTCTTTAACAAATCAATTTACAAAGCAGCTCTCACATCCTCCTGGCTTATTCTTCTAATCTTATCTATACCAATAAACACTATCAAAGTATCATACAGATCAGGGGAATACATTGTCAAGCTTCTGACAGCCAAAATGCAAAGAGTGGCTATCTAGTATATACTTTTGGGATATGCACCAAAGTAGTGATGATACCCTTCTTGGCTACTGCCAGTTAGATAGAAAGAAATTTTTTAAAGAGAGCTTTTTGTTAACATTGATTAGTTTAGGTCATTTCTATCCCACAATCCCAGGTGAAAGTAAAAACAAATGATAAACAATGTAGCAACAACATTGCCTCTTTTTCACATAAATCAAAAGGTGACTACTGCTTAACCTCTAAAATATTTTCTATTTCTGATTCAGAAGGGAAAAGGGCATATGGCTTTGAGAAAAAAAAAAAAAAAGAAAAAGCCACGAGTTCGTAATTTAAACAAACCTATTAAAAACTTCCATGAACTGGCAGGAAGCAAAAGAAACCAACACACAAAAGTTCATACTGTATGATGACAATCATGTCAATTTAAAATAGACAAAACTAATCCGTTCTGTTCAAGTCAGGATTGTAGGTACTCTTAGAAGTGAAAAAGGCATGAGGAGGGCTTCTCATATGCAGGTCATTTCTTGATTTGGGTGCTGCTTATATGGGTATATTCAGGTTTTGAAGAATTCACTAAGAACGTTCATCTACAGTACACATTTGTCTTCATGTCACAGTTATTACACGCCAATAAAGTCTTTTAAAATAAACTTTTTAAAATACTTTTTAAAATAAACTTTTAATTATACTAGAAATGTCAAGTGGGCCTTTCACTTGTGGTGAGAAAAAGCCAACTGGACTTTAGTCAGAGGACTTGCCTGAGTTCCAAGTCTTCTATGATCTTTAATGACTAACTTCAAATCTCTGAGCCTGTCTTTTCATCTATCACATCACATGATCCACATGAGAATTCAATTCAATTAACAAGAATTTATTGTCTACCACTGTCTACTAAGTAATGGGGTTAAAAGTAGTGAGCAAAAAAAAAGCAATCCCCGCTTCATGCTGTCTATATCCTAATCAGTGACTACAAATAAGAAAAGGAATAAAACACACAGCATCTCCTATGGTGACAGGTGCTTACAGCAAACAATTAAGCAGGAAAGGGGAACTGAGGCAGCACTAACTGTAAGTAAGGAGCTCCTACACTGTGCTGTGCTTAGTCGCTCAGTGGTGTCTGACTCTTTGCAACTCCATGGACTGTAGTCCGCCAGGCTCCTCTGTCCATGGGGATTCTCCAGGTAAGAATACTGGAGCGGGTTGCCATACCCTCCTCTAGAGGATCTTCCCAACCCAGGGATCGAAGCCAGGTCTCCTGCATTGCAGGCGGATTTTTTACCGACTGAGCCACCAGGGAAGCCCAACAATAACGTAGTGTGTAGACTACTCTTTCTCTAGGGGATTTTCCCGACCCAGGAATACAACTGGGATCTCCTGCATTGCAGGCGGATTCTTTACCAGCTGAACTACCAGGGAAGGCCAAGGAGCTCATGGAAGGCCTCAATATAACAGTGACCTGAATCAGGTGGGGAAGGCAATACCAGGGGTAAATGTATCCCACGAAGTCTACGTAATTTACTGCACTTGAAAATATACAAATGCTAATCAGAATGAGTTCGGATTCTAAAGAAAATAAGTCACATTAGAAGATGAAGGCTTAAAAAAACTGCCTCAAATCCATGCTCTGAGACTTTGGGAGACGAATAACTGAATGACTTTCCAGACGTAATTAAAGAAACTTCAGCGACCATGCTTTACAAGGTAAAACGGGCACTTTCTTCGGAACCACTAGAGAACGACGAAATGCAAATTCACACAGCCCTGTGCACCAAAAGGCCTCACGAATTTCAAAAATTAGACAGGACGCTGTCTTTCTTTTCTGACAGTCGTTGCTGTTGCTGCTGCTAAGTCGCTTCAGTCGTGTCCGACTCTGTGCGACCCCATAGACGGTAGCCCACTAGGCTCCCCCGTCCCTAGGATTCTCCAGGCAAGAACACTGGAGTGGGTTGCCATTTCCTTCTCCAATGCATGAAAGTGAGAAGTGAAAGTGAAGTCGCTCAGTCGTGTCCGACTCTAGCGACCCCATGGACTGCAGCCCACCAGGCTCCTCCGTCCATGGGATTTTCCAGGCAAGAGTACTGGAGTGGGGTGCCATTGAGGCCCAGTAATTTTACTTTCCCTCTACAGTAAGTTTTCATGCCTCCGCATCCTTCTCAGTCGTGCACACATTACACACGGAGACAGGAACAAAGACCAGTCGCTCTCGCCAGAGGGAGAGAAAGGCCCACACCTGGGCGAACACCGAGGTGAGGGGGCGGGAGATTGCGGTCCTCGTGTCTGCCTGGCTACAGCATCCTGGAAGGCCTCCAGTGAACTGCGTGGTCCAAGGCACGAGGGAGCCGCACGGCGCGGCCCGGTACCTACCCGGCACTCGGTCGCATCTGGAGGCCGTCTTTTTCCCGCCCGGCTGGTGAGAGCCGAGGTGCCGGCCGCAACCAAGGATGCAAAGGCCTTACGGTCTGTCTCCGAGGGCGCCCTACCGGTGAGCTGAACCTAAATCTGTTTCTCTTTGCCTCAGTCGGCGCCGCACTCCGCCACTTCCGGCAGCGCCCCACTCAAAGGCTGCCGGCTAGCAACTTCCGCCCTCTTAGCTGAAAGTGGAGAAAGGAAGCTCGGAACGGTTGCGTCGCGGATTTTCTGGAGCACGTCGTTAGAATAGACCCTTTCCTGTCGCGGGTGGTGCGGAGTTGGCTCGTTGGTCTCTGAGAGCCGAAAATTGAGAGCTTCTTCGCGCCGCGGAGACTGCACCCGGCGGCTCGGCAGCCGTCACCATGGTGAGGAGGTCACCTCGGGAGCTCGGGACCTAGGGCGTCGGAGGTGGCGGGGCCTGGGGTCCCATGGGCGCCTGGGCTGGCGGTGAGGGAGGATAGGCGGAAGTAAGGTGCTGCTGAGGGAATGAGGGTGGACTCCGTGGGGTGCGCTCTTGCTCAGTCGTGTCCGACTCTTTGCGACCCCGTGGACTGCAGCACGCTAGGCTTTCCTGTCCTTCACCAACTCCCGGAGCTTGGTCAAACTCCTTTCCCTTGAGTCGGCGATGCCATCCAACCGTCTCGTCCTCTGTCGCTCTCTTCTCCTGCCTTCAGTTTGTCTCGGCATCAGGGTCTTTTCTAATGAGTCAGTTTTTCGCATCAGGTGGCCAAAGTATTGGAGTTTCAGCTTCAGCATCAGTCCTTCCAATGATTATTCAGGAGTGATCTCCTTTAGGATGGACTGGTTGGATCTCCTTGTTGTCCAAGAGACTCTCAAGAGTCTTCTCCAACACCACAGTTCAAAAGCATTAATTCTTCGGCGCTTAGCCTTCTTTATGGTCCAACTTTCACATCCATAGTCTGGAGTCAAAATAACCTCACTTTTGGTCGATGGAGTGGATTATTTGCCTGAGCACAGGCTTTTGGAGTCAGACAGGTTTCACTCTGCTGAATTCCTGACTTCACTTAAAGTTGTGTGGCCATCAGTTCCAGATCCTAGTGATAACTGTACACTAGTCTTTAATCCCACATCAGTCCTCATCTCAGCTGAGGAAACTGAAGGTATGCCCTGCTGAGGGCCAAGCAGCTGGACGTACAGCCCAGATCTGACTGCCAGATCTTTTGTCTTTCTACTACGTGCCTAATCTGTGTTTCTGTGCGAGGTGGCAAATCCACATACCCTTTTCACGGCTGCTGCCAAGTTTATGTGATAGCAATTGAAAACACCACACAATACAAAGTAACTTGTTGATTGTTACACTTAGAATTATTTTCCGTGTTGTTGGAGTTGGCCTCACACCATTGTTTTATTTTTGTAATCTTAAAATACAAATAGACTGGGTCCGTACGTTTATAAATAAAACTGGCATATAAAACAGGCGCTTAAGAAGCAAAAGAGGACCCCATACATTGCTAATGAAACGAAAAATAGTACAGCCGCCTTGAAAACAGTTTGGCATATGTCAGAACAAAGACGTCTGGGTACACGTTTATTCAATGAAAACTGGAAACAAGCTAAATATTCGTCAACTGGTAAATGAGTAAACAAACGGTGGTAAAAATAAAATGACTACTTGTCGAATTGAAGTATGGATTCATGCAGCAATGTAGGGGAATCTCAAAAGCCTTATGCTAAGTGAAAGAAGCTGGATGCAAAGGTTGCATTCTGCAGATTCCATTTACTTTCATTCTGGGAAAGGCAAAACTAGAACAACAGATGCCAGGTTGGAGGTGGAAAAAGATGATTTACTTCAAAGCGACACACAGCTTTCTGGGGTGTTGGAAATATTATTTTGACTGTGGTTACAGAGCTGTATAGCTTGTGAAAACTTACAACTCTAAACCTACATGTACATATCTTTATATGTGTGTAAATTATTCTTTAATAAAACTGGATAAATTTTAAATTTTTTAAATAAGTATGAATGATGATTATATTGAAAACCCAGATATGGATGTTCAGAAAGAGCGATTCTAGAATCAGATCGTCTCTTTTGTGGTCCAGTGGATTTTGGACAGTTCTCTTCAATGAACTTTCACTGAGTTTATTACAGAAGTAAATCCTGACACCTCATATCATCCAGGATTAAAATTTATTTAACTTACCTCACATGATTAGGCTTAATAGTGCAAGAGTTATTTAATCAAGTGAGCAGTGGATGATATACAATGATCTATACTTCATATGCTGCTCACAAGAAAGTATTTTAGAATAATTCTGTCAGTTTTGTTTTTTTTTTAACACTTCTTGCATTGTTATAGCCACAAAATGAATATATTGAGTTACACCGTAAGCGCTATGGATATCGTTTGGATTACCATGAGAAAAAGAGAAAGAAGGAAGGTCGAGAGGCTCATGAACGTTCAAAGAAGGCAAAAAAGATGATTGGTCTGAAAGCTAAGCTCTACCATAAACAGCGCCATGCTGAGAAAATACAAATGAAAAAGACGTAAGTACCATTTATTTGTTGTACCAAGTTAAATGTCTTTTGAGTATTAGTTGTTAAAACTGATAATCTTGAGTCTTTCTCATTCTTGGTAGTATTAAGATGCATGAAAAGAGAAACACCAAACAGAAGAATGATGAAAAGACTCCACAAGGAGCAGTACCTGCATATCTACTGGACCGTGAGGGACAGTCTCGAGCTAAAGTACTTTCCAATATGATTAAACAGAAACGAAAAGAGAAAGCGGTAAGCAGTAAAAAACTGGTCTTTATTTTTGTTGTTGTTGTTCAGGAGAATTACTTAAATTCATATTTGAGGTTCTTAGTTTCTTCAGTTAAATGGAAAAATAAAGTCCAACTGTTACCATTATTTAGATGTTGAAGTCTTTCATATAAAATGTTTTAGTAATAAAAAAGGTTTGTTTTCTTACCATGAGAACATTCAGCAGGATTTAATTTTTTTTTTTAAGAATGTCATGCATCTTTAGTTTTTAAAAATTATTTAAGGTAATTCCCTGCCGATCCAGTGGTTAGGACTCTGCACTTCCCCTGCAAGGGGCACAAGTTCAGTCCCTGGTCAGGGAACTAAGATCCCGCACATCATGGGCAGAAAAAAGAAATTATTTAAAACAGCTTCTTATACTTGACAGCTCCTAATGTTGTGGTGTTATAGAGAGGGATACAACTGCTTCTTGTTTTTGTTGCTTTGCAGTGCCAAAACTGGTTAAAAAGTAGAGTAGTGGAAAGCATCCTAAGTGATTTGACTCAGATAAAAATTCAGAAATTAAAAAGAAAAAAAAAAACTTCTGGCTTTAGTGTCAGATTCGGCTAAATTTTGCTAAAAGCCGAGGGAAAGACATAGATACTATTTTTAAACACCTGTGGATAGAGTGACAAATGTAGGTAGCAGCAGAATATGCAGTATCTGTATTTAAAGAACTGACAGTCTCCAGATTTGATCTGTAAAATCTTACTGCTTTTTTTGGTATGTATCAAAATTGGAACCGTAGAACTTCACCAAATTTTAGAGACTATCTACTTAACCTCTCTTCATTTTACAGATGAGACTGGAGTCCAGGAGTTTTGTGAATCAGTTTTCACAGGCACTTATTTATGAAATGCTATAGGGTTTGTCCTTCATAAATAGGCCCAGAATTCTTTCTGCTGCCTTGCGCTGCTTCCATTCCCCCGCCCCCGACAGAATCTACATTCTAAGGAGGTACAAAATATGGAGTGATGATTTTGTCTTACTAATAATATTATCTAAAAATCCATTCAGGGTAGAAATAGGGAGATAAGAGATGGAGACAGTCTTCCAGTTTTACAGTATAAACTATTTAGCAGTAAACTTAACTACTGCCAATTAACTTTAGGCTTCTTGAGGACACAGTGTAGATCTCTAGAAAAATACCGTTGCTTAAGCAAAAAAAGTGAATCTACAACTTTGTACAACTAAAAAATACTGGACGTTTTATTCTCATTCTCTTTTACTAATATAAATTTTAATTGTGATCTGTTTTAGGGAAAATGGGAGGTCCCTCTGCCTAAAGTTCGTGCCCAGGGAGAAACAGAAGTATTAAAAGTTATTCGAACAGGAAAGAGAAAGAAGAAAGCCTGGAAGAGGATGGTTACTAAAGTCTGTTTTGTTGGAGATGGCTTTACTCGAAAACCACCTAAATATGAAAGATTCATTAGGCCAATGGTAAGACCCTGTTAAGAGTGCAGTGGCTTAAAGATCGGTTCCTATGGTAAACCAGATAATTTCCTAAAATTCCTAAAACTGGTATAACAAAAAAAACATATTGAAAGATGTTTTTAAGCTGATGATAGGTATTGTTTAGCACTTTCCCACTACTGTCAAGAATCTTTGGCTTCGTAGGAGATTTGAAATGAAAAAGAATTCTCATTACAAAGGTTGTCAGTGAATCTGGACTTGTAAACATGACAGAGACTTCCCTGAAGTTCCAGTGGTTAAGACTTAGTGCTTGCAATGCAGGGGACACAGGTTTGATTCCTGGTTGGGGAACTGAAATTCCACAAGCTACATGGTGTGGGAAAAAAAAAAAAATTAGAATCTTCATTACCACACAGTCATTTTACTCATTCATCAAATGATCTACTATATGCCTGACACTTGTCTTTGAGAATAGTTAGAAAATTGGAGGATTGTTTTTTCAAGAGTCAATTCCAGTTTAGTAAGAGAAGTATCAGTGCCTTTGAAAGTATTTACTTAATATGTAGTCATTGACAAAAGAGAGTATTAAAATGGGCCTTCAGTTTCTATTGACAGCAGTAATGGCCAAACTCAATCTCCTTCTCTCCTCCCCTAATATATTTTTGCAGAATGCCTTTAAACAGAACGAATTCATCTCCCAACTAGACACCAGCCTGCTTAGAAAAACAAAGAATCAGAGGGGAAAGTTGGCAGTATTACTCTAGCTCTCAACCTGAAATCATTTTCAATGAAATAAAATGTTGCCTAACAGCCGGCTTGTATAAAGTTCTATTGGAACATAGCCATGCCCATTTATTTACATATTGTCTACGGCTCTGGGTGACTCTGGTCTCTGTCTTCTCTGGGCTGTCTGCTGACCAGTATTAACCATCAATGCAGAGAGCTGACAGTCTTTTTCACCAAGGAAGGTGGCTGAGGTATCCTCACACTATTTAGCCTGGGAACAAGTTATTTAACCTGCTGGTCCTTGTTTTATCTTTTTTAAGTAGCGGGAGTTGTTAAGGCTGTCGTGCTGAAATGCACAGTCTGTGAGCTCTGGCACAGTGCCTGGCATGTCTCAGGCCCTCAGGAAGTATACACAGCTGGACAGCTGTTCCATGGTGAAAACTTTTTAGGAGTATGTGTTTGAGTTTTTCCTCACATATTTTTCTGTAACTATCAGATAAGTTGTCTATAGAATTAATTATATTTTCTCTTATGCCTTAAGATGAGATAATATTCAATCCTTTTTGGAGTGGGGTGGGGAGACAATTGGAAAAGATAAGCAAAAAGAATCAATATTCATCATTAACATCTTTAACTTGTGTTTGGCTTACTAGGGATTACGTTTCAAGAAGGCTCATGTAACACATCCTGAACTGAAAGCCACCTTTTGCTTGCCAATACTTGGTGTAAAGAAGAATCCCTCATCCCCACTATATACAACTTTGGGCGTTATTACCAAAGGAACCGTCATTGAGGTGAACGTGAGCGAGTTGGGCCTTGTAACACAAGGAGGCAAAGTCATCTGGGGTAAGTCCAATTTGAATATGGGGTTCTTGGTGTTATAATCCTAAAATAGACATTTTTAAGTTGACATGAAATATGCAGCAGATTTTAGTGCAGTTAAACTTGATGTGAATAATACTTAGAAAATGTGAATGTTCTTAATTTACTGGTTTCGGTTACATAAACTACATTGCTAGATATTTTTGGTTGCTTTTTGTTTAAAAAGGTATTATTAGAAAAGATGGTAAGTTACAATTGAAACATACTGGAAGAAAATAAACTAACCACAAACGGGAAGGGAGGCATACATCAAATATATAGCTACACTACTTAAGTGACAATTACAAATTAAAATGTCATATGTAACAATTTTAAATTCTTTTTTTCTTCATTTTCTTAGTTTTCTGCTTTCAGTACCCAGGTATTTCTAAACTTTAATGTTCTTTGAAAGGGAAGAATACAGTGTATAGCTTATTGATTCAATCTTCATGAGTCATTGGCATATACTTCATGTTGACTAGAATTTAAAGTAAGTTAATAAAACTAAGCATTTTTTGGCTACTGGTTAGCCACAGTATTATGCTGAGAAGGTATTTTTATTTAGTTCTTTTTCAATAGTTTTTACCCAAAATTAACATTGAAGTTTTAACAAATGCTTTTTTTGGCATCTGTGAAGGTGATCATACTTTTCCCTCTGAAATATTTATGGAATTAAACTGATGTATTAATAGTCTTCCTAGTAATAAACCATAATGTATTTCTAGAATGTACCTTCCTTGGTCATGATGCATTGTTCTTTTAATATTCAAATGATTCAGGTTTTTAAAGTTTAATTTAGGATTATCTTTTCTGTGATTTTAAGTAAGATACTTTTATTTTCTATGTTATCTTAGTTGGGTTTTTGTGTCTGTATAATGCTAGGTCAAAGGAAAGAACCAAGATAGTTTACTTTTTCTATGGTTTAGAGAAATTTTTTTGAACACTAAAAGGTTCACTTCTCCTGCAGGTTTTCTAATGGATTTGCAAAAGTGCATTATTTCCTACCTTGCTCCTGGTACAGACCAGGTGCCAGTAACCTGCAGCCTGCAGGGCTGCCGCTGGTATTGGAATACAAAACCAAAATAGGTTGTTAAGTTGATTTGAAACTTAGTTAATAATATTTGATACTTTTTCCAGTAAGAATTGTGTGGAAAAGCAGTGCTCAGGTCAACCCACAAAGGCATGTTAAGTGATTTCATTTTATAAAATCTCATGTAATACCACAGTTGTTCACTTTTTTTCTTTCTTAAAAGTGATGATTGTAAATATTTTAAGCAAAGATCGTATGTATTCTTTTTTATTAGCTAACATCCCTCACTGTTCTGTTTTGTTTCTCTTAGGAAAATATGCCCAGGTTACCAATAATCCTGAAAATGATGGATGCATAAATGCAGTCTTACTGGTTTGACAGCAGTTACATGCAAATAACTCCTTATAATTACTGAAGATTACACACCAATTGGGAAACCGTTACTCTGATATTTCTGAATACTACCAACCAACCTTACATGTTGTCTTCAGTCAAAGAAAACTATTTATTCTACTGTTTTAAAAAAGAAAAAAGCCAACATTAAAATGATCTAGTTTTACAAACTGGTCTTTTGCATCTGTTTAGCGTTTAAATGTTCATAAAAATCAATTGATTAAAAAATATTATAGAAATATCTTACTTCAACAGTATTTGCATTAATGAGTGGTACTATGCAGTGCAGACCTGTCATTTAAAAAAAGGAAAAGCCAGTATAGCTGAAAATACCTTTTATCATCAAGGTTAGTGCACATTTAAATGTGAAGAATAGGCCAAGCAACTTTGTCATGTCTAAGACCTTACCTTAGGTCTTCTCCTCACTGTAGATTATTAATCCAAAGACATGCAGCATTAACACATTTTAATGAAAATACTTTAAAAGTGTACGAGAGATGGCACATTACACTATAAAGTTCAAAAGAATGATAGTAAGTCAGAGAATTAGTATCTTAAACATTTTTCCCTTCTCATTCATCATATACCGTATACTTGGAACTATATTTTCTACTCAAGACGCATAAAAAAAATAAACCAAAATGTTTATACTTTTAGCATTGTCTATATTCTAAACTTAGGGTCAGTTCAATTCAGTTCAGTCGCTCAGTCGTGTCTGAGTTGGTGTCCATCACCAACTCCTGGAGTTCACTCAAACTCAACGTCCATCGAGTCGGTGATGCCATCCAGCCATCTCATCCTCTGTCGTCCCCTTTTCTTCCTGCCCCCAATCGCTCCCAGCATCAGTCTTTTCCAATGAGTCAACTCTTCGCATGAGGTGGCCAAAGTACTAGAGTTTCTTAGGGTAGCATATTTATATTTTTAGAATGGTAAAAATTAAGTAATTCCAGATAAAATAGTTTTTAAAAGACTGCACTAATGCCCTTAAAAGGAAATAAATATATTTGCAGTTACTTAGATAATATTAAGAAGGTCATGTTTTAGTCAAAAGCACATCTGTGATCTGAGTATGTTTGTGACTGAGCTTTAGTGTGTTTATATATTGTATTAATTTATAATCACATTAATTTTTTTCAATTCTGTTTATTTTTTTTAAAGTCTGTCTTGAAAGTACAACCATTGTGATTAATTGTGGCTTTAACAAAATCAGTGTAAACAAATCCAGTATCTAAACACATCTTCACCAATGAAATTAGGGAAAAGGGAAGGTATTTCAAAACATAGACAATCACAAAATATAGGTTTAATTACTACTGTTAAAATTGGGGAAAAAAAAAAAAAACTACCAAGAAAACAAACATAAGTACTTGAGTAAGTCTTGCTATTCCAAAGAATGTAACATCTTTCCTAAGTTCTATAAGCAGTAGGTAGAAGTTCTGGAACACACAAACACTTAGGAAAAGAAAGGCTAGTTCCTTGGGAATGACTATCCAGTATGATACAATTACTTCAGGATAACATAAGAGGAACCTACCTTACAATCAGATTTTAACAAATGATTTTGCCACTAATAGAAATGGGGAATGAGTGAATGACAAGTTTTGCAGGGTGAAACAAAATAGACTAAAGGTAAGCACTGGATACAGAGCTGAGGTTTGCTTATTTTTCACAACCAAAAATAAGCAAGTTAACGATCTTGTACAAATAAAGCTTGATACTAAGTATGTGAAGAGAAGCATAAACATTACTAACTAGCCACACCCATGGAAGGCTGGGTTAACACCTTAAACACAGTACCGCCACTAGTGGGCAAACAAGGCAGAATGTCTAAAATACTGTTACACAGATGAGTCATGTTAGTATAAATTCTTTATTTACATTAAGATCTGTCTCAGTTTGCTGGTGTGACCAAACCTTAGAAGGTAATCCCTAAGGGTAAAGCAGAATGTAAGAGCAGATATTCAGGTACCAGATAAACGCTCAACTTGATGCAATCATAAACCTTCAAAATATTTTTCTAAAGTCACTGAAACCATTTTAGGTGGTGTTCTGGTGGTCAGTTAAAAGTGAACCATTAATCACTAGTAGTTTTTATCCTTGCCATAATTCTCTGCACTGAGTGGAAACACCATGAATATAGACACATTTTAAGTAGTAGAAGATTGACATTCTGTCATGCTATTTTTGATTTTATAAAAAAATCATAATAGACCCTCTCTCTCAAAAGTTGTAGAGGAACTTTATAATAAATTCTTAAATATATTTCTGTGATGTCTAGCAATAAACTTGAAAGTAGGACTAAAATGTTGCTAATAACTGTCTGCTTTATATTACACAAGGAAATATATATGTATTTACACAAACTGCAGTGAACTCCCTTCTCCACACATAAGACTTCTAAACAGAAAAAAGCAGTTCACAAAGAACTCTAAGAATGTGACTGGACACTCAACTACCTGGTTGAAATCAGATTTCAGTCCTCTGTAATTCTGTTTTTCTAATGCCTTTTGCAAAAACTACAAGTAATCTGATTAAGTTTTATTTAGAGTCCTAACTGAGGATAAATTTTGTTATAAATTCTACACTTACTCACTGAGCATAGAACTCATTGTTACTGAACATGAAAGTTAGGTTTTCTCCCTGTGAGTTAGATTTTTTCCATGTGACTTAACTTTTTTCCCTCTGCTATCTATAAACTCCAAAATACCATTTTCTGTCAGAGATAATATGTGACAGAATTTTTCTTGTGTGAACAAAAATTCTGAAACTTGATTAAAATGCGCTTATGGTTTAAGAATAAACCAAACAAGTTTAAGTATAAATTTATACAGCGAGTCCTTAGTGATCACATATGAATATCCATTTCTTTTCTGTAAACTCAGCAACTATATTCATACATCAAAAGATGTCAGTGAGCTCAGTCTTAAACTACATCTTGTTAAAGAAAACTATTTTAAAGAACAATGAAGAATCCAAGTTAAAAAAAGGTAAATGTTAGGTTTTTAAATCTGTTTTAAGAAATTAAAAATGGAAAGGTTTAAGAATTTACTGAATCTATTTCCCTAACTGTGGTATTAACAAAAATTTCTCACAAAATGTATAAAATAGCATAAACATTCAATACGTACACTAGCATTCGTCACTTATTCTTTCACTTGACTAGCATTTGTTAAGAAAACAAATGGCCAAAGTGCTTAATTTTCATTTAGAATGGAATAATCTGGGCTAACTCTGACCATAATATTAAAGAAAATGGAGGGGACACAGTACTCAAATTTTTACATGAATAAGGAGGGTTTGCTATTTTGCCTACTGAAGATTTTACCTCAACTTTAAATCTTCCTAAAATGCCAACAGCCCAAAATAAAATTTAGTATCACCTGACTATAGACTGAATAAACCTTCAACATCAATACTTGACACCTCAAATAATGACACAAAACCATAACACTTTTCATGTAAGGACCAAGCAGTTTTAAAAACAATCTAAATGGTCTCAAAGCATTCTCAAACTTGAATGAAAATTTGAGCACACGTAATACTTTCAAAGAATAGGACTGTTTTAAGATTCTCTTTGGATTTGAATGACCATTTTGTTCACTTTTAAATAAATTACTATACAAAAATAAACAACTGAGGGTGTGTTTTTAAATTTTTTGTTTTTGGTTTTCCCAGGCAAAGGCCTTTGCTATGGCAACACAATGTACACACAGGCTAGCCTGTAACTTCTCTGCACAGAACAAATCAAGGGTGAGCAAGCTCACAGGGACTAGACTCTTGCAACTACGGCTCCCAGGGCCACTCACTCCTGCCATCTAGGCCTACGACTGGGGCGCAGTTCTAAACTTACCAAAAATGGAAGCCAAGGGCACAAGCTGGTAGGCAGGCAGAGAGATCTTTGGACAGGAGTCACTCCGTCAGTTAGGGAAGTGGACAAAAGCTGAGGGGAATATAAACAAGATTCTAGAATAAAGGCAGTGTCAGGATTAAGGAGAACCCTTTAGGAAGGGTTCTCATACTTCTGAAGTATACATGTTAATTGGGTGAGAACAAAAATACAACCCCCAGCTTCAAAAGAAATTTTAAATAATTATGCTAGTGCCTACACACTAGAGTTAAATCCGGAGCAGTACTGTTAATATCAGATGTTATCAAGAGTGAAGTGGAAACAGATTATGTTTGTATTTCTCCACAGACAAGTCAAAGGAAGAAACTGCACCTACAATCAAGAACTAAGAGGTCAAAAATACCACCTTCGAAAACCTCTGACCATAAATTGCTGAATTTGTGCTCTCATTTGAAGTTACTTTGACCCTAATTTACTGATCTTTTTGTTTAAGCATGCCTAGTTTTAAAAAATGGTGATTAGTTTTGAAATTTAAGATAAAACTTCTAGAACCTTCACCAAGATTACTATTAAAACCCTTAGTATAAAAGATGTCTGTGATCCTTACAATTGATGGAAGCCCTACTACTTTCATAGTTTTTAAATTTCTATTTTCTGAAATAATAATGGTCAGATATCTCCAACTGCTAAAGAAAATATAGTATGATCTGGTTTCCCCAAATTGAAACATGGTTAATAGAAATTAAAAAAAAATTGTATTTACACAAAAATAGCCTGAAAAATTAAAAAGAATAGTGAATCCTAGGATCTACTGGGGAGGGAAAAGCAGCATCATAAATAAGTTCAACTTGAAAATTTGGAATTTTTGTCCTGTGCCCCATGCTATTTATTAATCGCCGTATTTTAAAAACAATTTTATTACAAAGAAGAGGTTTTATCATCTGCATTTCTTCCTCATTCAGGTCAGCTTGGCTTTCTTCTTTGCGGGTCCTTTATGCCCTTTGGCCTTTCTTCTCAAATTCCGCCTGTCAACCACAGGCACTTCCACTTCTATCTCCTCGGAGCTGCTGTCCACAGTCTTTTCTGTTGATTGTGTCAACTGATCCAGTTGCTCAGAAGATGCTTCAGACTGCTCCTCTGACAGGTTCTTCTGTCCTGCATTCTGTGAAAACGGCACATCTTCAAGTTCAACCTCTATCAGAGAGCTCTGAGGCAGAGCTGCAGATGATTCCTGGGGCTCGGCAACCCCCTCCTCACCCTGGTCTTCCAATGAGGCAGTAGTGTTGGGTGACACATTTTCAGGGATCGATTCCTCAGAAAATTCAGCAATCACAGAGTTTGGAAAAGCGCTGTCGGACCGGTCTTCATTTGGGATAGTAGCCACATTGTCTGAACTCCCAAAATGTGCTTTCTTTCTTGAAACTAGAGGCAGCTTCTCTTCGGTGTGCCCCTTGTCATCAGACGGACCTTCATCTAGCAACGTTTCTGAGTCAGTTGCATGTGAAGTCTAAAAACAAAAAATCCAGTGAACAACTTTTGTAATAAAGTTCTTACAAAAATTATTCTCAGGCACTAATATGCAACGACCCTGAACCACATTTTAAAGAATTCAGGACTCACTACTTTTGTCAATCATGTGCACATATTCTCTGAATATAGCTCAATTTCTTAAAAACTGTATTACATGATAATTTGGATTCATTAAGTGCTTGCTTTAAAGATACAATTAAAGTAATGATTTTACCTCAAAAAGTATTTAAGGCTCTTAAACTTTCCATCAAGATTCTTCAAAACGATGAATCAACTCAAAAGTGTTTAGTTTCTTGATGTTACTGAAGCCAGAACCAAGAATCCTGGAACTTGACACTGTGCTACCCCACTGGGTTTGACTATTAGCTGATGGATGGGGTTTCCCAGGCGGTGCTAGCCATAAAGAACCCACCAGCCTGTGCAGGAGATGTTAGAGATGCGGGTTCGATCCCTGCGTCAGGAAGATCTCCTGGAAGAGGGCTGGCAACGCACTCCAATATGCTTGCCTGGAGAATCCCACGATCAGAGGAGCCCAATGGGCTACGGTCCACAGGGTTTCAAAGAGTCGGACACAACTGAATGGACTTAGCAGGCAGGAAGGCAGTGAAAATTCTACTCAGGTAATTACATGAGACACCAATAAAACAATGCTATATAAGAGTTTTTTAGACTTGAATATTCAAAACTAGAAATTAAATGTCCTTTCAGATGTCACATACGCACACAAGTATTACTCAGCCATAAAAAAGGAATGAAATCTTGTCATTTGCAACAACATGGATGGATCTACACGGTACTATGCCAAGTGAAATAAGTCAAAGAAAAAACCCATATGATCTCATTTATATGTGGAATCTAAAAAACGAAACAAAATGAAAACAGACTCAGATTAAGACAGCAAATGGGCGGTTGCCAGAGGGTAGGGAGTGAGGGGACTGAAACAGGTAAAGGGGATTAAGAGGTACAAACTTCCAGTTACAAACTAAACCACAGGGATGGAATATACAGCATAAGGAATATGTCAATAATACTGTAATAATTTTGTATGGGGACAGATAGTTAATAGACTTACACTTTACATTTAGGTGATCATGTTATATGCAAAATCAAATCACTATGTAGTACACATGAAATCAATGCTGTACATCAACTATATTTCAATAAAAATATTTCTTTAAAATATCATATCAACTTTTCCCCACTAATCAATCCAATTAAAACAAATGAAATGACTGTACCCGTTATAGACCAGCAATAGGTAATTCAAATATTTGCACGCATGCCTGCTAAGTCACTTCGGTTGTGTCTGACTCTTTGTGACCCTATGTACTGTAGATCCACCAGGCTCCTCTGTCCATGGGATTCTCCAGGCAAGAACCCAAAGTGGGGTGCCATTCCCGTCTCTAGGGCAACTTCCAGACCCAGGGACTGGGAAAGAGGCACCCAGGTCTCTCATGTCTCCTGCACTGGCAGGTGGTTCTTTACCACTAGCGCCACCTGGTGAATAGTATTTAGGTGTGTTAGTTACTCAGTCGTGTCTGACTCTATGACCCCATGGGCTGTAGCCCTCCAGGCTCCTCTGTTCATGGAATTCTCCAGGCAAGGATACTGGAGTGGGTTGCCATTTCCTTTTTCAAGTATTTAGGTAAATAACGCTTTATCCATTTTTCCAAGCATTTCCTAAATTTACAAAGTAAAACTCATTTTGTTACCATAAGTCAGATATGAATGAAGTTACAAAGATTTGAATTTATATTACTGATCGCATCTGCTCAAAATATCCAATGTAGTATAATTTATTTTTCCTAAAGGACTGTACACGCTAAAATAGAGGAAAATATATATCCTACACTGCCCCAGCTGAGTCACCAAGGCTGGACACTGTAACTACAAAAAGTTAGGTTATTTTTCTATTACCTTATCCTGTGCAACACCCTCAAGGGGTTGTGAAGAGTCTACCACCAGTGGAGCAAGATTCGGAGAGTCTTCACTGGAATTAAAAGACTGCAATTTTAATTCTTCATCTAAAACTTCACTAGTAGAGTCCTCCTCTTCTGTTATGAGTGAAGTCTTAAGAGTATCATCTATTATCTCACCATTCATAGGCTCTAATGCAGATTCCTACACAATTGAGCAAAAAAGAAGGACAAAATTACAGATTAACTTACTTGTCATGCAACGTGGGTCCATTCTCAATACCTCCCTATCATTCACTAGGACTCAAGATACAGTCTACTACATTACTGGGCATAGGTTAAGGAACAGCAGAGTCAGGAAGAGAACAGAACCCCTAAGCAGCCCATTTCCCTCTGTGTTCATGGAGAATGATGCAGTGAAGAGACCCTACCTCCTTCTCCCTCTTCCTCCTTACAGGGCAGTCACAGGAAGAACCTTTTCGGTAAAAAGTTATCAGAGAAAATCTAAATTTGGTGCTGGCTCTTTACAGAACATCAGCTGTTCAGTAGTTGGAATCTTTGGGGTCTGAGGAAGTCACAGTTCAGCATGCCTGGGAAGGAAGCACTATCAGATTTGTGGCAGGCTGAGTTTGGGTAAAGCTTCTTGCTGGGAGAAGAGAGTCTCCAACCTCAGTGAGCTCACTGTACAGTTAATAAAGGGTTGTCTCTAAACAATCCTGCCCCTTAAATCACATTAAAATATGGAAAAGTGATTTGATAACACAAGGTCTCCAATTTCTGAAACTCTTCCTCTGATGTTTAATCAATTTACAAGACTTCCATTAATGTCTAATATTTCTAATTAATACTAGTGACATTATAATAATTAGAAATCATTTTACATTTAAAAATTAGAATACTGATACACTCGAATTTTTAAAAATAGACTTGGCTGGATTGTATAGAATCCCTGATATCATATAATGAATATTTTCCTAAGGGATATTTAAATCAGAGACTTAGAAAAATTAATCTGGGGAATTCCCTCGTGGTCCAGTGGCTGAGAATCAGTGCTCCCAATGCAGGAGCCCAGGTTTGATCAGGGGTCAGGGAATCAGATCCCACATGCCTCAACTAAAGGTCCCACATGCCACAACTAAGACCTGGTACAGCCAAATTAATTAATTAATTTAAAAAACCACATAGATTAAAAAAAAAAGAAAAATTAATCTGGCCAGAGTATAAAGAATAAACTGCACACAGAAGGTAATTAAAATAAAACTCACAAAAGGACCAACTAGGGTAGAAGAAATGTTAAAAAGATGAAAATGAGAAAGATACAGTAAAAGATTTTGTAAAAAAAATTGAATTTTGGTGAGTAACTACAAGAGAGAAACAAAAGAGAAAAACTCATGTCCTTCAAGTTCTAGGTTTGGGAATAGAATGAAAAATAGGAAACAGGAAAAGCAGAGTGAGTACACTGTACAGTGAGCTCACTGAGGTTGGGGCCTCTCTTTTCCCAGCAAGAAGCTTTACCCAAACTCAGCCTGCCACAAATCTGATAGTGCTTCCTTCCCAGGCATGCTTCTCAGTAGAGAAGCGATAGGCAAGAACAGAGATTAAATTTAAGATGATAAAAGACATCTGTCTAAACAGAAATACTCAGAAGGCAGGTAATATTATGAGATCATAGTCTGGATCAATATTCAAAGTCTAGAGTTACTGGTCACCCCCACAGAGACAATCATTCTGTCTAAAGACTAGATGCATTTCAAAAAAAAAAAAAAAATGAACAAAAGGGCAGAAGGTCAAGAACTGAGTCTTCTAGAATGCCCACAAAGACAGGGGAAAAAGGAAAAAAACCAACAGGCAACAGAACAGTCAAAAACCAAATGCATGAAACCAAACCAAACTCCAGAAAGAGGTTACCTAGAAAGCAGAACCCAGTAGTGCTATAAAGCCAGGGGATCAGAAAGCCTAGAGGGAGAGAGAGTGGACAGCCTCAGCAAGGACAGCCACTGGAGCGCAGTGAGAGCGTCACTGGTGAGCCACTACAGGAGGCGCTCACAGGTACTGCTGGGCAGAGTCGGGTCACGTGCAGTATGTACAGTGTAATCTTAAGTTTTTAATAAAGGAAAAAACCACACAAAGATACATTCCCATAATCATCTAGAAGCAGATAAATTTTGTTTTTAAAACATGTACTTCCCCAATTTAAATCAGTAATGCAGTTTCACTTTCTTAGCTCCTGGTTGGACTTGACAAACAGGTAAAATGTTTTTAAAGAAACTTAAGCACGTCTGAAAGAAAAAATAAGGAATCTGTAAAACACTAAAGATATTAAAGAAAAAGAAGAGAAGGACGGGAACTAGAGAAGATGAAAAAAGAAAAATAATTGAGGAGCTGCAGAAATCAAGCCAGAGAAAGAGATTTTTTTACTCAGTCAAAAAGTTATTTTCTTACTTGTTTTCTAGTAATTAAGCAAAAAAAGAATTTAGTTATTTTTTAGGAATTTGTAAATCAACTGTAAGTAAAAATACATTATTTTTTCTAAACAACTAATTCTATCCTTATATCCAAAATCAGGTGAACTTAGGGCTTGTTGGACCTAAAGGCACTCTAATTGGTTTTCTAAGGTAGGCTTTGAACAGTCACATCATTTGTGTCACTTCTTCAAGTTTATGTTTAATTCTACAAATTGATTTAAATTTTAAACACACTAAGAGGACATTACTATCTAAACATCTTCTACTTTATCTCTGTAATATGTCAAGCTTTATAAATTCAGTTAGAAATATAAAATACTTATAACTTTATCCTTCACTACCTGACTTTGCTTTAGACATATGTGCTTTTTAACATTACAATTTCTACTAAGAGTCTTTATGCTTTTCCAACAATATACGACTAAGTTAAAAGTTACCTCCATTCATTTTATTAAATAAATAAATCTCAGGAATCCAAAAAGGAGGGGATATATGTATACATATAGCTGATTCACTTTACTGTACAGCAAACTAACACAACATTGTAAAGCAACTATATTCCAATAAAAATTAATTTTAAAAAAAGTGAATCACTCACCTTTTCACCTTCTTGCTTTTCCAGGCCTGGCTGGGTTTCTGGTGCTGGTTGAACATCTTTATCACTACTTTCATCCTCAAATTCAATCACACTCTGTTCGGGTTCTTCTTCCAAGAATTCTTCTGAGCTCTCTGAGGTGCGTGCAGTAGACTCCAATCTAGGAAACCAAGGAAAAACATTTTCACTTATTTTATTAAAGACAATCAGGTGCCACAGGTTACACTCATACAAAATGGCAAACTTTAATTAATTAATGATTTTATTGGAGTACAGCTGACTGACAATGTTGTGTTAGTTTCTGCTATACAGAAAAGTGCATCAGTTATGCATATACATATATGCAATCTTCAGATGGCAAACCTAACTGGTAAATGTTGCATGTGTTCTGACTACTGACTGGCCATTACCCATCTCTCTCCCTCTTTTTGGGTCTCCCTATTCCTTAAGACACAACAATATTGAAATTAGGCCAGTTAATAACCCTGAAATGGCTCTAAATGTTCAAATGAAAGAAAGAGTCACATATTTCTTACTTTAAATCAAAACCTTGCCAGAAGTGACTAAATTTATAAAGGCACATTGAAAGCTGAGACAGGCAGAAAGCTAAGTCTCTTGTGCCAAATAGCCAAGCTGTGAATGCAAACCAAAAGTTCTTGGGAAAAAAAAAATCAACAGTGCTACTCCAAGTGAACACGCCAATGATAAGAAAGCAAAACAACCTTATTGCTGATCTAGAGAAAAAGGTATCGTGGTCTGGACAGAAGATCAAACCAATCTCAACATTCCCTTAGCCAACGCCTAATCCAGAACAAGGCCCTAAATCTATTCATTTCCACGAAGGCTGAGAGAGGTAAGGATGCTGCAGAAAATAAGCATGAAGCTAGCAGAGAGGCTGGTTCATGAGATTGAAGGAAAGACGTTATCTCCATGATAGTGCCAGGTAAAGCAACCAGCGCTGATACAGAAGCTCTATCAAGTGAGCTAGAAGATCTAGAGCTAAGATAACGAACGAAACTGGCTACAGTAAACAACAGACTTTCCAACGCAGACAAAAAGAGCATGTCATCTAAGACTTTCAGAGCAAGAAGAGAATAGTCAATACCTGGCTTTAAGTTTCCAAGGACAGGCTGACTCCTGTTAGGCACTCGTGCAGTTGACACCAATGCTCATTTACCATTCTGAAAACCCTAGGGCCCTTAAGGATTATCTCCTCTGCCTGTCCTCTGTAAAGGGAACAGCACAGCTTGGGTGACGGCACAGCTGCTGACAGCATCGTTTACTGAGTATCTTAAGGCTACTGTTAAGACCTACTACTCCGGGGGAAAAAAGTTCCTTCTAAAATATGACTGCTCATTGACAATGTAACTGGTCACCCAAGAGCTCTGATGGAGATGCATAATGAGGTTCATGTTATTTTCATGTCTGCTAACAGAACATCCATTCTGCAGTCCACAGATCAAGGAATCACTTCAATTCTAAAGCCTTATTACTTAAGAATTACAGTTCATAAGGCTACAGCTGTCAAAGATACAGATTCCTCTTATTAATCTGGGCAAAGTCAACTGAAAACCCTCTGGGAAGGATTCACCATTCTAGATGCCACTATGAACACTTATGATTCATGGGCAGAGGTCAAAATATCAACATTACAAGGAGTTTGGAAGAAGCTGATTCCAACTATCATGGATGACTGTGAGAGGTTCAAGACTTCAGTGGTGGAAGTCACTGCAGATGTGGTAGAAACAGCAAGAGAACTAAAAGGAGAAGGAGAGCCTAAAAATATGATTGAACTGCTGCAATCTCAGGTTAAAACTGTAATGGATGAGGAGCTGCTTAATGTAGATGAGCAAAGAAAGTGATTCCATCTTGAGATGGAATCCACTCGTGAAGATGCCATGAAGATTGGTGAAATAAAAAGGATTTAGACTATGACATAAACTTAGTTGAGGAAGCTGCATCAGGGTTTGAGAGGACGGACTCCAATTTTGCAAGAATTTCTACTGTGGGTAAAATGCTATCAAGCAGCCTTGCATGTTCCAGAGAAATCATTAGTGAAAGGAAGAAGTCAGCCAATCTACATGGCAAAGTTCATGGCTGTCTAACTAAAGAAAGGGCCAAGGTCACCCCAACCTTCAGCAACCACCTCCCTGGTCAGTCAGCAGCCATCAACACTGAGGCAAGACTCTACACCAGCAAAAAGATTATGACTCATTAAAGGCTCAGACGATGGTTACCATTTTTTTTTTTTTACCAATAAAGTATTTTTAAATTAATGAATATACTTTTTCCTTAAAGACATATACTATAGTACAGTGTAAACATAACTTTTATGTGCACTGGAAAACTCAAAAAATGTCGTGACCTGCCTTATTGTGATGGTTGCTTTATTGTGGTACCGTGGAACTGAATCTACATCTCTGGAGTACGCCTATATATAATACCCCTTTCATTCTCAAAAATACCATTTGGGGCAATAAATGATATGGCTTAGTTCTACTTCTGAAATGCCTTTCAAACAAATCCACAACTTTCTATTCCCATTCTCATCTTCCTTCTTCAAGCCCTATTCTCTCTGGACACTATAACTTCTTCCCAACTCATGTTGAGACTAGCAGTACATACATTCTTTAGTAAGGTTTAAAGAGCTATGTTTCTTTCTTTCTATCTATACCTGTGACAGTCCAGCTCTGAAAATTCTGATATACCCCTATGGATTGCAGAATAAAGCACACATCCTCTCAAAGTCTAACATGACCAGACCTTTATATTTTTCCTTTCACTAGATGCTGAGCCTGAAACTTGAATACTCTGGCCACCTGATGCAAAGGACTGACTCACTGGAAAAGATCTTGGTGCTGGGAAAGATTGAAGGCAGCAAGAGAAGGTGACGACAGAGGATGAGATGGTTGGATGGCATCACTGACTCAATGGACATGAGTTTGAGCACCGGGAGTTGGTGATGGACAGGGAAGCCCGGTGTGCTGCAGTCGATGGGGTCGCAAAGAGTTGGACACGACTGAGCAACTGAACTGACTGCGATGCTACCATTTACCTATGTATCAGTTTTCCTTACCAACACCCCTCCCAGTTTGGTGCCTTTGCTCACATTATTCCTGCAGTCTAGAACTGCATGGTACAATACGGTAGCCACAGGACACTTGCGATTATTTATAATACGGTAATTAAAACTAAGTGAAATAAAACACTCAGCTCCTCAGTTGCTCTAGCCACACTTCAGTGCTCAGTGACACGCACACTGAGTAGAGGCTGCCGTGCTGGGCAGGGAGACACAGAACACGCCCACCGTGCCAGAAGTTCTCTGAACAGCCCTGGTGTAGAGCGAGGTTCGGCAAACTTTTCTTTTAGGTTTCATGGGACACATGGTCTCTGAACACTCACTCACTCCACCACTGTAAAGCAAAAGCAACCACAGCAAGCACGTAAACTCATACAGGGATGTGGTGCAGGAACGTTTTACTCACGAGAGGTGGTGGGCCAGAATGGCCTGTAGACCACAGTGTGTGAACCTTCGAGCTAGAAAACTCTTCTTTCCCAAATATGCTTGTTGAGTTCCTACTCATCCCTGAAGCCCTGGCCCAAATGTCAAATTTCTCCACCCCCTCCATTAGAGTCAATCACGCTCTCCTTTGTATCCACAGCACTTTCACTTCTATTATTATATTACAATCCACCTTGCAGCTCTCTCAACCTGTGTCACAGGTACAGACACGTGTATTAGAGACTACTGCTGCAGTCCATGGGGTCGCTAAGAGTCGGACACGACTGAGGGACTCCACTTTCACTTTTCACTTTCATGTGAAGGAAATGGTAACCCACTCCAGTGTTCTTGCCTGGAGAGTCTCAAGGACGGGGGAGCCTGGTGGGCTGCCATCTATGGGGTCGCACAAAGTCAGACATGACTGAAGCGACTTAGCAGCAGCAGTAGCAGCAGACAAGGATAAAGATGACATATTGTTCTTCATAGATTAAGCATTTAGTCTCATTGCTACTATTTTATGAAAAGCTAAAGAAAAATTCCACAACAGTTCTGTGATGTGTAATTTAAAAAGTGCTATTACATTCCCTTCTAAAAAGGGTATTATATCAAAATGTTACTCAGTGGGAAAAAAACATAATTATCTAAACTCTTATTACTCTTTTCACAAATAAATTTTTCTTTAAAATGGCAGATTTTTCATTAAAATAAAACATTTACATAATTATCCAAATTTAAAATTATATACAGAATTAAATTAGCATAGCTACAGAATACTTTACCTGAGAATAATTTTATAGCCAAGATGGCAAAGCTATGAATGGTTGACTCAAGAACAGTTAGTAAGACTATCAGAGCAAAAGCTTAATTTAACTATAATATTCAAAATCTTGCTTTCTTTAAATAGGAAAATAAGGTTTTGATCCAAGGGTTCTGTTGATTCAGCAGACTATTAAGTTTCTGGAGGAGCTGATGATTTCATTTATGGCAATTACTAATTTATGTTATTTTCTATAATCTAGTAAGATAAGTCCAGATAAGTCCATTATAAAGTAAAATTGAGGGTTTCTTAAATTGACTAAACTTCAGGATTACTAAAAACCACAGCTACTGTCAATTTCAAAGCTGACAATAAACGGCTCATTTGAGATACTTTAATCACTAGAAGATTCTTCTGGATTTTCACACAAGAGACTAAAACATCAGTTTATTCTACTCTCTTACTAGCAACTTCTCCCTATAATACTGTCAATGTGACACTTTTTAAGTGTAATCAATAATCTTGTTGAAGAACTCAAAAACAAACTTCTACACCAAGGTCATTTACTACACAAATAATATAAAAAATGCCACCTTAAAAACTAAATACTATGAAAATAAGAGGACACAAAATAATGACAGTAAGATAAACAATGCTTTACTTGTTCACTGAAGCTGTGGGAGAAGTTTGAGGAGTCTTTTCATCTTCCCCTTGAGAACTACTAAACTCGGAATCCTGAAACCGCTTTCCAATCTTTGGCCGCTTTAGATGGCTACTTCGAGTACGAGTGGAAACAGGTGTTTTATCATGACCTGAAAAAAAATAGCAAGCCCATAGTTAATTGACTGTGTAGTCAAAGAATTACCCATTAATTATACACAGAAATGCAAGAACTAAGCCAGTTTAACTATATCACCACAATTTCACACTTCCTATCACATCAGGCTAGGAAATCATGTCAGTGACATATTTTAAATTATGAAATAATCTTAAAGTCAGTATTCATTCCTCACATATCTGTGTTACCTTGAGCTCTGCAAAGTATTTGTGCATTTTCACTTAGATTCTCTTCCAATAATCTTGAGAAATAAACAAGGCAGACATTATGGTCCCTATTTTACAGGTAAGGGAATGAAAAAAAAGAGGTACGATAGCTTATCTGTTCACACAGCAGAATCAGTGGTACCAGAACCCCGACCTAGATATTAGAGGTGTGTAAGTCTTTATACTAAGGGACACACACACACACTTAATTCTAACACTCTCAAACACTTCAACTAATAGACCAGCTGAATTTCTTACCTTCAGAAGTACTTGCAAAGGCATCTTTTAGAGAATCAATCTAAAACAGAGATACATATCAAAACCAAAAGTTTTAGACCCTTTTTCCTTCCTATGCATCTACTTCAGTTTCAAAGAAAACCTTTTTCAAATAACACCTTTTGTATTCATCATCCATCAGTTAAGAAGACTCACTTAAGAAGCAAAAAGGCCATCTTACAGCTTCAGTTTATTATGAGCCTAAGCACTTGTGAAACCCCCTAATATGCAAGACTGATACACACTGGGGTTTCCAAGTGTTCTGTCCGCAGCTCCCTTCTCAGTCCAAATCCTCCTGGGTAACTGTATCTACCACCTTTACTTTAACATCTCCTTGCTGATGAATCCAAATATGCAACTTAATTTCCCCAACTTCTTTCCTGATTTTCAAAGCTCTATTTCTAATGAAATCTCTCTCCAGTGAATTCTCCAACCCAATTTCCTATCCAATCTGTCCCAAACTAAACTCTCATATTTAATCAGTATTATTCTCTATCTTGGTTATTGGCAATAACAATTTAGTATGCTATTCCAATCAAAGACCTGTGGGGCAGTAACGACTTCTTGTCCTTCGTTCAACCAACCACAAGCCTGTCCATTAGGACACTGAAAAATCTCTCAAAACTGCCCCCTCTTTGGTATTACCAATGCTGCAATTTGGGCATTTATCATCCTTAACATGAAGGTGTACACCTTAAATATGTATAATTTTTGTTGATTATACCTCAATAAAGCTAAAATATAATGTAGTTAAAATAAACAAAATCACTTCCCCATGTGGTTACTAATAAAAAGAGTTTAATATGAGAAATATTTTCCTTGATTAAAATACTACAGTAATATGAAGAATTTCTAAAATGAAAGAAAATCTAATTTATATCGCCAACCTTTACAGTACAGTGAAATTTTAATGTTCTCATTAAAATGACACAAATTATTTGGCTTAATATTAAAGTAAATCATTGCTCTCACTAAATGTATGAAACAAATAGATTTTTCTACTTTCCCTCATTTTATGATATCTGATCAATAATAAAGTAATTTGAATATAAATGAGGAATTTGGAATGCAACATAATACAATGGCTTATTCTGAAGCCTGAAATTCCAAAGGTAGGAAAAAAAAACTGAACTCCTTATATATATTGTATTATTTATATTATCCTTAAAAATGTTTTCAAAATTTTTTCTCAAATAGTCATCACTCATGCTAATTAAGACAGAAGAAGAGAGGCACAAATAATTCCCCAAAGCACTGGTCGTTGAAATGCATGTGCATTTACACAGACATATTCAACACTCACTAAAAATATATTCAGATACCCACATACAAAATAATTATGACTATATTAAAACCTTCCCTGGTGGCTCAGCTGGTAAAGAATCCACCTGCAATGCAGGAAGACCCAGGTTCGATCTTTGGGTCAGGAAGATCCCCTGGAGAAAGGAATAGCAACCCACTCCAGTATTCTTGCCTGGAGAATCCCATGGACAGAGGAGTCTGGCAGGCTACAGATATGGGGTTGCAAGAGTCGGACGTGAGTGAGTGACTAACCAATGTAATAATAATGTAAAAGCTACCACAACAAAATGCTGTAAAAAATAAACCTCTAGGATCCCACCAACGAACCGGTATTTTAAGTAATATCAAGTAGGTTTCAGAGAAGTACCTGGTAAGTCCTCTGGAATTCAGTAAAGGGAACTGCCCTCTACTTTCAGGTTACCTAGTATTTGCAAAGTGCACTACATTCCACGGTGACTTAACACATATAGCCTCAAACTTCCCCCAAATAACTTCACAACATTTGACCTATTTCACTTCAAGAAATTTGTCTGTGCAAGGAAATAATTACATTTGCACAAAGATGCATGTATAACTGTGTTCATGGTTGGGCCATTTATAAAAAACAAGTATAATATGTTAAGGAAATAAATGCTAGTATTTATATAGAATAGTGTGCTGCTGCTGCTAAGTCGCTTCAGTCGTGTCCGACTCTGTGCGACCCCACAATCGGCAGCCCACCAGGTTCCCCTGTCCCTGGGATTCTCCAGGCAAGAACACTGGAGTGGGTTGCCATTTCCTTCTCCAATGCATGAAAGTGAAGTCGCTCAGTCATGTCCGACCCTCAGCGACCCCATGGACTGCAACCTACCAGGCTCCTCCGTCCATGGGATTTTCTAGGCAAGAGTACTGGAGTGGGGCGCCAATAGTGTGCTACCTAACAACAATGATTTAATACAGTAATGACAGGGTTCTCTGGTGACTCAGTGGTAAAGAATCTGCCTGCCAGCGGAGGAGAAATGGGTTTGATTCCTGGTCCAGGAAGATCCCACATGCCACAGAGCGACTAAGCCCATGCTTCACAACTACTGACCCTGTGCTCTAGAACGCGGAAGCCACAACTACCGAGCCCACATGCTGCAACCGCTGAAGCCTGTGCGCCCTGGAGCCCCGGCTCTGCAACCAGAGAAGCCAGCGCAAAAAGAAGCCCTCGCGCTGCAGCAAAGAGCAGCTCCCACTCGCTGCAACTGCAGAACAGCCCACCCAGCAACGAAGACCAGCACAGCCATAAATTAAAAAAAAAAAAAAAAGTAATGACACAGAAAATGCTTACAATATTATGTCAATGGAGAAAAGCGGTTAGAAGCATGTATGAAAGTGAATGAAAGTCGCTCAGTCATGTCCGACTCTTTGTGACCCCATAGACTATACACACAACGGAATACTCCAGGCCAGAATACTGGAGTGGTAGCTGTTCCCTTCTCCAGGGGATCTTCCCAACCCAGGGATCAAACACAGCTCTCCCACATTGCAGGCGGATTCTTTACCAGCTTGTGGCTGATAAAGCCACCTTGTGGCTCACAAGGAAGCCCAGCTAGAAGCATAAAAGAATAAAAACAGAAATGAAACATACACACATACATGTTTCATAATATGCATTAAGTACATATACAAAAATGTTAGTTGCTAGATCTAGGGTAACAGAATTATAGATTTTTATTTTCTTCTGTACTACTTCATGTATTCCAAATTATTTTTCAAAGAAAATTAAACCTTAGAAACCAATTAACAAAAAGGCCAAGTAACACAGTAGAAGTTACCTAAGTCTGCTGAATGAACAATAACATTTATAAAGTTAAGTAGTAGCTGAACTTCTTTATTAGAAAAAGCACACTTGGTATTTCCTGTGGTAAACACACATTGTACCTACAGTTAGCTGCATCTCACTAGACTGACTGTCTTCAGCTCTTGCTTCATATTCTGGAACAGAGGCAAGACTGTATTCTCCAGATGTAGATCTTTTAGCTTCATTTTGAGAAATTGCTGTGTGAAAAAGAATTTTTAAAATTTTAACCCAGTTAGTATTTGGTTTTAATTGTCACATTCTTTGTACAGATTTTTACAAAAGCCCTAAACAAGGGTATTAATATTCAGATGTGGGATATCCCTTCACCAATATCTTACAATGAAACCTTAAAAGAGTTTTAAATAGTTTATCTGTTATTTAGCGACTTTAAAGAGAGATGCATAAGACTGAGTACTACCTTTGATCCCCTGATGCCTATTCTGTGCTGAATAACCTGTGTTCATTTCTCACCCACCAATTTCTACTGGACTACTGAGCTATATTCTATTGGGTTACTCTAGGTCTTCTTACTAATAATGACATAAATGTTTAAATATAACACAAATTCCAACTTTAGAAAAGAAGGTCTATTACTAGAGAGATCACATTACAACACATTGGACTATTCTGGACTATAAGACCATCATTCAGTTCAGTTGCTCAGTCGTGTCCGACTCTTTGCGACCCCATGAATCGCAGCACACCAGGCCTCCCTGTCCATCACCAACTCCCGGAGTTCACTGAGACTCACGTCCATCAAGTCAGTGATGCCATCTCATCCAGGATGTCATCTCATCCTCTGTCGTCCCCTTCTCCTCCTGCCCTCAATCCCTCCCAGCATCAAGGTCTTTTCCGACAAGTCAACTCTTCGCATGAGGTGGCCAAACTATTGGAGTTTCAGCCTCAGCATCAGTCCTTCCAATGAACACCCAAGTGGTCTCCTTTAGGACGGACTGGTTGGACCTCCTTGCAATCCAAGGGACTCTCAAGAGTCTTCTGCACTCAGCTTTCTTCACAGTCCAACTCTCACATCCATACGTGACCACTGGAAAAACCATAGCCTTGACTAGACGGACCTTTGTTGGCAAAGTAATGTCTCTGCTTTTCAATATGCTATCTAGGTTGGTCATAACTTTCCTTCCAAGGAGTAAGCATCTTTTAATTTCATGGCTGCAATCACCATCTGTAGTGATTCTGGAGCCCACAAAAATAAAGTCTGACACTGTTTCCCCATCTATTTCCTATGAAGTGATGGGACCAGATGACCTGATGTTAGTCTTCTGAATGTTGAGCTTTAAGCCAACTTTTTCACTCTCCTCTTTCACCTTCATCAAGAGGCTTTTTAGTTCCTCTTCACTTTCTGCCATAAGGGTGGTGTCATCTGCATATCTGAGGTTATTGATATTTCTCCCAGCAATCTTGATTCCAGCTTGTGCTTCTCCCAGCCCACCGTTTCTCATGTTGTACTCTGCATAGAAGTTAAATAAGCAGGGTGACAATATACAGCCTTGACGTACTCCTTTTCCTATTTGGAACCAGTCTGTTGTTCCATGTCCAGTTCTAACTGTTGCTTCCTGATCTGCATACAGGTTTCTCAAGAGGCAGGTCAGGTGGTCTGGTATTCCCATCTCTTGAAGAATTTTCCACAGTTTATTGTGATCCACACAGTCAAAGGCTTTGGCATAGTCAATAAAGCAGAAATAGATGTTTTACTGGAACTCTCTTGATTTTTCTGAACCATAATCACAGAAAACTAGCCAGTCTGATCACACAGACCACAGCCTTGTCTAACTCAATGAAACTAAGCCACGCCGTGTGGGGCCACCCAAGACGGACGGGTCATGGTGGAAAGGTCTGACAGAATGCGGTCCACTGGAGAAGGGAATGGCAAAACACTTCAGTATTCTTGCCTTGAGAACCCCATATGAACAGTATGAAAAGGCAAAATGATAGGATACTGAAAGAGAACTCCCCCAGTTCGTTAAGTGCCCAATATGCTATAGGAGATCAGTGGAGAAATAACTCAAGAATGAAGGGATGGAGCCAAAGCAAAAACAATACCCAGTTGTGGATGTGACTGGTGATAGAAGCAAGGTCTGATGCTGTAAAGAGCAATACTGTATAGGAACCTGGAATGTCAGGTCCATGAATCAAGGCAAATTGGAAGTGGTCAAACAGGAGACGGCAAGAGTGAATGTCGACATTCTAAGAATCAGCGAACTGAAATGGACTGGAATGGGTGAATTTAACTCAGATGATCATTATATCTACTACTGTGGGCAGGAATCCCTTAGAAGAAATGGAGTAGCCATCATGGTCAACAAAAGAGTCGGAAATGCAGTACTTGGATGCAATCTCAAAAATGACAGAATGATCTCTGTTCGTTTCCAAGACAAACCATTCAATATCACAGTGATCCAAGTCTATGCCCCAACCAGTAACACTGAAGAAGCTTAAGTTGAACGGTTCTATGAAGACCTATAAGACCTTTTAGAACTAACACCCAAAAAACATGTCCTTTTCATCATAGGGGACTGGAAGGCAAAAGTAGGAAGTCAAGAAACACCTGGAGTAACAGGCAAATTTGGCCTTGGGGTACAGAATGAAGCAGGGCAAAGGCTAATAGAGTTTTGCCAAGAAAACTCACTGGTCATAGCAAACACCCTCTTCCAACAACACAAGAGAAGACTCTACACATGGACATCACCAGATGGGCAACACTGAAATCAGCCCATCATTAGGCAATGCTTCTACACTAGACTTGTGTCCAAACTGAAAACAGTCTTACCTGTAATTTTAAGTGTTTCTCTTTGTAACGCTCTGGTGATTGGTATTCTCTGGTACCAGTGTCCAACACCTTCAACTTCCCAAAGCAGTTCATGGTCTCCTGGATATTTTTCAAAGTACTGGTTGCAAGCTGAAACACACATTGAAACTTTTCTAGAAATCCCAGCAACCAATTGGAATGAATGGTTAAAACGCTGTATAATGTGTATTTTATCACCAAAAAACTGTTTAGGAGACACTGGTCTGGGAAATATGCCTGGTGTTCCCCTCACTTAATCCAAGTGGTAAGTTCTCCTACTCTTTGGCCTGGCTATGTCTTTTGGTTCAAAACTCATCAAGAGGTGAACCCAGTTTTCAGGCAAGACCTTTAATAGGGCAAATGAAGAGAACTTCTGTGCTTTTTAACTTATATCTGTATTTTGGGAAGTGTGAAAATCTAAAGTAATTCTGTAAATTTGAATACATAAAAAATAAGTCTGAAATTATTACTTTTTTAAAAACTTAAAAATCTTTAAAATAAGAAAGCACACAAAATAATGTTTTGTAGTGTTTCTAGATGTGAAACCATGGGCAGGAAGGATACACACCAACTTGAGGAACACAATTACCTCTGGGGAGAAAAAGGTGAGAGAGGGATGGGATTAGGGCCGGGTTCAAAGAGAACATCAACTGTATCTACATCTTGTTCAAGTCTCCATCTCGTTTAATTCTCTTAAATGAAAACATGGCAAAATCTTAACATCTGTTAATCTGGACCCTGAACATGTGGACAGCAGGATGCCATTTGCTCACTTTTCCCCCGCATATTTGACAATACTTCTCAGGTTCTTTAGTTACTCCCACACCTATCAGGAAGCAAAAAGCTGGAGAAAACCAGTAGGCCACACTGAGTCCTTTGTCTCAATTAAAATAACTAAAATAGTAGAGGATGCCTTACATAATACATAAGCACCTGTAGTTCATTTAGTATTCAATTTATTTATCATTAGAATCCTTAAAAAGGGTAAGTAATAAGAGACTCTGCCTACAGTAGATGTGTTTGCATGCCTCCCCAAATTTAGTAAAGCAATAATTAAGACTTTAAGAGGAAAATCCATTTTCAGATTATCCAGGGTAGACACCATTCATTCCATTCTCACGTATGGGCCTAAAGAGAAACTGTGATTCAAGATGAGCATGCAATGCTTGGTTCTTGTTTTCTGGATTTTTGATATTAAAAGGGAGAAGAAACTTAGAACAAAAACATTTTTTCAGTGAATATCTGATGCTAGATTAAAATCAGTGGTAAATTATATACTATAAAAGTTTTCACACAAATCACTCCAGTATCAAATCTTACTTCATTAAGAAAAGAGCAGTACTACAGGCTTTATACAAATATAAATCCACTAACAGCATTTAAAACACAACAACAAAATATATACACACACTAGAAACAGCGTTGAAAAAGAATAAATTGAGGTACATGAATCCATAGCAATAAATCTTATAAAGATGAGTAGAAAAAGCTAATTGCAGAATTCATACAGTACATATTATTCATATAAAGTTGTTGTTTTTTTTTCAAGGATTACATTCAGACCCTTGGCACTCAAAGCACAGAGTCCTAACCACTGGCCTACCAGGGAATTCCCTGAAGCCTTTAAACATGTAAAACAATATGACACTGAGACTTCCCTGGTGGTCCAGTGGTTAAGAACACGCCTTCCAATGCAGGGGATTCGGGTTTGATCCACGGCTGGACAACCAAGAGCCTACATGCCTTGGGGCAACTAAGCCCACATGCCACAGCTGAAGAGCCCACCCGATGCAACTACAATCCAACGAAGCCACACACCAAAAGGACAATTAAAAAAAAACATGACATTGTCGGAGTGTGTGTGTGTGTGTGTGTGTGTGTGTGTGTATAAAGTCGAATAACTGAATAACTGCATGGGGAAAAGAAATGCCAAATTAAGGATACTGCTTGAAGGAAAGTTACAAGGCTCAAAACAGCCTGGAGTTAAACTCCCCTCCCGGTCCTCCCCACCATTCTATGCAAAACAAAGAACTCTCTCACCCGAAGGAAAAAAATGGACATTAAGGTTGATTTGCCCAGCTCCCAGCCGGTCCAGCCTCTGGCCGATCTCCAGAATTCCTTGCCCCAGCCGTGTGTAAGAGAGAACTACTCTGAACAACCTTAGAGAACAGGCCCCCTTAAGACAGTAGATTTCCACATACATGCCTATATATACTTGCTCTTTTCTTGGGTTAGTGCAGCAGCTCACTAATCTGACTGGTGCCCCTTCTCGCCTCATTAAAGGTGACCTGTTCCTGTACAGTGCCGGTCTCATTCTTTTTGTGAACCCCACTTTCTCTAACTCCGTACCTACAGTGCTTATTTCAAGGAAGGGAGAGAATAAGCTAATTGGATAGGACAGGAGTACAACTACATTGGCAATAATCCACTTCTATGGATGCTACATGCTGGATGATACATGAGTATTTTGTTACCTCCTACTTTTTTTTTGTATATTTGAATTTTTTAATTTAAAAAGCTACCACAGGGACTCCCCTGGTGGTCCAGTGATTAAGACTCTACATTCCTAAAGCAAGGGGTGAGGGTCTGATCCCTGGTCAGGGAAATGAGTTCCCACATGCCTTGCAGCAGAGCCAACAAAAAAACCTACCACAGACAAATAACAAATAACCCAAAGAAAGAATGGTTAAAGGGTCTAAATATACATTTTTCCAAAGATGATACATATATGACTAATAAGCACATGAAAAGATGTTCAACACCAAATGTGCATCCAGACAATGAGATGCCACTCCACATCCACTGAGAGGGCTACAGTAAAAAAGACAAATAATGGAATTTTCTAGCAGTCCAGTGGTGAGGACTCTGCGCTTTCACTGCCAGGAGCAAGGGTTCGATCCCATCAGGCAACTAAGATCCCATAAGCCTTGCAGTGTGGTCAAAACTTACAAGGACAAATAATAATAAGTATTGGTGAGGATGTAGAGAAACAGCAACCCTCATACAATGTTTACAAGAATGTAAAATGGTGCAGTTGCTTTCAGAGCAGTTTGGCAAGGTTATAACCAAGCTACTTCATCCACACCTAGATATATACACCAGAGCAATGTTCACTCAAAAATTGCACAAATGTTCACAGGAGCATTATTCATAATATCTAAAAAGTAGAAACAATCCAAGAATCTATCAACTGGTGATGGCATATCCACACACTAGAATATTTCTCAGCTATTAAAAAAAAAAAAAATGAAGCACTGAGTCAGACTACAACATGGATGAACCATGAAAACATTTATGCAAAATGAAAGAAGTTAGACACAAACAGCTTACAATATATCATACAATTACATTTATATGAAATGTCCAGAATACGTAAATCCATAGACACAGAAAATAGATTGTTGTTGGTTGCTAGGGGACGAAGGAATGGAGGAACGGCAGAGTGACTGCTAATTGGTACACAGCTTCTCTTGGGGATGTTGAGAATGTTCTAAAATTAGATAGTGGTTATGGTTGCACAGCTGTGAAATAATAAAACCACTGAACTGTACACTTTATGAGGGTGGATTTAATGGTATGTGAATTCTATTTCAATTTCTTAAAAAAAAGCTACCATACCCTCAAAAGGCCATTTATGCGAGGTAAGGGCACATAGACTCTATTGACCCTAGAGAGTCAAGAATGTAATTTACTTAATACTGACATACACACATTTAAGATAAAGTGCAGAAACAAGTCAGAAGTGACACTGAGACAAGTTTAACTAAAAACTTAATCCAATTACCTATGTACATGAGAGAGGTCAGGGGATACCGCAAGCCAAGTGCATCTTCTGTAAAGGAATCAACAAAGTCCTCCAGCATATGAAGCCCAAAGTCTTTGCCTCGATATTTCTTTCTTACAAACATTGTATCCAGAACTGGCAGTTGGTAGCTTTGGGTAAGAAACGAGGCACATGTGCTTCCTGCAGTCATAAAACAGAAATCCAACAATTTTTCACATTTAAAAGACCATGTAGGTATATATATTTAGAGAACATGAGTTAAGTCTGAAATTGGTTATTTTTTCTTATATCACGAATGTTAAATAAATGCATAAGTTTTACAATATAAAATGCTTTCCAGCTATTACATATCATAACGTATACCTGAGATGATGAGAAGAACTATGTATTTTACAGCTGGCAACAGTATCTCATGCAAATTAACCATTACTGTTTGATGAATTGTATGCTTGAATATATATCTCTGTCCATAGACGTGTACCACTTTAAAGCTCATCAACTATTAAAATTTCAAATTTAAAGAGTATTTGGTGATTGCATAAGTACACGAAGTATCCAATTCCAACCTTAGTACGTGAATATTCGTCTTTTCCCTTTACTTTTTCCCTAGTGAGTACAGTTTCATTTTTATCTACTTAATGACGGCAAAGAAGTGAATTAGTTCTCCAAATTTTTAAGGACTATGGATTAGGACTAAATGGAAACATTGGTTTTTAGAAACGGCTAAGTCAGCAATCTTTCCTCTGTGAATACACTTTTTAAAATATCCTGTACATTTAAGGTTTAATAGAAGTGTTTGTAGTAGTAACTAAATATGCCTCCCCTTATTATATTACAGAGCTACACTGATTTGTCTTTTGAGAACTCTGATTTGGGTTTTGACCCTTCAAACAGATGTATAAGCTTTTATAATGTATCTTAAGACAGTCTGTAAGTAGAGGACATCATGCTGGAGTCACTTTCTAAGTTAGCTATCGGTCAGTATTATACTCTTTTAGTACTTCAAGTAAATCTATTATTCTCAGTTATATTATTCACATGATTTTGGATAGTTATAATGATGTAGTTCAAGAAAGAAACAAAATTTCAGGCAACAAACCTTTCACAAATTAACTTTTACCAATCGTATCATTTGATGAGATGGTCAATATAGCAAGGCTTTTTAAGTTCAACCATATAATGAATTACTCATTATTAAACTGGAGAACTTCAGTAACTTTTTGCAATAATCTCTGTAAGAGGGCATGACAACCCACTCCAGGATTCTTGCCTGGAGAATCGCCATGGACAGAGAAGCCTGGTGGGCTACAGTCCATGGGGTCACAAAGAGTCAGACACGACTGAGCGACTAAGCACACACACACTAAGACAACTAATTTAAATTCAAAATAGGTAACACACATTGTTATATACTTAGTTCTTAACCACTGATGTTCAGTTAGGACACTAATAAGGGTCAAAATGTCTTACAGAGTGGCTGTAATTAACAATATTGCTTTATGAAGAATCCACCTGCCAATGCAGGAGCCACAGGGGACTCGGGTTTGATCCCTGGGTAGGGAAGATCTCCTAGAGGAGGAAAGAGCAACCCACTCCAGTAGTCTTGCCTAGAAAATTCCACGGACAGAGGAGCCTGGCAAACTACAGTACCTGGAGTAGAAAAGAGCTGGACAGAACCGAGTATGCACATCAAATTAAAAAAAAAAAAACGTAGATCTTAAGCATTAGCACCTCAAAAAAGGAAAGGAAGAGGGCTTCTTTGGTGGCTCAGTTGTAAATATGTATATGTAAAACCCAATGCAGGCGACAGGGGTTCGACCCCTGGTCCAGGAAGATCTCACATGCCATGGAGCAGCTAAGCCCATGTGCCACAACTATAGAGCTTGTGCTCCAAAGCCAGGGAGCCACAGCTACTTAACCCTGAGCACCCTAGAGCCCGTGCTCTGCAACAAGGGAAGCCACGCAATGAGAAGCCTGCACCCCACTGCAACCGGAGGAAGCCCTGCGTACAACAAAGGCGCAACACAGACAAAAGTAAATAAAATTACACACACACACACACACACACATTATATATATAAAAGAAAAGAAGGAAGAAAGAAAATGGCAACCATGTTAGGCAATTAATATACTGATTATGGTGAATATTTTGCAATGTGTATCAAATCACAACTTCAACTTATCAATTATACTCAATAAATCCAAAATAAATACATAAAATTTTTACTAGTCTAACGGGTAGCCTCACCAACAAGCTACTATGACTAGCTTTTTTAATGCCTTAAAATTAGGGTTCTCTCATAGTAACTGCTACAAGTGATAAAGAAATCAAGAGACATTACTTTAAAAATAACATTAATTCAAAGGACAAAGCAAACATGAGAAGAGAATCCTATCTAGTTCGTAATACTGCCTGAAGATCTATTGCTTTTACTGTTGTGCATGCCTCAGAATACCAAATATATGAAGTAAATTTCCCACAAATTGATTTTTTTCTATTTTTACATAAACATTCCTTTAAACAGAGAAAAGGGAGAGTCTAGCATCTAACAGTGTTAACAAGGTCAATTTATGGAACTAACAGTTTTCAAAAAGTCTAAAGTTCTACTTACTCACCATGTACATATTCATTTCAAAAAACCATGCTAATTCCTTTCTTGTGACTATATCTTAAATTCTTATTTTTATATTTCTATCAGGTTCTACCCAGATATAAGAGAAATCAAATAAAGAGTAGAAAAACCTCCTGTTACCAGAGATTCTTCAGACACATCAACAGCACAAGTACTTAGTAATTAGTGGGGGGGGGACTACAACCTTAGATGAACTTTTCATTAAAAATCTACTAGTTGAAATGAAATTTAATTTAGCACTGCACAAGAAGCAGCTTGGATATTTACACTCCTCAGAGCTTCACCTTTGGCCACAATCTTTTTCTATATGCTCTCTCTGGGTAATTTCCCCTACTCTCAAGGTTTCTACCATTTATCCAAATGCTTATGATCACAATCTTTTATTTCTGTAATGCATGAAACTTACTCCAAGATGAATGGAAGAGCTCATATAAATGTAAATACAACAAAGAACACATGGTCATCTCCAAATACAGAGAAAAAGCATTAGACAAAATCCAGCATATTCATGATAAAAATACTCAAGGTGTTCAATTTGATAAAGGGATCTATGAAAAACCTCACAGCTAAGAAAAATCACACTTAATGGTGAAAGACCAGATATTTTCCCCTAAGATCAAGAACAAGATAAAAATGTTAATTCTCACCACTTTTATTCAATATCTTAAGTAGGTTCTAGCTGGGCAATTAGACAAGAAAAGGAAATGAAAAGCACCTAGAAAGAAAGGAAACCTTCTTGTATACAGACCTTAAGATTTTCATCTTAAGAAATTCACTAAAAAAGTATTAAAACTGATAGTTTTTAAAGTCAGCAAGATTATAGGACATAAGATCAACATAACAAAAATCAATTGAGGCCTTTCCTGGCAGTCCAGTGGTCAACACCGCGGGCATCCACTACAGGGGGCGTGGGTCTGATCCCTGGCTGGGGAACTAGGATCTAGACCCTCAGGTGCCTTGCAGAGTGGCCAAAAAAAAAAAAAAATTCAATTGTATTTCTAGACAGCAGCAATGAACAATCTTTAAATGAAATTAAGAAAACAATTCCACTAACAAGAGCGTCACCAAATAATAAAATACTCAGGAATAAATTTGGCAAGAGTACAAAACTGAAAACTACAAACATTTACTAGGAATTAGGGACCTCCCTGGTGGTCCAGGGGTTAAGAATTTGCCTGGCAATGCAGAGGACACAGGTTCCATCCCTGGTTAGGGAACATCCCACATGCTGCAGAGCAACTAAGGCCATATGCCACAACTACTGAAGCCCACGCACTCTAGAATCCCTGCTCTGCATCGAGCGGTCACTGCAACGAGAAGCCCACACACCACGACTACAGAGTAGCCCTCGCTCACCCCAACTAGAGAAAGCCCGTGCACAGCAACAAAGAGCCCCTGGGATGCAGTGAAGACCCATCACAGCCAAAACTAAGTAATTAATTTTTCAAAAAGCCAAAGGAATTAAAGAACAGTTAAATAACTGGAAAGACATCCCATTGTTCATGATTCAGAAGACAACATTGTTAGAATGTCAACACACCCCAAACTGACCTATAGGTTCAAAATTCCAGCTGGATTTTTTGCAGAAATTGACAAAGTAATCCTAAAACTCATATGGAAATGCAAAAAAACACAAATGACCCAAATAATCTTAACAAAGAAGAACAAAGTTGGAAGACTTCCCATTTTAAAAGCTACAAAGCTACAGTAATCAAGCCAGTGTGGTACTGGCACAAGAATAAATAGCAATCAACAGAACAGAAGTTCCAGAAACAAAACCTCTTATTTTTGGTCAACTGATTTTTGACAGGAGTCCCAAGGCATTTCTATGGAAACAGAACAGTCTTTTTAAAATGAATGAGGCTAGGGCAACTGGATATCCACATATGCAAAAGAATGATATTGGGTCCCACTCCCCTTTTTTAGACCACATACAAAAATTAACTGCAAATGGAACATAAACATAACTTTAAGTGTTAAAACTATAAAAATCTTAGCATAACACACAGCAGCAAATCTTCATCACCTTAGGTCAGGAAAAGTCGTCTTAGCTACACCACCAAAAGCAAGAGTGACACATGGACAGATAACTGGACTTTACAAACACTAGTGCGTCAAAGGACATCAACCAGAACGCACAAAGACAATCCACAAATGAGAGAAAATCCTTTCAAACTATGTACTCCATACGGGACTTCTATCTAGAATATATGAAAAATGCTTACAACTCACTAATAAAAAGACAAATAAAACCCAACTTAAAAATAAGTTAAGGATTTAACAGACATTTCCCAAAGACATACAAATGGCCAACAGGTATATAAAACATGTTCAATGTCTCAAATGATCAGGGTAACAGCAAACCAAACGAGGTTTCACCTCATACGCATCAGGACTGCTACCAGCAAAACAAAAGACAGCAAATGCTAACAAGGGTATGGGAACCTGGAACCCCTGTGTACTGTTATTGGGAATGAAAAATGGTGTAGCCACTACGAAAAAAAGCACAGAGGTTCCTCAAAGTATTAAAAATAGAACCATCACAGATCCAGCAATCCCACTCCTGGGTATATATCCAAAATAATGGAAATCAGTATCTCAAAGAGATTAGCAATTCAATGTTCACTGCAGCATTATTACCAATAGCCTAGATGTGGTAACAACCTAAAGGTCCACTGATGAATGAATGGATAAAGAAAATAAGGGGTGGGGGTGGGGGGGGGCGTGTGTGTGCAGGATATATACAAACAGCTTCAAAAAAATGTACATCTGCCTTATACAACAAGATGGATGAACCTTGAGGACATTATGCTAAGCGAAGTCAGTCAGCCACAGGACAAACACTGCATGATTCCAATTACATGAGACATCTTAAAACAGTCAAATTCCTAGAAGCAGAGAGCAGAACAACGGGTGTCAAGGGCACAGTGAGGGAAAACAGGCTTAAAGTTTCAGTAAAGCTAAGCTCTAGAGACATGCTATATACAACACGACACCTACAGTCAACAATACTGTAATCTATAGTTAAAAGTCTGTTAAGACAGTAGGTCTTCTGTTAAGTGTTCTTACCACAATAAAATAAGATTAAAAAACATATTTTAAGATAAATAATCTAGACAGAAAGGAGATTAGTGGCTTCCAGGAATTCCAAGATAAAGGAAATGAGGAGTGACAGCTAAAGGGTACAGCAATTCTTGAGGTGATGAAGATGTTTTTGAATTAGGCAGTACTCATGGTTGCACGACTCTGTGAACATACTGAAAATCACTTAAGGGTAAACTTGATGATATGTGAATTATAACAGGATGGACCTCAAAATAATCATACTGAAAGAACCCAGACAAAAAAAAAAATGTACTATATGATTCCAATTTATAAAAATCTAGAAAGCAGGCTAATATATAATAATAAAGAGCAGATGAGTGTTTCCTTGGGGACAAACTGAGGAAGGAAGGATGGTTACAAATAGGCACAAAGAAACTTTTGGGAATAAGAGATCTGTTTACTACCTTGACTGTAGTGGTAGTATCACAGCTATATACATAAGTCAAAATGTAACAAAGTAAAATTTCGACATGGTTAATTTTCTGTAAGTCAGTTATACCACAATAAAGTGAGAAGGGTTAAAAAAAAAAGAAGAAGACAACTCAATTTAAAAATGGGTAAAGGATTTGAACAGATAGCCCAAAGAAGACACAATAATGGCCAAAACTCATGTGAAAAGACGCTCAACATCCTTAGCCATTTGGTAAATGCGACTCAAAATGACAATGCCATACCACTTGACACCCACCAGATTGGCTATAGTCAAGAAGACAGATAAAAAGAGATGGGAATACCAGACCAACTTACCGGCCTTCTGAGAAACCTGTAGGCAGGTCAAGAAGCAACAGTTAGAATCAGACATGGAACAACAGACTGGTTCCAAATTGAGAAAGGAGTACGTCAAGGCTGTATATTGTCACCCTGCTTATTTAACTTCTATGCAGCGTACATCATGAGAAATGCTGGGCTGTATAAAGCACAAGCTGGAATCAAGATTGCTGGGAGAAATATCAGTAACCTCAGATATGCTGATGACACCAGCTTATGGGAGAAAGTGAAGTGGAACTAAAGAGCCTCTTGATGAGGGTGAAAGAGGAGAGTGAAAAAGCTGGCTTAAAACCCAACATTCAAAAAACTAAGATTATGGCATTGGGTCCCATCACTTCACTGCAAATAGATGGGGAAACAACAGAAACAGTGACAGATTTTATTTTCTTGGGCTCCAAAATCACTGCAGACAGTGACCACAGCCATGAAATTAAAAGACACCTGCTCCGTGAAGAAGAGCTATGACAAACCTAGACAGTATTAAAAAGCAGAGACGTTACTTTGCAGACAAAGGTCTGCATATTCAAAGCTATGGTTTTTCCAGCAGTCATGTATGGATGTGAGAGTTGGACCATAAAGAAGACTGAGCATCGAAGAATTGATGCTTTCAAACTGTGGTGTTGGTGAAGACTCCTGAGAGTCTCCTGGACTGCAAGGAGATCAAACCAGTCAATCAACCCTGAATATTCACTGGAAGAACTGACGCTGAAGCTCCATATCTTGGCCACCTGATACAAAGAGCCAACCCACTAGAAAAGACCCTGATGCTGGGAAAGATTGAAGGCAGGAGAAGAAGGGGGTGACAGAGGACAAGATTGTCAGATGATATTACCGACTCAATGGATACGAGTTTGAGCAAGCTCCGGGAGATGGTGAAGGGCAGGGAAGCCTGGTGTGCTACAGGCCATGGGGTCACAAAGAGTCAGGCCCGACGGAGCAACTGAACAACGACAATGGGTAAATCGTATGGTAAGTAAATGAACCTTAATAAAGCTTAAAAATGTAAATGGAACAACAAATTTGTACACGTGATTCTAATAAACTGTTTATAATCAGATTTTTCATATACTCCCCAAACCTGCTCCTTCTCCTGTTTTCTAATTTTTCAGTAAATCTTATCATCATTCTATCAGGGGCTCAGAGCAAAACCTGAGATCTCATCCTTGACTTTTCCTTCACAGCCTACGCATAATCCATTAGAAATACTGCAGCAATGACTTCATAATTTATCTTAATTATGAAGACTTCTACCCCTTTCTTCACCTCTCACCAGAGTTTTCTGCAACCGCCTCTTAACTAACTTCACTCTTCACTGCCATCTCTTTCTGGTTTTCCACACAACACAGCTACTTTTATAGAAGGCTAACCAGATTGTGTTACTTCGAAGCTCAAAATCCTCCACCAGATTCCTATCACCCAGAGTGAAATTCAGACCTCTAAAAACCTCCTCTTGAAACTTCAAGAGAAGTTCCTTCCTCATTGTTCCCACACTACCTTCAGAGATGCTTGCCCTGACTAGTCTATTGAAATAGTACCTCTATTTTAAATAGTACCCACCCCCAACACACACTATTCTTTTAATCTAGTTTTTCTTCATAGTACCTGAGAGCATATCATCTATTTGTCTATCCATTGCTATCTTCTCCTCTTAAATGTACGTTCCATGAGGACAGTTTGCAAACATTTTATTTCTATCTCTCAATTTCTGCTTTTTACTTTCTCCTATTCGCCCTCCTCCCCTTCTTCTCCTTCCCTATCAATATAGCAAATACAAATAACTTCTGAGTAAATGAATAAATGTTCACAATATCATTCAGGATCTAGGCATCAAATTCAAGAACAGCTGTTCTGTCACAATTGAATGACTCTCCCTTTTCATGGCATCACCATTTCTACTTTGTCTAATCGGGAAAATTCCCGATTAGACATTCTCTTCTCACCTTCATAAAACCTGGCTAAATACCTTATGAAGCCATCAGTGTGTGATTGTTTCCACAGACACACAGCATAAAGTGAATCCTAAAGAAATAATGCTACTAGATATCTTTCCATGAGACCTCATCATATACTACTAGAGAAGTATTCTCATCACAGTCTTCATGCTTTATAAATCAGTTAAGGTAACATGAGCTGTTACAATAAACCGAATCAGGAAAGCTCAACATTAAAAAGTTTCGTTTTTAAATAACAATGCCACCTGGTTTTTTCTGGGTAGTGGATGGCTTTCTGATTCACAATTCTTCAGTTACCTACTGGTGCCTCACAAACCATCCCCAAATGTACTGGCTTAAAACAAAATCTGTAATTTCGCGATTTATCACAACTCTCATATGGTATTAAGTGGGCCACTGGCACAGCTAAAGGTCCAAATGCCTCTGTTTCCACAGCAGCAGGAATCGCAGCGGGGCTTGCCAGCCGGGCACCTTGCTTCAATGCAGTTAAAGACCTTGACGCTGGCTAAGATTGAGGGCAGGAGGAGAAGGGGACAACAGAGGATGAGATGGTTGGACGGCATCAAAGACTCAATGGACATGAATTTGAGCAAGCTCCGGGAGATGCTGAAGGACAGGGAAGCCTGCAGTCCATGGGGTTGCCAAGAGTCAGACACAACTGAGCAATTGCACAATGACAATATAGACTATCAAAAGTTATTATTTTATATCACATTTTTGTTATTCCTCAAAAAATCTTGAAACAGAAGGGCCAGAAATCTAAATTTTAGTGAGCAGAAAGTGGGTGACCTGTCCAAAAAAGGAGGTAAGATCATAGCTATAGCTCCGAGTAAAAAGAAGTTAGAAAGTTGTAACAAAAGCTAATAGCAAATGAAGAGAGGAAAAAACACTTCCACTAAATATTATTTCAAATGGAAATTTCAAAAACCAAAAATACATCTCCTGATATCGATCATAAATAAATCCCTTTGGAAGCAAGTTAACAAACTGATTTTAAAGGTGTTGATTAGATTGATAATCAACAATTAGATAGATTAGATAGATAATCAACAATTAGATAATTAGGTAGATTAGATCTTATGTTTTTCCAAAACATGAGTCTTCAAAATGGATCAAGGAGATTGACAGTTGAAGCCAAATAAGAAGTATTTCCAAAATAACACTTGTCTTCAAATTTTTTCCCCTGTCTACACTAAAATGTGACAACTGATTTATACACATTTACTATCTTTTATCTTTCTTGATATAGGACAGTTAACAAAACTTTCACTGAATTAACAAGTGGTTTTATTTTTCATGCCTAAATGAGATTTTTCTTCCGAGCCGTTTTCTAGTTAGTATAGCCCTTTTAATAGGTGGACCTAATCGTCACAGGCCCTGTGAGATTTAGGAACTTCACCTAGTTTTGTGGTAGACACTGATCAGACTCTGGGAATAGTCCTTTTGACAGTGCTCACTTTCAACTCTCCATCAAAGTTCACACATACACTGTCAGGGCACAACAGTCCTCTAAGACTTGTTGGGGAAAACACACACACACAAACACACTATCCATCCCCCAAAAACAAGCACTTTCATCTTTTTCAGTATTTAAAGTTATTTTCAGTTATTATATACATGTATAATATATATTATAACATTGTATATATTTTACATATATATATAATATAGTATTTCCAGTTATTCTAAATAACTTACTACTTCTTGATTTTTCCATTTTAGGCATGATACTGACTTCCCAGTATAGAAGATGAGAATTAACTTTTATATATTAACACATTCACACACCCTACTCCCAATACAGCAGTGACAGAATGAGATGGTTAGACAGCATCATCAACTCAATGGACATGAATCTGAGCAAACTCCAGGAGGTAGTGAAGGACAAAGGAGCCTGACATGCTGCAGTCCATGGGGTTGCCAAGAGTCAGACACGACTTTGGGACTGAACAAAAATTCCCACTATACCATAACCACACATCCTATACATGCCTTATCCTACTACCTCAATATAGTAATATATAATTTTGGCTAGACCAATCTTCAGCAATTACATTATGCACACACACACATACATTTTTGATAACTGAACCATGTGGTCTATCAGAATTGTTTTTCTATCCTGCATTGCTTTTTGATACACCTTAACAGTGGTTTATCACTCATTAATTAGTGTTTACTTCTAACTTATCCCTCAAGAAAGTCTCCCTTAACTTCATAAAACTCATCTTGATAAGTGCAAACACATCAGGTATTCCATATTTTTGAATCGATGACTCAGAGTTTCCTGACCTACTACAACCTAGATTAGTCAATCTCTAGAAAAGTGCTGTCCAAAAGAACTTCCTGCAGTGATGGAAATGTCCTGTATCTCTTCTCTTCAATGTGGTAGCCACATGCAGTTACGGGACACTTACACTTACACTGTGGCTAGTATGACTGAGAAACAATTTTCAGTTTTATTTCATCTTAACTAATTTCCATTTAAATAAGCTAATGGTTACCAATTGGGACAGAGAAGCCCCAGAATGATCAGAGCTGTGATTTGGGGTATTTCTCTCCTTCATTTCCTAATCTCTTTCTTGATTTCCTTCGTTATTTTAACAGAGCATAAATTCTAGCTTCCTGAAAGACGATGCATGAGAGATTAAAAAAAATTTTTTTAATTAACTATGTAGAAATTTCCTTCTCTCTCATACTTCATTTATAATCTGGGTATAGAATTACAATGAAAATCACTTTCTCCCAATATCTTAAAGGCATTATTCCACTTAAGAGTATTCAGTGTTGCTACTGAAAAATCTACATCATTCTGATTCTTGATCCTATGTATAAATCCCCCTCTCTGCAGAGACTCACAAAATCTTTTTTCTATCCAAGATATTCTGAAATTTCACAACAATCTACCTCCAGTATGGGCCTATTTTAATTCACTGTGATGGCTGTTCAAAGGGCCTCTTTAACTCAGACATGCATGTTCTATAATTCTGAGATGTTTTCTTTAACTACTTGATTGGTGATTCCCTCCCCTCCAGTGCCTCTGTTCTCTCCTTCTGAAACATCTGTTCTTCAGATTGTTCTGCTAATTTTATCTTTTCTTTCTTTTATATTTTCCTTCATTTAGGAGTTTTTGTGCCGTTTTTGTTGCTGTGACTGCTCACCTTTATAATCATCATCAACTTTATCTTCCTTATGTTGTGCTCTATGGACATTCTTATATTTTTTTAGTAAGTAAACTATTTATTTCTGGGTGCACTGGGGCTTTGTTGCTGTGCACAGGCAACAGCTGTGGGGAGTGGAGGCTACTCTGCTGCGGTGCACTGGCTTCTCACTGTGCCAGCTTCTCCTGTTGCAGAGCACAGACTCCAGGCGCACAGGGCTTCAGCAGCTGCACCACACTGACTTAGTAGCTGGGGGTCTCGGGCTTAGTTACTCCGAGGCATGTGGGAGCTTTCTGGACCGTGATCTCTTAGTTAACACGGTGTCTGCCAGGATGCTCTGCATAGGAAAATTTACTATGTTTCCCTTTTTTTGGCCATGAGGCATGTGGGATCTTAGTTCCCTGACCAGAGATTGAACCCATGTCCCCTGCACTGGCAGGTAGATTGTTATCTACGTACCAGCAGGAAAGTCTTGGGCATTTTTTAATACATATTGTTCTCATTCCATGAATGTAAAAACTACTCTTACATTCAAAAATTATTAAGAGTTGTTCCGTTTTTGCATCATGTGTCTCTTCCAAACTGGTTTTAGTCTGTTTTTGTTTTGATCTCCATCATATTAGTGACTTGTCCAAACTAAGCTATTTGTTCATAGTTAAGAATATGCAGAGTACATCATGAGAAACGCTGGGCTGGGAGAAGCACAAGCTGGAATCAAGATTGCCAGGAGAAATATCAAAAACCTCAGATAGGCAGACGACAGCACCCTTGGGGCAGAAAGTGAAGAAGAACTAAAGACCCTATGAAAGTGAAAGAGGAGAGTGAAAAAGTTGGCTTAAAGCTCAACATTCAGAAAACTAAGATCAAGGCATCTGGTCCCATCACTGCATGGGAAATAGATGGGGAAACAGTGGAAACAGTGTCAGAATTTATTTTGGGGGGCTCCAAAATCACTGCAGATGGTGATTGCAGCCATGAAATTAAAAGACACTTACTCCTTGGAAGGAAAGTTATGACCAACCTAGATAGCATATTCAAAAGCAGAGACATTACTTTGCCAACAAAGGTCCGTCTAGTCAAGGCTATGGTTTTTCCTGTGGTCATGTATGGATGTGAGAGTTGGACTCTGAAGGATGCTGAGCGCCGAAGAATCGATGCTTTTGAACTGTGGTGTTGGAGAAGACTCTTGAGAGTCCCTTGGACTGCAAGGAGATCCAACCAGTCCATTCTGAAGGAGATCAGCCCTGGGTGTTCATTGGAAGGCCTGATGCTAAACCTGAAACTCCAATACTCTGGCCACCTCATGCGAAGAGTTGACTCATTGGAAAAGACCCTGATGCTGGCAGAGACTGGGGACAGGAGGAGAAGGGGACGACAGAGGATGAGATGGCTGGATGGCATTACTGACTCGATGGACATGAGTTTGAATAAACTCCAGGAGTTGGTGATGGACAGGGAGGCCTGGTGTGCTGCAATTCACGGGGTCACAAAGAGTCGGACACGACTGAGCGACTGAACTTAACTGAAGAAGGAGACATTAAGAAGTTAACTAATGTACATGATGGAGATTGCTGACAACGAGTTGGGACTTTTCCCAGGGGAACTATTTAAACTGGCATTTTTAGAATATTTTTTTCTCTTGGACAAGTCAAATTCCTCAAAGGAAACTTTTTTGTTCATGTAACCATAAATAATTTTGAAATACATAACATGTATTCACACATCTTTGGTAACATCTAAAATTTCCATCATAAGTTTCAATTATAAAGACTATAATTTTGAGCAAGACTTCCCTCGTGGCTCAGATGGTAAATCTGCCTACAATGTGGGAGACCCAGGTTTGATCCCTGGGTTGGGAAGATCCTCTGGAGAAGGAAATGGCAACCCACTCCAGTACTCTTGCCTGTAAAATCCCATGGACAGAAGAGCCTGGTAGACTACAGTCCATGGGGTCGCAAAGAGTCAGACACAACTGAGCAACTTCACTTTTAACAACTATTTATCTTAAATATAATTTCAGACTTAGCAAAAAGTTTCAAAAATATGCAGAGTTCCCACATACCCTTCATCCAAATGCTCCTAATGTTAACATCTTACATAGCCAGAATACTATTATGAAAACCAGGACATCAACACTGATAAAAGACTATCAGTAAAACTGCAGACCTTATTCAACTTCCACCAGTTTGTCTACTAACACCCTTTTTCTGTTTCAGAATCCAATCCAAGATTCCATATGGTATTTAGCTTCATGTCTCCTAAACTCTGGTCTTTGACACTTTGTCCACCTTTCCTTGTCTTTCATCATCTTGATACTTTTGGAGGTTACTGATCAGTTACTTTGTAAAATAACCTCCAATTTGGCTTTATCTAATGTTTTCTCATAATAAAATTGAGATTATGCATTTGGGGCAAAAACAGTACAGAAAAGATGTGATGTCCTTCTCAATATACGACACTGGGGTCTCTAATAGTGATGTGTTTTATTCTTGGTAATGTTAACCATAATCTATTAATTAACATGGTGCCTGCCAGGATTCTCTATATAAATTTACTGTTTCCTTTTTTGGTTTTTGGCCTTAGGGCATGTGGGGGATCTTACTTCCCTGAGCAGGTACTGAACCCACTGTCCCCTGTAGTGAAAGTGCGGAGTCTTAACCACTGGACTGCCAGGGAAGTCGCCCCACCCCTTCTCAAATAAACAATATTGATTAAAGAAAAAAACTATATCACTACTCTTCTAAATGTGTCAAATGGACCCTAAAAACTATTATCAATTTGATTTGATAACTGTCATCATACACTGAGCAAACTGTTCCTTACTACGGAACTAACTATTAACAGTAAAAAGTTTACATCGTTCCTCCCCACCCTCTATTATATTTATTCTACACACTGTTATCTTGATATAATATATTTTTATGTTTGGGTTATATATGGATTATCCAATAATTCTCCTGTGTAAATACATATCTGTATATAAATATAAATTTTTTTCAATATAAATTTTTAAAATTCCTTGTGACCATAAGGTTCTAAGTACCAATTCAAAAGTAATTCTGCGTTTTCATTATAATTAATATTAGTATATGACAGATCAAAACACAAGTATATTATACACTTGGAAAATTATTCAGCAAAAAATAAAATTTTACTGAAAATATCTCTCTTAATGAAATATATAGAGCTTACCTTTTTCTTTTCAGTTTATGAGTCCATGAACAAATAATACATACTACCAAAACGCAACAAGCATTAATTCTGTTCCTTTTATTTTTATAGATAAAAATGCTTAATAACCATAGGACGGACTAGAAAATCTTATTACAGTGATGTTACTCAACTCTGCAAGCTCCCTTTAGGGTTATGTATCAGATATTATACAGTGATCTACTATTAAAACCTATATTTATTGATCTGACATCTACCTAACCCAAAAGATAAACTATAAATCCCTCATGATTTCTTTATTTCAGGCTCCCCAAAATTACATATTTTCTTGAACTTCATTTCCTATAATTAGATTTGACCTCATAAACAAAGTCTCCTCTTACATATCAAGATAATTTTTATGTTCCTACTAATAACCCTACATACTGATTTGCATTTTATTTAAAAAATCATAAATAATAAGTGATAATCACAGACTTTTATTCAACGACAAATGTATTTAATAAAGACTTTATCTTTTTGCTACTGCTACAGTTTTTTTCTGACACATATCAATACATTAAGGAGAGTTCTATCACAAAGTGTTTCAGTTTTTGTCCAGGGCAATTTTTAAAAATCATTTGGGTTTCCTTTGTAGAAAACTACTTCCAGACTGAATTAGATGGTTATAGGTTCAAAGGCTAGCGTAAGCACATCTAAGTCCATTGTTCTCGGGCTGACAGAGCCAGAGCTTAAAGCGGAAAATAAACAGGCCGTAAGGCAGTTAGCAGGGAAGAATGGAAGGTGCTAAGAGGGGCAGACAAGTAGCACTTGGAAGCCGAAGCATATAAACCTGAGCTAAATGCCAGAAATAGAAAACAGAAGCCAGGTTCCAAAGGAGAGGAGGACACCCAAAGCAGAGGAGGAGCCCAGAACACACAACAGAGAAGGACCAATGCCTGGAATCCAGTCCCGACCAGAAACACTGAGCGGGGAGTGCTGTGCCCTGTACCAACTGTGCGTATCTCACCTAGAGGTGCTCTAAATGAAAAAGCACACACTCTTACGTACTTCAAATGTCTATAAGCTAGTTTCAAGTAGGAAACCCTGCTGTAGCCAGTATGAGCAGCAACAGGCCTCTAATTCCCATAGGAATTATCTTGTATAAAATAAAGCATATAGTAATTGAACCATACTCCAGCCCCAAATGTATGAAAACATTTTAAGCCAATAAAGTGATGTCTTCATGCAATGCAGCACTAGGCTTCCACTAAAAACATCATTTTTCTGCCTCTAAATGATGGTATCTTTCTGGAGTTACATAATTACTGGTTCTGCTTCAAATTTATACAAAAATAAAATAGCATACTAACGGAGACTTATTTACTACACCAAACCATTTAAAACTATAGATCAGTTTTATTTATTCTTGAGAAAAAGTGACCTCCCTTTCGTTGACTATGTATACTAATTCTCATCATAAATGTCCATTAATTGTATGATTAAGATATTATTAGTCATAACTATCCTTCAAGTCAGCAGGGAATTTGTTAAGATCTTTAGAGGGCATTTGATCACAAGAGCTAAATTTGGCAAGTCTGAAATATAAAAAAGACAGAAAAATAATGTGAGCGTTCTCTGTGAAAGGTCTTTTGGCCTAGGTGCAGAGCAAGGCTGCCTTTGTTACATGGTGGTTGTCAGGTGTGGAGTTATGGACTAAGCAGGTTTGATTTCTCTGGCTCCAGAAGCTCTAGGGAACTAAATGAACAGAACACATAGAGCAAGATGAAGCTGCTCTAGTCTTTCAGGAATAGGGTGTAGTTGGGTCCTGGGATCAGAAATCCAAACTTGACTAATGATGTCAAAGCTGCTTGGATTCTCTAAATATATTAAAGAACTTTGTTTTTCATGGTAATTGCAAAGCTGCCTTTAATCTATCAGGCTGAATCAGCTAAAACTAGAAGAGAAAGGCTATGCATCTGGTCCACAGGTAGAAAGGGGCTGTGAAAAAAGTCGGTAATAGTGACAGCAATAGGAATCGAACTAGAACAAGGACTTTAAATAAAGGGAAGGAAATGAGAGGGAAAGAAGACAAATTTGAGCCTCAATATACAACTTTCTTCACATACGTGGTGAAATATTCCTGTCAAATGTTTAATCTTTTTTTCAAGACTTTCCTAACAACCTCACTTGCACAGAATCAAAGCACTCACAAGAAATACTGAGTAAAATCATCTCAATTTGTAATTTAGATACTAATTTAAAAGGGACATTGATATAGGTGGGGTCCAGAAAGTGAGTTTACATAATAAATATTTTATTTAAATAACTTTTAAAGACTCACCTGTAGGCTTAACTGAATAAAACCCAATGGCCTCTCCTTTCTTCCACAGAATCTTAGCATAATCAGTACTGCTATGACACAGGAATGGGATCTCATTTCTCTCCATTTCCTGCTTTCTATAAATAATTCGATTCAGAACATACAGAACCACTCTCTCCCCAAGAGTTCTCACCTACAAAGAGAGTCAGACACCAGGCACAACGGTTATAATGCACATCAACTGAGAGATGCAATTTACCTCACTCCCTGCTTCCGTATCTCGTACTGACATTCAAAGCATTTTGAATACATTCAAAATGACTTGTAAACCATTTTATTATCACAAAGATGAGACCAAGTCATTCACACCAATAATAATCCATTTCTATGGATACAAATTATGCATGAAGTAATGCTTCGCAGCAAAATTCTAAAATAGGCAAGCAGGTTTCCAATATACCAATGCCCAGCATCTCCACTTTAGCAGTCAGTGTTCTCTTCTGGCTTCCAACTGCTGAGATCCCAGGTCTCCCCAAACTAACTGCAGCCCCCAACATCTCTAGTGCGTCAACTCTTTCCACCCATTCCAGCCTACACAATAAAAAAAAAAAAAGTAAAGAAAATAAAAGGGACAAAAGCTTAGTGTTACCCTGAAGACTTTAAAAACAATCATCTCATTTGATGAGGAAAGCCATAATTATGCTCTTGGGAAACGCATCTGTCTCATCCTTTCCAGGTAAAATGGTCATTAAACAGTCATGTGTTTGTTATGCAACTCTCAGGAATACCTGTCTCCCCTCACACACATACACACACACCCCTCCACCAGACCAGATGGGCAATGACGGTGGCACCAGGACAACCTGATGAAAACAAAACTTGGGTCAATCACGGAATGGAAACAGAACCTCACCTCCTACAGGCAGGGCGACAGTCACAGGGACCCCCTCATCAACTGCCTGACACTGAACAGTGGGGTTTTCCCCACAGATATCTGTCACTGCTAAAAACAAGAGTCTAGCCATGAAATCTACACGCCTGCCCCAACTTTCCTTAAAGAAAAACAAGAATGTCTAATTAGGGGGAGAGAGAGAAAAAAGCATTAGGCACACACACACTACCACCAAAAACCTCCCTGCAAAGAGATTTCCAATACCAAACAGCACATGTAATGACCATGTTCACCAGCTTACAAGGTAATCCATGCCTTCCTGAACAGCTCTGACCAGCATGAAATTCCTCCTCACACTGAGCTGAAATCTCTTTTCCAAAAACTATACTTTGCTTGATATTCTGGACCACAGAGTCTACAAATATTTGAAAACAGCCATTATATTCTCCTAAATTTCCTATCAAAGCTGAATGTAGAAAAAGACTAATCTAATATGATTTTGGGTACTCCTGCCATTCCAGTCTTATCCTTTGAAATAGCTTCAGATCCCTAATGTCATCGGATGTGACATCCCATGTCAGCGGATACAGCTACTACAAATATAAACTGAAGATATTGATAAGATAATGGGGCTTTTCTGTATAAACTTAAGGTTTTTATTAGCTTTCTTTCTTTCCTTGATTTTACTTCTAATTAACTAAAGCCCAATCTTTTTCATATGTGCTGCTGTTTTAGTTTGATCTTCATGATATACAGTTAATTTTTTGAACCCATAGATGTTATTTTACCTTTTTCACTAGTTTATTTTCATCATGTTAGATCCTTCTCTTTATTTCTTAATTCTGCCTTTACAGATGAGTTCTCTCTTCCAGCACTGTGGCATGCTAAGCATGCCAGCTATGTCATCTTCTAAGTAACTAATAAAATGATGACGGGGACAGAAAAAAGGACTAAGTTTTACAGTGTGCTACTGAGGACCTCCTCTCCACTACACTGTTTGGAACACTGAATGGACCACCCAAAATGGCCCTACTCATAAGCAAGTTTCCTGGTCAGTCTCTCCTAGAGACAGAGAACCTAAGCAACCACACAGAGAGAATAAGCTGTTTCCCACCCAAAAGGAAAAATCAGAACCTAAAGTTGATGTGCTTAACTACAGATCAATTAAACCACAGGTTCTCATTCCTCCTCCCTCAACACTCAGACCCTCACATTAGAATCAAGGAAGCCCAATCTAAGTGCCAGTTTCACCATAACAGCGGAACAATGAAAGGGTATAATATCACCAGGTATGCTAAAATGGAGAACAGCCCAGTAACTTCAAAAACTATCCCGGTTTATGGGAAACACATTGTGAAATGGTCTCTTAAGAAACACTTTTAAAAATGACAGGGTCTTGTTACCTGCTTAAGCCCCTCTCTAGAAGGGACAGATGTTTTCACAATATCATCAATAGCCCACCACTGATCAGCAAGGTAAAGTGCCACAGCTAAAAGAGAATAAATGATGGTTAATATCGAAGTCTTAAAGTACACGATATTACTCTTTTGTAGATTAAGGATACTCTTAAATATACCCATACTTTATAATACAATGTGGCAGCCCCATTTATACTATCTTACTGTATTTCGCTCACTAACCAACTGAGAAATATTATTTTCCTAAATTTACAGTTTCAAATGTTTTTTTTTCCCCCCCCAAATCCCTTCATGTAGCCATCTTTTAATAAATTTCTAACTGTTTGGGGGGAAGAATTCCTCAATTTATAAAGATTAAGCAAAATAGAGACCTGTGAGTGAATCCTCAGGTGCAAAAAGAGCAAGAACTTTCTGGGTCTGATCTCCACCATAGAGAGGTACAAAGCCTACATTTGACAGGCTAATAGGAATCTGAAATGACAATTGATTAAACATTAGTGAAGAGCTGGTAAAGAAAATATCAAAAACACTATGTTTCTACCAATAGTTTAAACATACATTAACACTAATTGCATAGTTTCTTTTCACAGAGGATATTTCTAGCCTCTAGAAAAAAAAAAAAAAAGACCAAATGAGATAGACTTTGCTTTTGCAGGAATTTTATTAACTTGGGAGAAAAATGAAAGTATTTCAATAAATATCACTGTGCTCTAGCTATGCATCTGAATAAAAACAAAAGCATGATATGCTCTATAAAATGATTTAAAAATTTTATCATCTGTTATTTAGATCACTTGAGGGAGAAAAAATTTCATTTTCTAGTAAAAGACACTGGGGTATTTTTCCCCTGAGATATATACAATACTTTAAATCTTTTCTGCCTTCAATGAATGAAAACTGCTCAGTCATATCTGACTCTTTATGACCCCATGGACTGTAGACTGCCAGGCTTCTGTGTCCATGGAATTCTCCAGGCAAGAATACTGGAGGGGGTATTCCCTTCTCCAGAGGATATTCCCAACCCAGGGATCGAACCCGGGTCTCCTGCATTGCAGTCAGATTCTTCACAATCTGGAATGCTAATTCCCTATTTACACATAATATTGCCATTCAAAGAATTGTAAAATACTTATGTTGGAAGAAGCTAAGAATTCATTAAATAAACATCATTTGCCAAAAGAAAAACCTGAGGCCTAAAGAGGTTAGACAATTTGCCTGTCATCAAATTCACACCAGAATTCTAATAATTTTATGTCTTAACGATCTATCAAAATATAGTCAAAATTTTTAATATTTTGGGAAAAGGAAGGTTTGTGACACAAAAAAGTGTAATGTAATGTTTTGCTCATTTTTTTTTATTTTTTAATTAAATTCTTTTTGCTGATTTTTATAAAAAATGTTTGTAAAACAATTTCCAAATCTAAAGTAGATTTAATTGGGTTAGCTCAAATATGGCTAACCAGTCATTTGATCATGCTGCTGTACTAACAAATCAATATTTATCCATTCTACTGAAAAGTCTTCTGATAAAAATTTCAAAGGTGATTAGTTAACACTTTAAAAGATAATAAAAGGATACCAACTTCATTATAAACTCAGTGGAAAAGACTGATAAAAATCACAGCAGGATGCCTTACCGTAATATTGAGAAGAGAAAAACGTTCTGGATTTTCAGGGTCCCCACACCTCAGATCTGACATGTAATCTTCAGCAGAATTTTCGAGTTCCTCATGACTGCAATTATCCAACATATCCACAGGGAATGCCATCCTCTTTAACAAACAACATGGGACAAAATGTTTCAGAGTATGAAATACTGTTTTCCAAAAAAAAAAGAAACGCTATCTTCCTGTACTGAGAAAACTTTTTATTGTAATAGCACAGCATTTTATTGTAAGGAGACTTCTTTTTTACTATGCCAAAAAAGACTACAACTTGAGCCTGCTGATTTAAATGTATGTCAAAAAGAAAACTTAAACACTCATATTAAAGCCAACCAATGAAATAAGAAGTAATGCCCATGCACCTTTGGTCAATTAATTTATGACAAAGGAGCTAAGAATATACAATGGACAAAAGACAGTCTCTTCAATAAGCAGTGCTGGAAAAACTGGACAACTACATGCAAAAGAATGAAATTAGAACATTTTTCTTACACCATTTAAAACGTTTTTTCATACCATTTACAAAAATACACTCCAAATGGATTAAAGACCTGAACTTAAGACCAGAAACGCTAACAGTCCTAGAAGAAAACAGAGGTAGAGTGCGCTTTGGCATCGAGCACGTCGATACTCTTCCGGATCTGCCTACAAGTGCAAAGGAAACAAAAGCAGAAATAAACCCATGGCGCCTGATTAAACTGAAAAGCTTTTGCACAGCAAAGGAGATCGTCAATAAAATACACAATCTACTGAATAGGGGGAAGCATTTGTAAATGATATGACCAATAAGGAATTAATACCCAAAATATATGAACAGCTCATACAACTCAATGTCAAAAAACAAACCAGTTAAAACACAAGCAGATCTGAATAGGCATTTTTCCAAAGAAGTCATATATACAGATGACCAACAGGCACATGAAAACATGCTCAATATCGCTAATCATCAAAGAAATCCAAGTCAAAACCACAACAATTTATTATCTCACATCTGTAAGAATGGCCATCATCAGAAAGAACATGAATAACAAATGCGAGAGAAGGTGTGGAGAAAAGGGAACCCTTCTACACTGCTGGTGGGAATGTAAAATGGTATAGCCCCTGTGGAAAACAGTATGGAGGATCCTTAAAAAGCTAAAAATAAGGAATTCCTGGTGGTCCAATGGTTAGGACACAGCATGTTCACTGTGCTGGGCCTGGGTTCAGTCTCTGGTTGGGGAACTAAGATCCTGCAAGCCAGTACCTGGGTACACACCTGAAGAAAACAAAAACAGTAACTCAAAAAGATACATGCCTCCCAATGCTCATAGCAGCACTTTATAATAGCTAAGGTACAGAAGTAACCTAAGTTTCCATCAACAGATGAATGGATTAAAAAGATCAGATTTTTTTTTAATGTGTATAATGTGGGGTGGGTGTGTGTGTGTGTAAAAAATGGACTACTACTCAGTCATTAAAAAAAGAATGAAATTTTTTCTTTTAAAGAATAACATGGATAGACCTAGAAGGTAATATGCTTACTAAATTAAGTCAGAGAAATACAAATATTACACGTTATATGCAGAATCTAAAAAATAAAACAATAAATGAATATAACAAAACAAATTCACAGATACGGAGAACAAGCTGGTGTTTAC